>NC_044308.2:136181848-136488515 GCF_007474595.2 Lynx canadensis
GTTCACTTCCACGGATGGAAACTGAGGGTCTCTTTTAGACGGGGCTCCTTCGTGGCCAAAAGAAAATTAGGGAAGGAAGCTCTCTGTCCCTGCACCTTGCAGGGCTGCATTTAATGTTACACCGAGACCACGTCTACCAAGAGGATTCGGGCAGACAGTGCCGGCCCCCAGACGGATGGATAACTGACCCCGTGGGAGCTGTTTCAGTGCAGTGTGCTAGCACTTACCGGGAACCTTTGGGGCCAGTTTGCACATCAAGCGGCTCTGAGACCAGAGTCTCAGAGGGGGGCTCTTTCCAGTGAGCATGTCTCTGGGGTCTTCCCTTCCTTGTTCCTCACCCTTTACCCTCACCCCTAGAAGCTTTAGCTGCTGAAAGACTTCCATCCTTGAAGGACTAATACATATGAAGCCTGCACAGTCTTAAACTTCTGAATGTCCGAGAGATTTCAGGGCTACTATGAATGACAACTTCTTTGCTACTTCACTCATGCATTCATTCATTCATTCATTCACTGAGCTCCCTTCCCTCCATCCTTGTGTCAGTGAGGACCAGGACAGCTGTGAGTCCCAGATCCACTCCTGGGGAATGTTCTGCATAAGTGCTCCCATTTCCTAGATGGAGAAGGTGAGACCGGAGGCAGGCCTTGTTCCCAGGGCGCTCGCCCACGTCAGGGGGCAGGATGGGCCCCGAGGGTCCACGGGGCCGGCCCCTTGACCCTCCCAGCTGCTTCCTCCGTCGTGAGCGGCACTTCCTCCTGACTTTCAGCCCCCTCCAGTTATTAATAGCTTCAGAGCACAGATGCCGGTTAAGTTACAGACCCACGAGCAAACTGGGCAACTGACCAGATAAGCCCCGAAGTCCCCATCAACGCCAGCACTACCACCTCGGTGAGTTCTTCTTACGAGGGGCCAGAGCAGCCCCTGCTGGCGTCAGGAAGAGCCCGGCTGGGTATGTATCCCGGCTCCCCTGGCAGGTCTCCCGTGGGACCCCAGCTGAAGGGGAAGAGAGGAGGGCTGGCTGTTCTCGTGGACGGGGCGGGGGGTGGGGGTGGGGATGCGCAGTCTCATGAGAACACTCCCAGGACCTGCCGCCCAGCCTGGCTCTCGTCCAGCTGTGGTGCAAGGACCCTGAAGCTCTCGGGCGCACATGCCAACTGCTGCTCTAGGAGCTCAGCCAAAGCCCCGCCCTGAGGTAGGGGGAGGCTGCTGGGGGTGTCAGACCATCAGAGACCGAGGAGCTAGACACGACCCTGGAGGCCGCTCTGTCCTCTCCAACCTTCTCTCACAGAGAAGGGAGATTCAGAGAGGGACAGCGACTCACAGGCAGCCACACAGGAAGGGGCAGCAGTGCCGAGACCAGAGTCTGGGGCCCCCTTTTCCAGACCGTCAGAATTCCACCCACAGCCCCAAGGAAGCCGGGGCGGCAGGGTTTGAAAAGAGCTGGGAAGAGACTCAAAACACTGGCCCATTGCCTCCTCCCCTCTCTGCAACATAACTGGAGCAAGGAGATAGGGGTTCCCGCGACGGGGGGGCCCCTCTTTTGCTTTTAGCTGCTTCTGGGGTCGATACAGGGGGGCGGAGAAGGGGCAGCACGGATCTGTTTTCCAAGGACGCACCTAGCCCAGCACCCTGGTGCCAGGCACACAGAACCCCTCCTGCAGCCCAGATTATTTCTGGACTTTACCGCCTGGCACTGAACAAACACAGGCAACGAGGCAAAACAAAGACCACGGGCGTGAGCGTTGTAGTATGCTCAGATACACCCATGGTGACGCAGGGGGGAAACTGAGATAAATAGAAGGTGCGGCTGACTCATCAGCTTGGGCTCGGAGTTCCTCTGGGCTTTTGGGGGGGGGGTCCTAGGGCCGTCTCCCACGGGGCTGCTCCGTCCCCCGGGGCCCACGTGGGGGGCATTGCGGGCTCAGTCACAGGCACAGCCCCGCTGACAGTCTTGAACTGAGTCTGTGACTGCTAAGCTCAGCTCAGCTGGGTCTCAGGGGGGACACACGTGGGAGTGGTATGCCCGGGAGGTCCCTCCAGGATGCCCCCCTTCCTGGGGTCTGCTTCCCACTCCCCACCCCCCGCTAACCCTAAGTGGAAGAGTGAACTTGCACGGTCTCGGGGGCTGGGGGTCACTTACGCCAGCTGGGAGTTCCTGTATTTCTGCATGACCCCTTGGAACAGGCCCTTGGGGCCCGAGGCAGGCGAGTTCTCAGGAGGCACAGTCGACCTGGAGGGTGCAGGGCAGGAGTGAAAGAGGGAAAAATACTCTGCATAAGAGAAGCGGGTCATGGCCGGAGGCAGGATCCAGGATGGAGGGATCGCAAGGGGAAAGACTGACAGACAGACACAGGGCTCTGAACCAAAGCAGATGGCCGGGTCCTCTCTGTGTGCTGGACACAGCTGCTGTGTCTCCGGATTATTTTTGGCCCTTGGAGGAAGCCCTGGGAGATTTAAATGACCATATAAGACAACAATGAGGTTAACCTCATCCCCGCCCCCACGGCCCCCTCCCCAGCCAACCCCGCAGGAGGCAGATACGAAGCAAGGTGACATTCTTCACCAGAGAGGATGTGAGAAGAGTCAGCGGCAGGTCCCTGGATGGAAGGGGCTCAGTCTCGGGCTGGCCAGGCTGGGTCCCAACAGGGATGGGCAAGAGGTTCTTGGAGGTTGTCGGGGGGACAAGGGAGCGCGGCTGGGAAGCCAAACCAGGTCTGGACTCCCGCATCCGCCTCGCCGGGTCCTCGTTAGAAGGTCCTGCTGTCCCAGGAACACGCAGGACAGAAGTTACAGCAAAAGGCCATCGGGGGGGCCAGGGCTTGGAGTCAGACGGACACAGGTTCAAATCTAGGCTCTGGCACTCTCCGGCCCTGTGACCTCAGACCGGTTGAGCTTTCCTGGGTTTTAGTTTTCTGCATAACCCAGTGTCGGAAGCCGTGAGGCTGGAGCGAGTGAGCTCAGCCGGGGTCCAGGCACGGGGGTGCTCGGCACACGTCCGCCACTAACTTGATCATGATTTCACTTCTCCGAGCCTCAGTTTCCCCACCCCCTTGGGCTTTGGTGAGGATGGGAGGGGTGAAAGGGGGTGTGGTGGCCATGCCACAGATCGAATTGATTGGGGTGCCAGGTGCCATGGACGCTCCAGGAGGCCTGGCCTGGTTCCCCCGCACCCCTCGGGGGTGCCCCGTGGGACTGAGGACATTGCTACGTGTGACCAGCACCCTGTGGTGTTTGCAGGTGCTAGAACTGTGACCCTGAGGAGGCCCACGCTCCTCCAAGATAGGCCAGAACCTGCAGATTTTGTGGGTGCCCTCAGCAAGGCCAGGTCATGGTGGAGGGGGGCGGAGGCAAGGCAAGGAAGCCGGCCCGCTTTGCTTTGGCCATCTCCGCTCGGGGGGACCGCCAGGCCGGCCACCTTCATTCTCCTCACTGTCACTGCCTTCCTCCGTGCTCTTCTGAGTGTTACTACTCACCTTTCCTGACCACCACCTGTGTGCTCCCATCCATCAGTCCTCTAGAGCGGGTACCAACGTCCTCACCCTTGACAGACGGGTAAACTGAGGCTCCGGGAGGTGGGTCACTGCCCCGGGCTCGCACGCAGCTGAGCAGAGCAGAGGCCGACTCAGGTCTGTCTGCAGAGGTCCTGATGCCCCTGCCTCCTGCCTCTTCATCCTGTCTCTGGCTCTAAGGGCTCTACTCTGACCGGCCCTGCGACTTTGAGCAAGCCCCCGCCCCCTTTGTGCCTCAGTTTCCTCATTTGTTAGATGTGGAGGCGCGACCAGACGGGGGGGTTTCCCCACTGCTTCTGTAGCTGAGGAGCCTTTGCTGAAATGAACTCACGTGGAAACTGCGTGTCAAACAGATCTAAGAGACCACATCCTGGGAAGGGGGCGGTTGTGCAAAGCCTGGCCCTGCCGAGGCCCCTCTCCACCCCCCGGAAAGTGGAGCATGCTGGGCAGGGTGGAAGGCAGCCTGGGGCCCAGCTCACAGCACCCCCCCCCCCCCCTGTGTGGTCCTGACAAAGCTCTGGGTCTCTGTCTGCGCAGGATCCTGGAGTCCCAGCCACCTTCATCACTGGCCCGTGTGTTACTGCTGTCAGGATGTTTTTAGCAAGACGATAAGCACCAAT
The DNA here is from genome assembly GCF_007474595.2 of Lynx canadensis. Classification (NCBI taxonomy): domain Eukaryota; kingdom Metazoa; phylum Chordata; class Mammalia; order Carnivora; family Felidae; genus Lynx; species Lynx canadensis. Next base: position 136,185,978 of record NC_044308.2, read on the forward strand.
AAAAACCCATCACACCACCCTAAGACCAGGACTGTCTCTGATGGCAAAATGACGACAGCAAGACAGGGACGGCGAGGCGGCTGGGGGTGACTGACAGCTGTGGTGACGGGGATGTCCCTCACGACCGTGCAGGGCCTCGCCTCACTTCTGTCCTCCCCACCAGCTGGATGTCGTTGCCGCTTCGCAGAGGAGGAAGCAGGCAGACCGAGTCCCGCGCAACAAGAGTTTCCCACTCCCTGCTCCGTCCCAAGCCTTGTGCCAGGGCCCGGGATGCAGACCATAGAGTCTCCGGGGAGGGGGGAAAGAGAGCAGGGACTCCTCCTGGAACCCTGTGGTCAGTTGTGAACTCGGCTTTAGGGGGATGGGCAGGGCAAGCGCTCAGAGCAACCGAGTGCTGAGCTGAGCCTCACGCTACATGGGGAGCCGGTCCGGTCAAGGCTGTGGGCCCCACTTCCCCTCAGCCCCGAGGCAGGGGGGGAATTCCCAGCAGAGAAAACCACCGGGGTTAGTCATCAGAGGTAAGAGAAACCTGGCAGGATGTGGGCAAAGGTCGTGCCCTGGAAGAGGCCCAGGTAGGGCCCCTGTCCTTCACGTAGGCGGCAGCTCGGGGGGTCAGGAGTACAGGACTGTCACCAAAAGTCCCGGCCCCTACTCCAGACACGGGTCAGGCTCAGGGAGAGCGGGGACCTGGGCTGCAATGACAAGGCTCCCCAACTTCTCCGAGAACTGACAACCCCAGGGAGGACATTAAATTCGGCTGGACCCGGCTGAACACCGGTGGCTCAAACCAGAGGTTCAAAGAGGTTTGCTTCCTCCAGCCTACTTCGCGAACTCCTATTCATCCTGCAAAACTCACCTGCTTGACTAAGGGAATCGACCCTCTCTGTGTCCTTCTGAAACTGAGGCAAGCCTCTTTGCTGCGCCCTTCCTGTTGGGCCATTGTGTACATCTGGGACCCTTGTTAGACTGCAAACTTGGGGAGGAGAGGGACGAGGCCTGATTCACATCCAGGTGCCAAGAAGGCACCTGGCACCTCCTAAGAGCACGGTCGGTGTGGGTGGTTTGATTTGAATTCTCTGCAGTTGTGCGCACATCAACCCAAACAAATTTCTACTTTATGCTTTCCTCCATTGTCGTCTTAGAAATGTAACCTTAAAAACGCGCAGAAGTTTAAAGACTGGGAAGACCCAGATTCCTGGGCCCACTGTGGGCTGGTCCATCATCGTAGCCTTGGGCTCTCTGGTTCATGGCTGCATGAACCCTACTTCTCCATGGGATGGGAAGTTGAGTCTGCCTTTCAGGGAGCCCTCAGGGGGCCAAAGTTCAGCAGATGATCCCTATGCATGTTTCTGACTTCATCCCTTACATCGCGGTGGGAGAGAAGCAAATGGGAAAAAAATGGCTTTAGAAGGGGACATTATATTTTCTCTGGGATGTGGATCTGGCTTTCATTTCTAGGACCCCGAAGGCTCAGTTGACCTTTGCGTCCACAGTCGCCATTTTGGTCACAAGGTGAAAACAATAAATTATATTTATAGAGCATTTTATTGGTTTTGAAATGCAGTTACTTGCCTCAAAACATTTCTTGGGCACCTACAACAATCTAAGCCCTTTGCCGGGCACTGAGGATACCAAAGGAGGCAATATCTGCTCCCTGTCCCCAAAGAGGTTGTATAGTATAGTTGGGGACACTCTCAGGAGGCCAGATGATGCCTTCCTATAGTGACGCAAAAGCTTGTCCATGAAACAGAGGCGGTCATGACGTGGGCGCTCTGGGTGCTCAGAGAGGAGGTGGGGGAAGGTCGACTCAAGCCGGGAGATGTGAAGAAGGTGCCATTTTTATTTGCTTTTCATAAGAACACTGCACGTCGGCTAGGCAAGTTTTTGTTATTACCATTTTAAGGATAGGATTGTTGGGACTCAGAAAGGTTAAGTAACTTGCCTAAGGTCACACAGCCAGTATGTAACAGAAGAAGGATTTGAACCTCCAAACCCACTTCTCTTTCCACTCTACTCTGCTACCTTTCTATACATTCCTTTATTCACCCAATAGTCGCTCACAGACAGCCATTTGGTGGTTGCTATGGGTCAAGAGCTGTGTGCTAGACAAGAGGTTTCGCAGGAAGGAAGATGAGTGAGGCCCCTGCCCTCGTGGCCGAAACAAGTACATAGAAACTGTAAGTCATAGTCGGAGAGAAGAAGGAAACAGCCAAGGGAGCGAGTAAGGGGGAGACCTGTTTGACCTGGAAGGGTGATCAGGCAGGATTTGCTGAGGAGGTGACCTTCCATTGAGAAGGAGCCAGCCATGTGGAGCCCTGGGACATGTATAATGTCCTGTCCTGACACCTGCTCTGGGCTTTGGATGGCGACTCTGCTATTTGGGGATAAAAGGATTCTACTGGGTCCTGTGCTTCTTGAAATGCCATGTCTGGGAATGTGGGCACAAACCGGTGTGTCTCTTGCCATTGGGGACCCTGAAACTCTGTGGGTAGGAGGTGGCTGTAATGAGACCCAAACCCCACTTCAAAGCGGAGGAAGGAGAGGCACGGAAAGAGGCCTTTGCAGGATGGGCAGAGCTGGTTAAGCGTCCGAGCGGCAGAGCGGGACAGACGTCGGTTCTGTTCCTGGTCCTGCTGTGCGCACGTTTATAACATCGAGCCCAGAAATGTCCACCTGGCGCGGCTTTTGGAAGGATTAGCTGAAAGGCTGTGTGCTGGGCGCATGGAAAGCACTCAGTGTGCATCTGGGGCGGGGCGGGGCGGGGGGTGGGGGGAGGCATGGGCTTCCCCAGCAGGACCCAAGCCTGCCCGTCTTCCAGAGATGAAAGGGCAGAGCTGAATCTGGGAGATTTCAGCTCCCATCAGGAGTGAGAAGGTGCAGGGTCAATCCCCTCCCCTGTATTACTTGTGCCTGGAACTTAGGTGATGGCTGTGCAACCCTGGGTAAGTCATTTCCCTTCCTCTGTGAGAGCTTTTGTCTCAGGAGGCTGGATAAGGGTTTGTGTCCCATGGTGGGTCTGTCCTTCCTTGCCCACCAGAGGAAAGAGGAGGTCAGGGTCCGGACCCCACGAGCCCACTCCGTTCTAATGTTTGTAAGTGTCCCCAGGAGGCCGGGGGGTGGGGCCCCCCCACACTGGGGAGAAGGCTGCAGATACCCCAGGGGATGTTCTCTCTATCTGATCTCCTCTTGAGAAAGAGGAACTTGTGGTCTGACTTAGGATGAACCAGCCGGAACAGGAACCAGGGCCTCCCAGAGCACCGGCCATGAAGTCACTTCTGTTTCTAAGGCTGGGTTCCAGAATGGGACACCCTCAGGTGCAGCCCAGTAACCTGGTGCCTCCTACTCCTTCCCGCCGCCCAAGGAGGCTGCCCATCTTCCCCCTTAGAAGGGGTTCCTCGGTGTAGGGCAGCCTGAGTCTTTGCCCAATCTGCCTGGCAGAGGAGGTCCAGCCTCAGCAAGGGCCAAAGTCACTTTGGGGAGCGCCTGGTGGCTAGCATCAGGACAGGGCTGGGAGGTACCACCACCCACCTTCAACCCTGTCAACTGAGACTGGATATTAGAGACGGGCTGTCCCCTGTTGCTAAGAGAGCTTACGGGACTTGCCCAAGGCCACACAGAAAGTCAGCTGGCTGCTGGAGACGATGAGATTTTTTTTTTTTTTAAGTAGGTTCCATGCCCAACCAGGGGCTCGAACTCACGACCCTGAGAGCTGCACACTCCACTGACTGAGCCAGCCAGGCGCCCCTGGAGACAATGAGATTTGAGGCCCGTGTCCTGAGGCCACAGAACATAACTGTTCCACCCACCACCACCCCCCCAAATACGGACTTGACCTGGATTCGGTGAGGAACAGAGCATTTTTAAACACAGCTTTCCTTCCTAAAAGCATCTTAAGATCCAATGCTTGATCACCTCTCTGGTTCCCACCTCCTGCAAAGAAGGTACCCTCTGGATCTGTGCTGTCCACACGTGGCTGGTGAGCCGTGGCGATGCGGCTAGCCTGAACTGAGATGGTCTGTGAGGGCGAAGCGCACGCTGGATTCCAAAGACTTGGTGGGACAAAGAGAATGTAAAAGTCTCCTTCGTAATTTTCCTATTGAGGACACGTGGCAATGATAATACTTTCCACCTAAATTAATTTCACCTCTTTGTCTTTCTGTGTGTAGTGTGGCTGTTAGGAGATTCAGAATTGCCTGTGTGGAACTTCGGGGGTGGCTCCCATCATATTTCTACGGTGCTGCCCCAGGAGGTCCTGCCATTGAGGTCCTGCTGAGACAGGGAAGCCAGAGCCAAGGAGGAATGGGTGACTTTGCTGGGCAAATGTCCCTTGCTTCTCAGACGTGTTTTCCCAGGAAGACTGCATCGGTAAGGTGGGGAGCTCTGCTCGGGACTCAGAACATCAACCCCACCGCATTCAAATATAAAGCCAGTGGTACAAAGCCAAGCCATGATCTTTGGAACCGGATCGTTCCAGTCTCCGCAACACCATCCACTAGCTGTGCAACCTGGGACTAGTTACCAGCCCTGAGCTTCCGTGTCCTCGTTTATAAAATGGGAATATAGCAGAGAGCCTCCTGGAAGGTCTTTAAGAGGGTTAAATGAGGCGAAACGAGTATAGCGCCTACTAGAGTGCCTGGCCTGTCAAACCTCGGTAAGTTTCGATAACAAACGTGAGTCTTTAAGCTGTAAAAAGGTACCCTACGGACCGAGGCTTTGGTCTTGGGTTAGCAGCGTTTGGGATCTGCACCTCACGGGTATCCTAGTTGGCTTCTCCTCGCTCACCTGGTCCATGGGTAGAAATGGGCAGGTTGGCGGTTGGCTCGCGTGGACACAGTGGCCTCAGCCGTGGTTGGGCCCCGAGTCTTGTCAGCCAGGCTCTGCTCAATGGCCATCTGGACCAGCTCGTCCTCGCTCAGGCTGCTATACAGGCTGTATTCCTCATTCCCAATGGTACGCTGTCCGCCCCGAGCGCTGATCTCCGTGGTCATTCTCTTCTGCCTCTCACCCCGGCCTCCAGAAGAGGCACTCCGAGGGGAGGAGAAAGCAGTAAGTCAGAAAGCCCTGTGACGAGACCGAAACCATCCTGGTCACTAACAGTTTGGCAAGAGAGTTATGTTTACCAGCAGGGAAGGCTGTGCTTTCCTCTGGCAAGCTCACGATCATTGTTTATCTATTCATTTTGTCACGTGATCCACTCAAACATCCATTCAGCTCCCCATCTCTCCATCCACTCGTCTGCTCATCAACACACCCACCTGTCTAGTCATCCATCCGATCGTTCGCCCATCTGCCCGTTGATTCATTCTCCCGTGCAGCCATCTGTCCACCCACCTACTCATTTACCCATCTACATCTGTCCATTTATCCAACTGCCTAATCATCCATCCAACCGATCGTGACCCGTCCCCTGATCTGTCTGTCCACCTACCCATCCATGTATCCACCCACCTTCCCATTCACCCGCTCTTACATCTCTCTATGCAACCAACCATCCGTTTGCCCACCATTCATTTTTCCATCCCAGACAGCTTGTCTACACGTGCATGCATGCTTCACTAACTGACAGAGTATTTATTGAGCACCTACTCCGTGTCAGGTGCGCCTCTAAGCGCTGGCGATATAACAATGATGCCAACGGACAAAAATCCCTGCCGTCACCGAGGTTACACAACAATGTCTATGTTTCTTCCTTCCAACAACCTCCCATTCCAGCACGTCTCCTGGTCTCTGTGCTGGGCCGGGGCTGAGAATGTTAGAGATCAATCAGACATGGGCCTGCCCCTTGGGTCCGCAGGATCTAGTTAAAATCAATCATTAAAACGATTTGCCGTGTGAATTCCAAGGACTCTCTTCTTGAAAGAAATTGCCTCGGAGAGAAGTGGACTTTGGTTGAATCAACTCATTTTCGGAAATAAAGTCAAATCAACGAAGCCTGCTTTCTGTTTTGACTGGCGAACAGGCAGTGTGACTGTAGGTCAGTAGTTCTCAGCCCTGGCGGAACATTAGAACCCATGAGGCCGTTTGAAAACTACCCCAAATACCAGTGCTATAATTTGGTTTGTTTAGCAAATATTCACTCCCCACTCCCCGGAGGCAAGGATATCCCTGTTCCCTTCCCCGCTGAGATTGGCTTGGCCCTGTGACTTCCTCTGGCCGATGAACGTTGGTAGACCTGATAAAGCAGCTACTGACATGTGGGTCTGTGTCGCCCCGGAGCCGCTGCCCGTTAGCTGGGCCCCAGAGTGGACCTACTTGGGGCAGCCTGAGCCCAACCCGCACAGGGGAGCCCCTCCCAGCCAAGACTGCAACTGGAAGCCTACGTCAGCCCAGCTGCAGTGACCCGCAGACCCACAGCATGAGAATAAGTGCTTAGTTGGGGTGCTTTGTGACACAGCATCCTTGCGGCTCTAGCTAACCGATGCCCAAGGATACCCAAGTGGCCAAGATGTAAGGATGCCGGACTTCCCAAGTGTTTGGGAGGCCGTTCAAATTAAGATCCTAATACAACACCACTGTCTACCCAACAGAATGGCCCACATGGAAAAGATGTGCAATAGCAAGGGTTGGGGGGTGGGGGGTGGGGGGAGGGGCATGTGAAGCGACCAGATCACCCACCACCATTGGTAGGAGTATCAGATGGTAAAAAGCCCTTTGGAAAATTGATGGCATTTGCTAAAGCTGAACAAACGCATCCTGTGACCCCCAAATTCCAGTCCCAGCTCTAGGGTCAAAAGAACCATGTACATGTATTCACCATAAAACAAGCCCCAAAATATTCACAGCAGTGCCACTCATAAGAAAACCGAGTGGAAACTACCTAAGTGTCTCTGAACATTTGAATGGGTTGAGTGTTGAATGGGTGACCGCGTTGGGGTGTATTCGCGTGATGCACCAACAAGATAGACAAACCACCACTCCACACAATGGGACGATTCTTACAAACCATAGCGAGCGAGAGAAGTCGGATCATAAAGAGCATGTATCCATGACTCGTTTATACAAAGTGCCAGCACAGGAAGACTAAACTGTGGTGACAGGAGTCACAAGGGTGACCTTTGGTGGTTACTAACTGGGAAGACATATGGGCCAGACTTCTGGGGAGCCAACCACACTGTATTTCTTTTTTTTAATTTTATTTTAATGTTTATTTTTGACAGAGAGACAGAAAGAGAGACAGAGACAGATCATGAGCAGAGGAGGGGCAGAGAGAGAGGGAGACACAGAATCTGAAGCAGGCTCCAGGCTCCGAGCTGTCAGCACAGAGCCCGACGCGGGGCTCGAACTCACAGACCGCGAGATCATGACCTGAGCCGAAGTCGGACGCTCAACCGACTGAGCCACCCAGGCACCCCTGGTATTTCTTGAGCTAAGTGGTAACATGGTTGGTCGGTTCTCTTTGCGAGGAACCTGTTCAAGCGTGATCTTTATTTACACACCTCTGTGAGCACATCATACTGCAATAACACATCTACTTAAAAAGTAGGGGTGCCTGGCTGGCTCTAGTCGGTCCAGAACATGCGACTCTTGATCTCGGGGTCGTGAGTTCAAGCCCCATGTTGGGCATGGAGCCTATTGGAAAGGGATAATAACAATTTAAAAAAAACAATAAAAAAATAAAATCATTAAAAAGTATACAAACTAGGTTTTAAAGAGTATTGGTGCTTGGGACCCCCTGTCTCAGACCAATGAAGTCAGAATCTCTGGGAGTGTGGCCCAGGGATGACACCTCTATTGAAAAGCTCCACAGGTGACTGGAAACCACCACCTAGGAGAAAAACTGAAGAATAAAGAATAAAGCAGGAGGGGCGCCTGGATGGCTCAGTCGGTTGAGCGGCCGACTTCGGCTCAGGTCACGATCTCGCGGTCCGTGAGTTCGAGCCCCGCGTCGGGCTCTGTGCTGACAGCTCAGAGCCTGGAGCCTGTTTCGGATTCTGTGTCTCCTTCTCTCTGACCCTCCCCCGTTCGTGCTCTGTCTCTCTCTGTCTCAAAAATAAATAAACATTAAAAAAATTTAAAAAAAATACCCTGATATTGATAGATACCCTTCTAATTCTGGTAACAGCCCTGAGGGTCACAACGACTCCTCCATCCGGCACTAGCAAAGTTATTATTAAGCAGGTCTGGGCTTTTCAAGCACAGCTAGAGGAGGCTGCAGGTCTGAAGACAGCAGATCAGCGAGCGAGCGGCACACAGGCATTTGGGAACAACGACTCTGTGCCCTGCCTCGGTCTCGCTGGTTATCACTCCCCTCTGTCTGCCTCTCTCCACCCATCCTGGCTGGCTCAGACCTAGATCTCCTCCTGCCTGCCTCGGCAGTGGCCTTCACGGCGGTGTCCCAGCCCCACCCACCCACCGTCCCCTCTGAGGACCCACACCCCAGACCTCACCAAGTCCCTGCTCTACCTGCACCTGTTGCCCGGGACTCCCAGCCCTTTGAATCCATTTCTTACTCTCCCTGCACCCATTCCCCCAGCACAGCTGACCTTCCAGGTAAGGCGAAGATGCACCTTTCCCCCAGCCCACCTGCGGCTCCCACCCCAGCGCCCTGGCTTGGGCTGTGCCGACTCATCTTCCTCCTTTCTGCACTCCTCAGGATCCCTTCTCACTCCTCAAGGCCCAGATTGAGTGTGCCTCTCCTTCCAGGATGCCTGCCTAGTTTCTTCCAAGAAGTATTCTGCTGCTACAACTTCTCCCTCTGGGCTGTGGTCAGTAGTTCATGTGTGGACCTGACCTTGGGTCCTCTTCCCGAGGCCATGGGAAGAGAATGCCTGGTTAAAGTTTACTGTACCCTCATGACCGCCTACCCAACAGCCAGTTCCCCCATCTCCTCTGACAGCAGAACAACAGACAACAGAGCAGTGCCCGAGCAGAACTCTTCAGACAACAGAGTGCCCTTTCCCATGGATGAATCATGATTATTCCAAGCCAGTTGGAATGATCTCACCCCCTTGGCCAGTGACTCGTTTAGGGTGGATCTATAGCCTAGCTTTGTCCAAAGACACATAAAGAAAATTCTGCTGGGGCCTCCTAGAAAGAACTTCATCTTCCTAATAAAAGAGACAGCAGTGGAGAAAATAACTCCTCACCCACACCCCTGCTTTGTGTTTGGAGGACTTGATGCTTGGAGCAGCGGCAACCATCTTGTAACCATGAGGGGAAAAGTGCCGGCACCATGAGTTTGACAGAGTGAATGTTGTTAGGTCTTCTGGGTCCTTCATGGTATTGTTGACCTCCTGAACCAATGCTGGTCTGCCCTCTCTGGCTTGACAGGTAGAGACTGAAGATCCTTCTGCTTTAAGCAAATGTTAGTTGGGCTTTTTTTTTTATGCAGTCAAAATCATCTTAAAGTATGGTTCTCAGGTCTGGCCAAGAGTCTTGAAAACATGCCAAGGCCCTGGTCTCACCCGAGATGGATGGACTCAAAGCCTCCAGGGCCGGGGCCCAAGCACTGCAATGTTCAAGGCTTCCCTAACGATTGTAGTGCGTAGCCAGGGCTGAGAACCCTTTTCTAGATCAACATGTCAGGTGGCCATGCTGGTTTTCCACACTAGAGGAGGGGAAGGGCCATTGTGACCTCAGAATCATTTTGTGCCTGATGGTTGGGATGTTGATTTTTTGTAGCAGCATCAACATTAGTTTTGTGTATCGTAAAAATAGCCAAAGACGGGGAATCAAGAGATTTAGGTTCACATAACAACTGACTGTGAGCACCTCTCTTCCTCTCTCTGGCCTTCGATTTTTCCACCTGTTAAATATCAGGATGGCCTAGAGCGCGTCCTCTGATCCTTTGGTCCCCACAGGGGCGCTGCGCAACCAGGTGGGTCCCCAGCCCAGCTGACCCAGGCGCCCTGCTTCCCTGTGCCTGAGGTCTGGGTGGGCCCAGCTCACCTTTGGGAGGGTGGGGAATGGGCTCTGCCCAGTGAGAGGTGACCCCCTTGGCTGCCCCAGGGCCAGGGTCAGGCTTCGACCCACCCCGACCTGGCACAAGGCAGGAATCCCCGCATGTGGTGCTACACTGACCGGAAGTGCTGGTGCCCAGCGCCTGGCCTGGCATCGTTGTGCCCCCATCTGAGGGCATCTGCTCCAGGCCAGGTTGACAAGGGGGAAGACACTGGAGAGAGACAGAGACCTGGGTTATAGTATCCATGTTGATGCTAGAGTGCTGTGTGACCTTGGCCAAGTCCCTGCCCCTCTCTGGGCCTCAGCTTCCCATTGCAAAAAGAGAGTTTTGGGTTTCCAAGTGCTGTTGTAGTTCTTTAGCCTCTACAACTCAGTGAGACATTTGGTTTGTGTTTGTGCTATTAACCCCCAAACTCCCTGTCCCCCAGGGTCCCCTATGGCCACCTTAACAGGTCTACCATATGCAAAGAGCTTAGCATTAGTCATGAGGAAATAAGGAACCCGGTGGTAGCGGAAGGGTCTCAGATCCGGATGTCAGAAGCCCCAGGTCTAGTTTCAATTTGCAACTTACTAGCTGTGTGACCTTATTTGAATCACTTCCCCTTGCTGGGCCTTAGTTCCTTTATCAGTAACAATGGGAATGAGACCACCCACTTCACCACGTTCTAGAAGCCGATGCCTGTGCGGGGGCAGCGTCTGGGTAGGAGGCCCAGCAAGCAGTCGACAGGACCCCCTCCCGCAGCCATTGGCCCTGCAGCCTGGCATGAGCTGATCAGAGGCGTAAGGACAGCAGCTACTGGGCCCCTTTCCTGACCAGACGCCTGTGGGAGGAGCCAGGTAACCATGACCTGGACCTGTCAGTCCCCTACAGCCAATTCCAGACTCCCTCCCCAACAGGTCCGGCCCAGACCCTCCCCAACGGGTCTGGTGGCATCCAGAGACTTGTCAGTTATTTCATGGCATTGTCCCGACAACAGCTCTAGAAAGTAGGAACGTCTTCCCTCGGCTTGACGTTAATTCTTCTATACCTCCACTCCTTCTGAAAGGACTTGATGCCCCTGTGTGGTTGCTCCCATTTTACAGATGAGGCAGTTGAGGTGCAGGAAGGGGAAGGAAAAGGTTCACACAAGGAAGGACAGATAGCTGGAAAGCTGGGATTTGGAGCGCCGGTGTTCCAGGAACGCCATCCAAGTAACCAGCACACGCATCGGCACGGAGCAGGCGGGGGTGACACTGCCATTTTCATCCAGCCAGGATGCCTGACCTACACCTGGGCAGGGAGCCCGCATCAGGCCCTTGACCTACCCAGAGGAAGGGGCACACAGACAGGCGAGGCAGAAAATGGCCTTGAAGGGACCCCGATGGAGAGGGTCTCAGCCCCGGAGAGGGCAAACTCCCCCACACCCCACTGAGCCTAGATAGCTCTTGCTTTCCCCACTGAGATCCTCAGCCTTCGAGGGGCCTTGGGAAAGCCATGTATCTTTAGTTTCCTCACGTGCAAAACGGAGACACGAGTGAGTAGTATTAAGGGGTTGGTGGTAGAATCAGGGCCCAGGGGTGCACAGGCTTAGCTCTGGGCCTGGCCGTTAGGAGGTGACAGCAGGCTGCCTCAGGAGGGGACTCTGCAGCCCTGGGCCTAAGCAGTTACAGGCCCGGGATGCCTGCCAGGGACACTGGGGTCTGTCTCCTGGAGGAGGAGGTGGGGGTGGGGGGTGGAGGCGGCTGGCGCTGCTCGATCTCAGAGGCAGGGGCAGTTATAAAGCAGCCTGTGGGGTCAGCTTGACCAGATTCAAGTCACAGCCTTGCCAGTGATTAGCTGTGTGATCCCTTAGAATCCCAAGCTCTCTGTCTATAAAACGGACATAATAAGAGTGCCTATGTCATGTCAGAGAGAGGGACACTGATCCTGGGAGATGCCCTGTCCCTCTTTTGGCCTCGGTTTCCTTTCTCTGCATGCTGCCTAGCTTGATTTCTGAGGCTTCTGCCCAGGGCTGGGCCACCTTCTAGGCCTGAGTCCTGGAGAGAGACGCCAGCCGTCCCTAGGGACCTTTTGGGAGGCTGGTTGGGATAACAAATAGCCCTTTCCCAGAGAAAGCAGGAGGCAGGTGGTTTTACCCGGGGAAGCGAGGGGCCTGCAGCGGGAGGGGAGTTCAAGGGCAGCCGGTCCAAGACCAGCTTGGAAAGGAGAGACCGGGACCACCCCTGGGGCCTCCGGGGGCCCCTCTCTTGCCCCCTTTGCAGCACCCCAAACATTGGCTCCAGTGGAGCTCTCTCTCCAGGTGGCATCTGTAAAATGGGACAACAGCGACTCTGAAGGTTTCTTGACTTAGCACATGCAAAGCACTCTGAGCAGCACCCGGCCCATCCATAGTCAGTGTTCCTCTAAGCTGGGCCTCAGTTTCTCCATCTGTGAAATGGGCACACAGACATGGGCCCTTGCAGGGGCTGAGGATGTGCTGAGGATGAAACAATAGCATTTGCAAAGTGGTCCTGCTTGCCCTCAGTCCCTTCCCTCCCACAGATCCCAGCTTGCTGCCAACCAGGGGCTGCCTGGGCAGTGGCTCTGGAGCGGAGGGTAGGGTCCCGGGGCTGCTGGGAGCTGCGGTGGGAGGAGTGGCTCCGTCGGTGTCTTATTGGAAAACTGGTGATGGGGGCATGGTTGGGAGGGCATGGGCCAAGGAGGGGAACTGGCAGTCATCATCCAGCACCCCAGGCTGCCTCTCAACCAGGGACCGGGGTCAGGAGTATGAGCGGGGACAAGCCACTTCCAGACGTGAGGCTGTTCGTAGACGGAACCCGGCTCATCCACCTTCCCGGCCCTTCCCTGCCTGTCACATGGCCAGTCGTCCTTCCAGATGCCGTTCAAGCATCTCTTCCACCAGGAAGCCTCCCTGATTCGATGTCTGAGGCATCCAGAGCTGCCTCCATTGCTCTAATGGCCTGCTCTGGGCCTATCTCCCCATAGAATCCAGAAACTTCCAAATTGCATGACTCTATCACATTCGTGTCATGACCCCAGGATGTAACCCAAGGCCAGATGCACAGTAGATGTTTATTAAATGCTGGATGAATGAATGAATGAATGAATGAGTCAAACCTTGGAAGCGGAGCTGTTATCAAGATCACTGCACCGGCAGGTGGTGCAGCCACGGGGGTCCCACTGCCCGGGTTCAGCCCTGGCCCTGCCACCTATTGGCTGTGCGATGGGGAGCAGGTTACTTCCCCCACCCCGGGGACCTCACTTGGCCCATCTGTAAAATGGAGATAATCGGAGCATACAGCCCCTGGAAGCGTCATCAGATGAAATGAGGTAACATGTATACATGCGGAGAATAGCACTTGGCACGCAGCCAGTGGCCCAGGAAAATCGTCTAAAGTCATTCAATGGCTCCCAAGATGCTGTGATCCTCTGCTCTGACTCATCCCTGCTGGGACGACGTTCGCTTGGACCTCGTTCCCAGTTGGCAGTTTCCAAGGAGGCTCCTTCTGAGGGGCTTGGATTCTCCTACACTGTCCTCCATTTAAAAAGAGTGACAGCAACAGCGAGCCAGCCTTCTCTTGACAGCTGTGGTCGAGAGGTAAAGCTGTGACTGTGGCTGTGGCCGCCGACCGGGTGGCTGGGTCAGTGATGGGGTCAGCACCCAGGCTGGATTTTGTCCCCTCATTGCAAATCCTCTGCTCCCCAGGGTCCCTCCTGCCCCCTCCGCCCTTCCTACTCACGTCACCCGCTGTCCTAGGAGCTTCGGGAAGGAGTCACAACCTGTTCCACTCTCCTCTCAATCGCGGGTTTGAATTTATATACGAGGCGACAGCCTACAAATGACAGGTGTGGCATAATGTTCCTCGGTGTCCACAAGCGTCTCTCAGGTGTGAGAGGGGCGTGCTCACCATTCGGTTTAGCTCGTACACAGCACACTGTCGCGTACATCTGTCACTGCAGATCGCAATGTGTGTTTGCGAAACCACCCCCTAATGCCTTCCCCCGCAGTTAATTTATGGTCTCACACACGTTGTGAGTTTGAGCCGCCTGATAAATCTGTGATAAGAGTATTGTTGTTCCCATTCTACAGATGAGGAAACAGAGGCACATCAGGGAGAAACTGACAAGGAAGAGACGAAAGCCTACAGCATCGGACTTGACCGTTGTCCTCCCCCCATGTAGCCGACAGCAGCATCCCTCTGTTCTGTGGGTTTGAGGAAAGGCCGGAGTCACACTGAAGGCCGCATGTATGTAATCAGAAGGTCTACGTGTATATGTGTACATGGGGATACGTGCACATCTATCTTACAAGCGTACCCATCTGCCAATTGCAAAAGTTTCAGTTTCTTGCAAAGATCACATGAGCCTCGGCCCGAGGCAATCCTGACGGCCCGGGGCCATGCGAGGAAGCGGGGACTTGGCCCCCAGGGTCTTTGACCCCACTCCATGCAAAGCCCAGTAAGTTTCTGTCAAAACTACTCTCTCCGGGGGCGCCTGGGTGGCGCAGTCGGTTGAGCGTCCGACTTCAGCCAGGTCACGATCTCGCGGTCCGGGAGTTCGAGCCCCGCGTCGGGCTCTGGGCTGATGGCTCAGAGCCTGGAGCCTGTTTCCGATTCTGTGTCTCCCTCTCTCTCTGCCCCTCTCCCGTTCATGCTCTGTCTCTCTCTGTCCCAAAAATAAATAAACGTTGAAAAAAAAAAAAATTTAAAAAAAAAAAAAAAAAAAACTACTCTCTCCGATCTGCCATTCTGTCAGGCTGTAGAGGGTTCTAGAAAATCCAGACACACTTCTAGCTTGAGGGCTCATGGCTGTAAATCATTCAAATGTTCTCTCCCCTTCCTGGGTCCTACTGCTTGAAAACCTAAATCCTAAAGGGAGCTGGTATTTGTGGTCCACTGTACCATTTGACCTTCCCAGTACCTGGTGGGGTGGGGTAGCGCTCTTCCCATAGTGCAGAAGGGAAGACTGAGGCCTGGGTCGCAATTGGCCCAGTGGGTTGAGAACTGGCCTCCCTGCCCTTCTTTTTCATAGGACCCTCTGACAATGAGTATTCAGGGCAGCAGCCAGGGGTCACTTACTCTGCAAGTTTCTGCCGGGGGTGAGCCAGCCCTGAGGAGATGGGGAGTGGAATCCAGGCCACTTCGCTTGGGGCCCCAGGAGGGGCTCAGGTCAAAGCCCTAGGGTAGGTTTCTGCAGTGGGGCAGTGTTGACAGGCCTCTGGCTGCTGGCTCTCGGGCCTCACAGCTGCTGGGGACTCTGAGCCTTTTGTGCAGACTCTTAAAGATTCTAAGAAGTCCCTCCCAGCTCTGCTAATCCCCGACCCTTTGATGCAGTTTACAAGCCCCTGGCTTCCCTCAGGCCAGGACTTTTAGGCTTCCAAGGTTGGGCCAGGATTGCTGGAAGTTAACAAGGGGAACTGCTGGGGGGGGGGGGGCAGGTCTCCCCCACCCCCACCATACAGGCTCTCTCCCCATTGTATGAGGCTGAGATAGGGGTGGGCACTGGCCCAAGGTCACCCAGGTAGGAGGTGATGACCGGAGATTTGAACCCGTCCAAAGCTGGCTCTGTTCCCGCTCAGCCATGCCACCCGGCCCTGCCCATCCGATGGGCCAGGGAGACCAGGGCCCCGTCTGGTCTGGAGGTGAGCGCCCTTTGCTGACCTCCCTCTGCGTGGATCTCTGACAACCAGTCTTGGGGGTTTATTTATTTATTGGTGTACATTGAGGAAGCCACCCAAAGCAGGAGGAAAGAGCGTGAGGAGAGAGGGAAGTAGGAAAAACAATGGAAAAAATTTTTTGTTGTTGTTTGTGGGTGGAAAACCATCTGTTTTCCAAGGAAAAGCATTAATTCCACACAGACCCAAAGGTCCACCATCTGAGGCGGCGCCGTGAGCACCAGCTTAGAGGAGCATCAACGAAGGCCAGGTTTCCTTTTTATTTCTTTGGGCCCCAAGCTTGAACCTCCGGGCCCTTCGGTCACCTTTGCCTCAGTCTCGCAGACGGAAGGCTCTTCCCTCACCTGCTGGCCCTGCAGGGGGCTGGCCCTAGCCCCCTCCGCACGCCTCCTGACCCATCATCCTGTCCCTCTCCTACTGCAGCCAGACCCACCATTGGGGCTCAGCTGCAAACAGGTCTGGGTGCTGGATTCCAGGCCCCAACCCAGTTTCTGCCCAGGATTCGGCAAATGCCAGGCCCTGCCATCTGTGCCAGCAGCCTGGGGGGTGGGGGAGGGGGCCTTACGGTCCAGGTCCGAGACTCCAACAGCCACCGCCCCTGCCCTTCTGCAACCCAAGTGCTGCCTTGCCCAGCCTTGTCCTGGGCAGCAGGAGAACATAGGCCCTCACCTTGGCCCCGGGGGGGGCCGGGGGCTCTGGAAACCCTAGCTCCAGTCTGCACATTGGGAAGGCTCAGCGGGGCAGGAGGGCCCTCCCAGACCCCCTCCTCACCTGGATCCAACCGCAGTACTGCCTGGAAATCTTTGAATCAGGGTCCCACCAAAGTCTTTCTCCTTTCTGTTTTTCGCTCCCCACCCCCACTGCCTTTATTTAAATCTTTTTCTTCTTCTCTCTGTTTGCCTGCTTTTCCTCTTTTTCTACCCCTCTCCTTTGTGTCCCTTTCTTTAAAAAATCAGGCAAGTTAGGAGCCAATTATATTCCTGGGCATTAATTAGTCCGAAAGAACGTGCTAAGGATAAAAGGTAAAAATACAAACCAGTCCTGCGACCGGCCACCTCCTCTGGGCAGCCTGACCCTCTGTAGCTCAGAAATGGAAGGACATTGGGCGGGTCCAGAGATATTTTTGTGACTCCTTTGGGAGAACTCTCTTGGATCTAGCCTGTCCACAATATACAGGGACCTTATGATGCCTTGACTGTGCCAGGGGCGGGTCTGTTTACCGCGGCACTGGGCCCCAGGGAGGCCGTGGCTTTGAATGTGAACCCTGGAGGCCAAGAGGCCAGGTTTTGATCCCGAACTTAACACCTCATAGCTGTCTGGCCCCAGGCAAGACCCTTAACCTCTCAGAACCTCAGTTTCCACATCTAGAAAATGGGAGTCATGATCACCTCTAACTCAGGATGCCCTTGAGAAACATCAGTAAGAGAAATCACCTCAAGCACTGGGCCAGTGCCTGGCTCCCAGGAGGTGTCCGATGAGTTGCTCGCGGCTATTGATTGCCATGTTATTCGTCGTGAGGTCACGGGAGTGGGGGCAGTGGAGGACCCGGGGCACTCAGGGCCTGACCTGTTTGTGCAAGAATGGATGATGCAAACGAGAACAGCGCCAGGTGGGAGCCACCGCCAGCTCCCGGAGGAGGCCGAGCTGTAAACAGGCCTGCCACCAGCTGTCGGGACCCATCCAACTGTTTTGGAAGTGACTGGGGCATCTGCCTGGGGCTGCCTCGCCCCTGCTCTACCCCAGGCCTGGGATGCCGAGGGCAGGGGCCGTGGCTGCTCTTCTGCCCCAGCCGGCTCTGCCCCGGGGCCCCGGGAGCTCTCTCCACCCCTGCCTTGCTTACACCCCAGCTTTCCCTTATGGGCGGAGAGTCCTGCTACCCTCTGCAGGGGGGCGGCCCCTGCCCTGCCTGCTGTCTCCGTCATTTATCTGTCTTCCCTAAGGAGCGCTGCCCCTCTTCTTCCTCATTCCCCTCCATTCCCCTGGCTTCCCGAGGAGCTACCTAGAGTCAGATCGCACCTGAACCCCCTTTGCTCCAACGCAATCAGCAAACATGCCATCTTCCCGCCAGGCCGGGGGTATCTGCATCTCCCTCTGGCTTCCCTCCCCACCACGCCAGTGTTGCCCCACTTCATGAGCCTTTGTTGTAGCCTCTTGGCACCTCCCGACACCCCAGACCCACCCTGACTTGTCTGCCTTTGCCCCAGCTGCCCCTCCACCTGGAGGTCCCTCGCCCTGTCCTTCTGCCTGGTGACATCCAGCCATCTTTTCAAAAGCTGTCCCCTCCCTGCATATGTCCTTGTGCTCACACACACACACACACACACACACAAACACGAGGCACTCTAGCGTCTCTGCATTCCCTCAGCGCTCTGTTAAATCTCACAAAGCATTTCTCATTCTTTACATGGTGTCAGTCTCTGTTTGCAGACTGGATTTCCTCTCGTAAGCCCCGAGCAGCTTGGAGACACAGCTCACCGCACCGGGCTGCTATCGTCCCACAAAACTGTGCACACAGAGGCACGCCATGGACGTACGTGACACTGATGCCCTCATGCATAAAAATAGCTATCTATTCACCTGACCTGAAAGCCTTTCTGAAAGTCACTTGTCCCCCCCGGATACTGCCCAAGGCCTACGGAACCCACAATAGCGACACCGATAACCCCATTTCATTTCCACGTCCAGAAGTGCACCGCAGGGTGAGACTGTGAGTGAGCGTCCCCCAGAAGAATGCGTACGTGTGCGCACACAGCTGATTCCACGTCCCCCAGGTCCAAAGTGAAAGTCACCAGCATGCTTTGTGACACAAGAGACTAGAGAGAGGGACGCAGGCAAGCGGTCTGATGATAAGAATCACGACCAAGCAGCGCAGTGGTTAAGTCCCAGCCAAGCAACCTTCCCTGAGGTCTGTGTAAGAACGTTGAAAGCATGCATTACCTGTTAGGCTCTGAAACAGGGGCCCAATTCGGGGGAACTAAAAAGGGTTTTCTTGAGAGTGCCTTAATTCAGAACATCCTCCCTGAGTTTTCCTCCTGCCCTGGCCCTGAGCTTTTGGCCGCTCTGCCCAGGCAGTTCTGAAGCACTTTCCTTTGAAGCAGGGAGTTTATTTCGGGCCCACCGCATGACCAGTGATGGCAAGCCAAACTATAAGATGTTGTGCATCTCGGATTTCCTGTTTGAAGATTGCACCGGGGGAGGCTGCCATGCCGCCTTCGGTTCCTCCGTGGCGACGCGTCAATTACGGACCTCGCGGCAGAGAGCATCTCAGAGCGCTGGCCCTCACGTGACGTCGTCGTTTGTGATCCTTGACATGGAGGCCATATATGGGTATGTTTCTGGAACTCCCCAGGACGGGGAGAGAGAGAGAGAGAGAGAGGAGGGGAAAGAGGGTGGGGGAACGGGAGCGAGCAGCGGGGGGGGGGGGGGGGATAAAAGAGACAGAGCCGGGGACACTGGGGGGCGTGAGAAGGGAGGCAAGTGCGGAGATGATGGAGAAGAAGGAAGAGGTGAAGGGGGGAGAGGATAAGGCATAAGTGAGAGAAGAAAAGAAAGAAGAAGACATAATTGGGGAAAGCGGGGAAGCAAAGGGAGAGGGACACTGAGATAATCAGGGGATGGAACGGAGCCAGGAGGGACTTGACAGAAGGGGGAGGAGAGGGGGAGGGGAGGGGGGAGACAGGCGGCTGGGAAGAGGGGGAGGAGAAGGGCGGATAGAGGGAAGGCAGGGAGGCAGAAGATGGACGGAACAAGAGCAAGGGAAACGAGGGAGGCAGAAGGGGGTTTGGGTTTGGGGTAAGGGGCCTGGGCAGACGAGCAGAGCATGCCACAGGGGCAGGGTGGTTCAGGGATCCAGCTGCGGGGGGCCGGGACGCCGTGGGGTGCGGCTGGGCTGCGGAGGGTAGGGGAGCAAAGAAGCAAGCATGTGGACAAGCCCCAGCAGGCACACAGCGGAGGGAAGCCTTCCTCCAGGGCCAGGGAAGAGGGCCCCTGTTTCTGGGATCGACCCAATGGCACAAGATGTCAGCATCATCAGGTGGCAAGGACAACACCCACGGCCACGTGCACTGAGCGTCCGGGATGCTCCTGGCACGTTGCCAGACGCTTCCATCCCCACAGGCTGGTGTGGGGGAGGGGGCTGGAAACGTCACTTGGTCCATTCTGAATATTCTTCTGAATTTCAATTTCGAAGGCCCTTTCGCCTCGGAGGATTTTGGGTTTCCGACCCCGTAGCGTGATTTCTTCATGCGGGGCGAAGGGCCAGCCAGGCACCCCTCCACTAACAAATGACGTCATCCTGCTGTACCCACACAACCTTCCTAGCAGGTGCTATGTCGCAGATGAGGAAACTGAGGCCCAGAGAGGTTGGGGACTTGTCCATAATCCCACAATGTACAAGTGGTGGTTTACACCTGAACCAGAACTTTCTGACGCAAAAGGCAGTGCTTTTAGCCACAGCTCCACCCGCCATGTAACAGGGAATCCGAATGTTGGGACCAAACAAAGAACCCCACCCACAAGCCTATGAAAGTAAATTGGTGGACATTTGCTTTTTTTAACCTTGGACCTTACTCATCCTAGCTGGGAGCATTGACACTGCAGTAAAGGTCCGCAAAGCCCAAGACAAAGACAGGCCGGCCTGTCCATTGACGTCACGGGTTGGTCACGTCCAGCACGAACGGGTCGGGCTAAGTCAGCAGTTCCTGCCTGAAGCCGCACAGTAGAACCCTATGAAACGTACCTGTGCCTGACTCTTCCCCCAGAGATTCTTCTTGAATGCATGTGAGCGGAGGGCCGAACAGCACTGACTTTTTAAAACTTTTTATTAACGTATCATACACACAAAAAGCGCACATAGGTGCACAGCTCCACCGAACTTTGCAAACAGAGGACACTCAGCATCTGCATCGAAGGGAGGATCTTAGCAGCCCTCCCCCACTTTTGCACCCCTCTTTGCCCCCGTCTCTACACTACCACCCACCTCCTCCTGCCAAGGAGGGGTGACCACTCCCCTGACCTCTAACAGTAAAGGTTGTTTTGAATGTCCTCCGAACGGCCTCATCCCTGTGTCTTCTTCCCGTGTGGTGTGAGATTCGTCCACATGACGGGTGTCCCTTCCCACGGCCGTGCGGTATCCTGAGCTGCGGCTTCTCTGTTCCACTGGTGGCGGACTTCTGGGGAGTTTGGGACAATGATGAACAGTATAGCTCGAACATTCCAGCACACATCTTTTGGTGCGTGCGTGTCCGCATTTCTGTTGGGCGTGCACCTCAGATGGGAGTCGCTGGGCCCCAGGGTGGGCATGTGTTCAACTTTAGTAAGTTTTCCCAAGTTGTCATACCAGTGACAAATCCCCATTCCTGTCAGCCACGTAGAAGAATCCCGGTTGCAGGGCACCTGGGTGGCTCAGTCGGTTAAGCGTCCGACTTCGGCTCGGGTCTTGATCTCGCGGTTCGTGAGTTCGAGCCCCGCATGGGGCTCTGTGCTGACAGCTCGGAGCCTTTTGCCTGCTTCAGATTCCGTGTCTCCCTGTCTCTCTGCCCCTCCCCCACTCACACTCTATCTCTCTCTCAAAAATAAAAGGAATTCAGAAACAAGAATCCCAGGTGTGCTAGCTTTTTTCGTATCAGCCATTCTGATAGGTTTCAGCGGTATCTTGTTTCAGTGTTAACTGGCATGTCCCGGATGACAAACGACATCGAGTGTCGGAGAATCCCTGGCCTCAGTGATCTCTGAGGCCTCCACCTTTGTATAAGACCCCAGAGGTGGTCCTGTGGAACAGTCCTCCAGGGAGCATTTTCACGGAGACGTGGGTAACAGAGGGACCGATAGATGCTGAGGCAGAAAGCGAACAACTGGTCGACCTGCAGGGAGGCAGGAGGAAGGACGTGACCACCAAGGAAAAGCCCCAAGGCTCACACTTGGCACCAGGGAGGTTCTATTTTCTGATCCTAAATAGAACCTTCCCTCCCTCCCTCTCTAGTCCCTCATCCCGCTTCATTTTTCTCTATAACACTTATCACCCCCCTTACCAATTACGTATTTATGTCATTTGTTTATTGCCTACCTCTCCCACCTAGAACAGTCTTTCTGTTCCCTGCTGCGTGTCAGTGCCTACAACAGTGCCTGGGACGTAGTAAGTGCTCACTAAGTAACTGTTGAATGTATGTGCTACCAGGCAAGCCACACAGCTCCCAGGTCGGAACTGTGGAGGTCTGTAGCCTTGTCTGTCAGCCTCAGCCTGACCCTTGGCCACCCGCCCACCCTCACACGCACACCCACACACACCACACCTGGCTTCTCCCTTCCAGACTTCCCTTCTTGTTTTAGTCTCAATTCCCATAATTAAACGTGTGTGTGTGTGCACGCGCGTATATGATGCAGGGGCAGTTCATAGAGCCCCACACCCAGCAGGGCCCAGAGAGGATGCCAAGAGCAGCATATTTTCCTAGGACAGCGATGCCTCTTCCAGGAAGGAGAGAAAGAGGGGGAGAGTGGAGGTAGGAAGAGCCAGCTAAGCGGAGAGGAGGGAGCTGGGATGTGGGTCAGTGCCGAGTCCTGAGAGGCTCTGACCCAGCCCTGGAATATCACCCTCTAAAATAAGCACCCCTGCGGGCTTGGTGTCCTGGCCCCCGGCCCTGGCTGCCTCTTGATAGCAGTTTATTTTGGTTTCAAGAGATGAAGAACAGAGAAGAGTCTGATCCTTACCCTGGATGAGAGGTAGGGGGCGGACAGAGGGCACATGGTAGGGGGTTGAGGTGGCCAAGTCCCGAGAGGGAGGAAGACGCATCCATGGAAGGGAAGGAGGGGACTGAAGAGAAGACAGAGCCAAATCCCCTAATCTCTTCCTTTCTTTAAAATGGGCACTGTGTCCTCTGGCGTGCGGCCAACAGTACTTTCCTCTGGAACAATCCGGAACCCCTCAGCTCGGGGGTGGGGGCATGACAAACTCCAGGGAGAGAAGACAGAAAATCTTCTCATTTCTAGAGCACAGAGTCGGGGTATAGCCCTCACCCTTCAGACGGGACAAAGGGGCAGGACGGCTTCATGTTCTATCAATACCCTACATGTGGGGGCGACACCCACAAGGATGAGGGCCCCTAGGGACGGGCAAGGGGCTGTCTGGTCCAGCCCTGTTCTCTCCAATGCCACCACATGTACGTAAGGGGACGAACTGTGGGCTCTTACAAGGGTTTCCATCAAAACGAGCAAATCTGGGGGCACCCGGGTGGCTCAGTCGGTTGAGCATCTGACTTTGGCTCAGGTCATGATCTCGAGGTTCGTGAGTTCCAGCCCCGCATCGGGCTCTGTGCTGACAGCTCAGAGCCTGGAGCCTGCTTCCGATTCTGTGTCTCCCTCTCTCCACTCCTCCCCTGTTCATGCTCTCTCTCCCTCTCTCTCTCTCTCTCAAAGAAAAAACATTAAAAAAAATTTTTTTTTTAAATAAGCAAAACTGAGGTACAAGCTCAATCGTGGGACGTGATGCTCTTGAAGCCGGTTGGGGCCTTCCAGAGCCGTAACTGACCCTTCAGACAAGAGTGGCCAGGGCAGACCAATAAGACAGAAAGAAACAGCAGAGCCACTAGCCTCCCCGCTCCCCACAAACTGCTGACTGTCCTCGGCTGGCAGTGTGAGCTACCCCTGCCCAGGGGTACAGAGTGAGGCCATCTGGCGTCCCTCCTGGCTCTCAGCTGTTGGGGAAGGACCCATGTGCGGGAGAGATCCTGGTGTCCAGGACCATCTGCCTGAGGGTTCTGACTTTCTCCAGGGAACGTCTTGCCCCCGGAGTGTGTCCTGGGCCTGGTGGGGACCTGGCTGGGACATGCTTGGCTAGCCCTGTGCAGATGGTGTCTTCCTTGTTGGGAGATGCCACCCACATGCAATCCCAGTTGGCACCGTGTCGTCTTATTTCTAGCACGGGCTCCGGCGTCTGATAATCCCGGCCTGTTCCTCACTTGCAGCGGGACCCTGGCCGTCGCCCCGCACCTCACTGACTCTGTCTCATCTTCTGAGACATGAGCCATCTTCCCAGGGCTGCTAGGGGGTTAGATGGGATCCCAGGGCTGAAAGAGCCCACCCAGGGCTCAGCACTCAGGAGACACTCATCCTTGGGACTTCTTCCTCCCCACCCGGGAGGGAGGAAGGTGCATCTATAGAAAGGGAAGGAGGGGATCACCTGCCACCTGCAGGGAGGTGGCAGGAGGGGAAGGCATCTCCCAGGGGTCAGGCAAGCTCAGGTGGCCGGTGGGGCTTCGGCTGGTCCATCCTGGAAGCTGCTGACCCGGTCAGCTGGTCAGGTCACTTGACTTACCATGCCTGGGTCACCCTTTAAAACTCAGAAACAAAGCTAAACCCAACTTAGCTGCTGGGAACATGTTTTCCATGCACATAAATGTGTCCATGGCAGGCCTGGGAGCTTTCTATTGCCTCTTTGCAGGAGAGAAAGGCCTCTCGCAACAAGACCACCATGTAGACCCTCCCACCCATCTTTCCTTCCCAGGGATGAGCCCCTGGTTGTGCCGGATGCTGGACAGCCTGCGGGGTGCAGCAGCTCCTGGCTGGCCCCTCACTATCTACACAGAGCGAGGGCCACGTTGCGGCCCATCCCCCCATCACTGCGGTGACAAGGAGAAGGCAGATACCTCTCGCATGCACTCCCTGGTCCCGCCAGTGTGGACGCGGAGCTCACAGGGAGCGCGGTGGCTGCCCCAGGCGTGCAGCTGTTACCAATTTGGCAGGCGAAGGGCAGTGGACCGCTCCCAGGCTTCGGCTTTCACCTCGGCCTTGCTCCTTGGGGAATCCAAAGTGGCCGGTGAGGTGACATCACAGAGGTGTCGGCCAGCCCCGCCGCTCTGGGGACGGCCCCGGGCTTGCCCTGATGAGGAGGGCCTGGGTTCTGGGTGTGACGGGGCAGGGCCGGGGGCAGACCTGGCATCCCGTTGCACGGTGAACTCGGCGACGGTGACACGTCCTCCCACTAGCCCGTGTCCCACACAGAACTGAGAGAAAAGAATGTTGGAACTGGAAGGCCCTAGGAGTTCATCCGCCCCAGCACCCTTTTTCTGAGGGAAGGGAAACCGAGCTGGACAGCGAGAGGAGTTGTCAAGGCTTTGCAGAGGCCACAGCTTCCAGAAACTCCTTCCCTGCTTCTCTGCGGCTCCCTCCCAAGCTTACGGTGTGATCTTAGCGGTTGATCGTCACATCGTGCTGCAGACCCTACCACCCAAGTTGTTGGGCAAAGCGGCAGGAATCCCACCACACAGGAAGACGGGCTGGACTTCCTCGTGAGCACATTTACGATGCCTGTTACCCCTGCAGACTCCCAGAGATGCTCCGGTGGGGAGGATGTGGTTTACAATAGACCACAAGCCCCACTGAGCAGCCGGAGGCTTCAAGTATAGGCAGTTTGGGTGTCAGTGTCAATGTCATTGTGCCTCATTGTTCCCCCTCCCAAAGGTCAGGTTGGGGCCACTTCCTACAGAGCCCAGTGGCTAGAAGTCCAGACTCTGGAGTCACCGGCCAGCTCCACCGCCACTTGCTAGCTGGGTGACCTTGGACAGCTCACTTTACCTCTCTGAGCCTTGGCTTCCTGATATATAAAATTGAAAGAAAAATGATAGTACCCGTAGCTCATAAGAAAATGTATTTATCTTCCTTAGAATAAAGCCTTATAAATGTTGGTGGTTTTTATTAGCTTAAACTTCCTGATAGAGACAGAGGGGATGGGGGGTGGCTGGAAACAGTGGTTCTTAACTGAGGACAATTTCCTCCCAGGGGACGTTTGACAATTCCTGGAGACATTTTTGGTGGCCACAACTGAAGGGGGGTTGCTACTGGCATCTAGCGGGTAGAGGGCAGGGATGCTTCTAAACATCCTCCAAAGCACAGAACAGCCTCCCCAGTATGGAATTCACCGTCCAAATGTCCACAGTGCTGTGGTGGAGAAAAGCCTGGCTTGCTGTGGGAAAAGGGCCGGTGTGAATAGAATGAGGTCTGCACTGAGTGGATGAGGGGAAGGACCAAGGGTCTCTCCTTTGCTCCTCGGGGGGCGGCTTTGGATTTCAGGAATAGCTGCCATCAGGAGGGCCGGGTGTTTGGATTTCAAATGCCCTTGACTATTATAGGCATGGCTCATTGAATGTGCTCGTAAACCAGCCCTGAAGGTCACTGCAGAGGGAAATGCCGTCAGGTTCGAGCAGGGAAAAAAGAACGGCCTTGGTGATCATTATGCAGTTTGGGGTTTCTCCATTTAGCAGGAAAGGGGGGACCCTAGGTGGGTCTCAGCCCTGCCGCGACCAGGCTCCTACCGGCGGCTGGTGCATGTGGACACGTGCACACAAGCACACTATGCACACGGAGCTCGCACTCTTCAAGTGAAGACAAGAGGTGCATTTGATCCACAAGCTGGCACGACAGTTGGCGAATGAGCTAGTCTTATAAAAATATTAAATCAGTGTTGAAGTCTCTTGTTTTCTAAAAATACGGCTCTCCATGTCTTTCTCGGTGCGTGTGTGCGTGTACAGGTGGGGTGAAAGGCAGCTGACACATTGACAAGAGCTCGGACCTAGCCACCAGGGTGCTGGGTCTCGGCCCCTCTGGAAAGTGCTATGTGACTCTAGACAAATCGTTCCCCTCTCTGGGGCCCTAAATGGAGAAAGGGCACTGTTCGGAATACAGGGCCCTCCGAACTCTGAGTGTGAAACCGGAGCGAGCAGTTATAAGTCAGTGCGTTCGTGTGTCTTTGTTCTCTGAGATCAAGAATTCCACACGTAAATCAGTAGAACTGGAATTCAAATCAAGCCTACCTACGTAGTTTCAAAACAGAAATTAAAAAATGGGATACGGATGATTTTGGAAGAGTCTGTGAATCGTGGGATTGGGCCCCTCATCACACGTAATTTCAAAAATAACGGCTGCTGGCCAGAACTCAGTTAATGTGCACAAGGCTCTCTCACATGTGCACACCCACGGTCTTGTACGTGCCCCACGGGGGCTGGCCCCCCGGAAGCCCCCGGGGACCCCTGGCACGAGCCTGACACGGGGAAGAAGGGCGTGTGATGTCTCACACCGTCCTGGGGGAAAGATGTGACCGTCTCCTTTTCACAGCTGAGGAAGTAGATCAGAGACTTTGAGATACATGTCCAAGTTCAGTTAGTACAGGGTTCGGATTTTTAAGATTCCTTTCTCTTTCTCTGTTCTTCCTCTTTCTCCCTTACTTCCCAGTTTTCCGGGGGGCCACAGCCGACAGCCAGCAGTGGCTGTAAACTGCACTGTCATAGCTCCTGGCCTGGTCCCCGAGGAGCATGTGACCCGGGCACGCACCCACGCCTGCCACAGCCAGAGTTCTGCTCAGGGGGTGGACGCCGGGCCCGCTGCAAGGTCCTGCCAGCCTCTGGGCTCCTGGGATGGGAGCCGACTTTTCTGTTGCCTCAGGGCCTGTTTTGTAGCCCCTTCTGGCCGGCCAGCTGGTCCCTCAGTCCTTGCCCTCCCCTCAGGGGCCCCGGGCCTATGTTGAACAGCAGCGCCTGGCCGACAGGATCAGGTGTCTGTTGTGCTACACGTCCCGGGAGAGAGAGGCTTGGGGCCTAAAGATCATCTGTGGGCTACAGTGCCCAGCGGCCTTTCTGACCCGGGGCAGTCGGTGCCTGTCTGGCTGAGGGCTGCTGCCTCCCCCGGGGCGGGGGGTAAAAGGCGGGGGGGAAAGGCAGATCCTGGGAGAATGTAAAGAGGCCGTGTGGCCCAGTGGTCTTGACGGGGCCTCTGAGGCCTCTGAGACCAGCCCCGCACACCTTCCTCGCCCCCCTTCTCCCTCGGTGCCCCCACCCTCGCTCCACCTGTCTGCACAGGCGTGCCCTTGGACCCTCTTGCACTTGGAATGCCCGTTCCCTCCTGCCGTCAGGCGGGTTCTGCGGAGCAGTGGTGTGGGGCTGAGTGGCTGGATCTCCGGTGGCCCGCTGAGTGCCCCCTCTCTGCGCAGGCCCTTCTCACCTGTCGGTCAGGAGTCATAACTGGCACCTTCCTCGTGGGGCGGCTTGGGGTGACCCCAGTAACACACCAAGACAGTCTGAGTCAGTGGCTGCCTGAGACAAGTGTTCAATAAATGCAACTATTACTATTTCTATCCTCAAGACGCAAATTAAATGCCAGGAGCCCTACTAAGAGCCAGAAGCACTGTCAGCTGCTGAGATATACCAGAGCTACCTGTCAGGAGGAGGCACAGCCTCAAAGAGAGGGAGGGAGACGGGGGGGGGGGGGGGGGGGCAGGGAAGGGGGAGGGGTGGGGACAAGGAGGAGGGGCAGGAGAAGGGCTGGAGCAGAGAGGGGAGGAGGAAGGAGGGGTGGATTCAGGGAGGAGGGGTGGGGCAGAGAGGGGGATAGAAGGAGGGTTGGGTGCAGGAGGAGGGGTGGAAGAAGGGATGGGGTTAGGAAGGAGGGGTGGGTTCAGGGAGGAGGAGTGAGAGGAGGGGTGGGACGGGGGGGGGGGGTGGAAGGAGGGGTGGGGCATGAGGGGGTAGAAAGAGGGGTGGGTACAAGGAGGAGGGGTAAGAGGAGGGTCTGGGCAGGGAGGAGGGGTGGGGCAGAGGGAGGGTGGAAAGAAGGTGGGCAGAGAGGGGTAGAAAGGGAGGACGGGTGGGTCAGGGAGGAGGAGTAGGGGAGGGATGGGGGCAGGGAGGAGGAGTGGGGGCAAGGAGAAGGGCAGGGAGGAGCGGGTAGGGGAGGCCTTCCAACGAAGGAGATGCCTGCCACCCTGAGTGTTGGCAGACGAAGCTTGTCTGGTGCACAGGTGGGTGCAGGGCACCCCAGGCGGAGGGTATGGCACGAGCCAAAGTTTGCGGCTCGGAGGGCTGTGGCCAGCTTGGCAAGGCCAGGAGATGGGTGTGGTCAGAGTAGGCTGTGGGGTGGGGCAAACGTGCAGGGCTGGATCTGGAGAGCTTTGTAAGGCCTGCTAAGGGCTTGGACTGTTTGGGGGGGTGAGACGGGGGGGGGGAGTGGTGGTTTGGGGGGGGCTGGCCTACAAAGAACAGCCCTTAGGTGCCAGTCCATATATCAGGCCGAGACCAACTTTCCAGGTTGTAGCCTTGCTTTTCAGTCAGTGCCCCCCCCGTGTTGCTTAAAGCCTGTGGCCGTTGCACCTTGTGTTTGTTGCCACGGGCTCCAGAGTTCTGGAGGCCGGGAAGACTGAGATCAAAGTGTCGGCTGACCCGGTGTCTGCGAGGGGCCCCCACCCCTGCCTTGTAGATGGCTGGCTTTGAGTTTTATCCTCCAGGGGCAAGAGCAGCGTAGAGAGGTTTTTAAGCAGTTCAGAATTCCTATCTTTTCTTTCATTTCTACAGCCTAGTGCAAGGAGAGAGGGGGAGGGAGACAGAGAGAAAAAGAGCTGGGGGTGGGGGAGGGGGAGACAGCTGTCTTTGTTGGGAAATACTTGGATGGAAGTGTGGGGTGGACTTGACTCCCACCTCCTCAGGGCGACAGGGTGTTGAATTTGGGCCAGGGAGGAGGGCAGAGGGAGCAGGGGGTGTGGAGGACAGGCCAGGCTCCTGGATGGTGGCTGCTATAGGCCCCAAGTCTGCCGGGAGAGGGGCAGGTCTGGGTGGAGACAGCAGGGGGCTCATGGGCCCCAGGAATCGGTAGAAATCTTAGGGGAGGGTTTGGATGCAAGAGTCCAGAGAACCTGATGAGCTTGGAGTCAGTCAGAGCCATGCCGTGAGGGTGAGAGGCACCCCCACCCCCGTGGACATCTGGCCACCTGTGCATGGCCTCCACTCTGAGCCTCTTGCTGGGCTCTTAACAGAGCTTCCTAAAGGAGGATTGGGGGCCCGGGTGTGGTATCTGTGACTGTCCCTGTCCGTCTTGGCAAGGAGTGTCCTCTTTTAAGTACCACCAAGGGGACAGAACCCAAGGGAGATTAAGAAACCCTAGTTTCCTTTTCTGGACAGAGCTGGCTTCCTCATTTGCTGTCAGGTCCCCGCTCTGTCCTTCTGTGCACAGCTCTGTGCCCGGCAGGCTGACGGAGCATTGTCCAAGCGTCCTTGCCTTGTGGCTTTTGACTGGGTCCACCAATGGGAGGTCAGGTGGGCAGGACAAGAGGAAAGGGAGGCTATTTATTTCTCCAGCTTCTCCTCTGCTTTCCACCAGGGCTCTGACAGGGTTCCATCCTCCAAGGCTGCAGCGCCTGTTGACAGGCTAGACTCCGGATGCCTCCCTCTGTCTTGGTGCCCTTGACCCTGCCCACACCTCTACCAATTCGTTACTTCTCTTTATTTACTTTACGCGTGTGTCTGCTGCTGGGTTTTGCAGTTGGGATCGTCAGATAAAACAGAGGGGGCCCAGTTCCATCTGAATTTCAGATAAGCAACAATACTCATAGTGTAAGTATGTCCTAAATATTGCATGGGACATACTTACCCTAAACAATTCCTTGCTCGTTTATCTGAAATTCATATTGAACTATATATACATTCTTTTTCTTTCCGAATCTGACAATTGTACTTGTAGGGTCCCTGACTAATACACTAACATGTCCCTAACGGGTCATGGGCATTTCATGCCACGCAGAGACGGGACTAAGGGCTGCTTCCTTCTCAAGTTGGGACAGTGGGAGGCTGCCCTGGGGACCAGAACGGAGCCTAAAGATGAGACTGGCCCAGACATCACCCCACTTGCTGGCAGCGGCCCCTAAAATGCCCCCGGGACGATGGACAGAGGCATTCTGGCCCCTTTCTCCCATGAGCAGGTCCTGGCCATTAGCAGTGACGTGGCCAAATTCTCAGCAACTTTGAGGTCACAGAGCCTTGAGGGTGTTGGCAACCAGGACAAGGACATTTGGAAAGAGAGGGCATTAGAGAGATCTGGAGTCCTTCCGTGAACTATAAACCGGGTTTGGGGTCAGATTGAATGCCCTTTCTATCACTACCCAACCCTGTGATTCTGGGCCTCAGTTTCCTCATCCATAGCATGGGACAGTGATTCCTATAGGACAGGCTGCAGGGAGATTAAGGACTGCTCAGGGCACTCAGACAATAAGCAATCAGCACTCATTTGAGGCCTGCCCACCTCCTGAGGCCCAGCCTCTTGTCCTCTGAATTAGTAAATATTTGCTGCCTTAACAAATCCCAAAACATACAATGGCTCAAACACAATAGTGTATTCCTCGCTCTTGAAAATCCACACACAGCTGTCATTCTTCCTGGGCAAACGGCTCTCCGCCCAGAGGTGATTCGGGGGCCCAGGCTGCATCTGTGGGTGGCTCCGCCATCGCCATCGGGGCCACCGGGGTCATGCGCGCTGAGGTGCAAGCAGAAAGACCATGAAAGATGACACATGGAACATTCTAGCAGTCGGGCCTGCCAGTGGTAGACGCTCCTCACGTTATATTGGCCAGCGCTTGGTCCCCTGGCCGCTGTCCCTTCACACAGGCTGGGAAATGTTTTCTGGCCCCGTTCCCAGGAAGAAGGGGAAACGGGTGCAGTGGCAGCCAGCAGCCCCGGCCACACTTCCTTGCCCCCGGAAACGACTTGAGTGACAACACCCGGGAGGGCTTGCGAGGAGGCCCCAGGAGAAGGTAGCTCCAAAGAAATGAGGCTGTGAGTCTTGGTGTGGGTTCCCCCGGGGAACAGGCAAGAATTTGAGTTTACACGGTGAATGCAGGAAGGGATCCCACAAAACGTGGCGGGGGCGGGTAGGGAAGTGAAACAGAAGAGGGAAGTCAGCTAAGAGAGGGCACGCTCTCGGGCCAGTGAGCCCTGTGGGCAGCCGAAGCTCAAAGCCGGCTGGGGACTGGAACGCCAGTGTGGGACGAGCCTCGGAGTCGTCCTGTTACAGGAGGGGGACGTCAGTCAGCGGTTGAGGGCTGCTCCTGGGAGGGTGATAATTCTCTGGCACTTATGTGGCCTCTAATGTGGCAAAGGATGCTTGAGTGAGATATGAGGTGCTACCAGGTGGAAGCCTGAGGCGTGGACCAGGTGGTCCGGGCGGGGGGTCCCGGGCGGGGCATCCACAGTGTCTGCTACACGCAGCAAGTTTGCAAGGGACACTGGATTTCCTATCAAATGGCCCCTTGAAGCGACAGGGCAGGGGTCAGCTCCCAACCTGCAGTCAATGTCCATCACCTGCGCCCTGGTCCGATGGCTCCCAGAAGCGGGGTCAGAGAGCCTGGAGGCAGCTGTGTGGCCAAGGGGTGAGCACTTGACTCGGAGTCCACTGACCCAGTTTGGAGCCCAGGTCTGTCGCTTCCTGGCTCGAGACTTTGGGCAAGTATGTCATCTCTTGTAAGCCCGGTCCATTCTCTGTTCACTTAACGACACTCACTGGGGGCCCACTGAACATGTGGCCATGACCGTCCTGGGCCCTGAGGATACAGCCAAGAACACAGGCAGCCCAGACCTCCGGGACTCACAGGCGCTTACAGCTCTGTGCCGTGGCCGTCCTCCAGGAAAACAGGCGGGGTGAGGGTCTGAAAAGCAGAGTACTCGCAATCCATTCTTGGAGGGCAAGTTCTGTTCTTTTGCAACAGTATTTACGAAGCGTCTCCCCAGACCCTGTGCCTGCTCCTGGAAGGTGTTCATTCCAGCCAGGTCCCTATGCTGGAGGCGCCCACAGGGTCCACCTGTAAAATGGGTGTGCTCACTGCCCCTCTGCTGACATTCTGGAGAGGGGAGATAGCAGAATGTGTGTGCATATTGCAGGGTCTGGTGCAAAATGAAAATGCAACGCCCTTGTTCAGAGATCGTCAAGAGTCTCAAGGCAGCAATGGCAGAGCATGAAACTAAGTATTTCTGAGTCTGGGACCCCATGTGCCTGCACCTCCGTGAAATC
Source organism: Lynx canadensis (assembly GCF_007474595.2). NCBI lineage: Eukaryota > Metazoa > Chordata > Mammalia > Carnivora > Felidae > Lynx > Lynx canadensis. Next base: position 136,218,344 of record NC_044308.2, read on the forward strand.
TTGCTGCAAACAAAAGATTTTCTAAAGTGTGAAGCCCGTAGGAAGGGTGGTGATTAACTGAGGACAGCAGGAGTCTGAATGATCACACGGGGAAAAGGCACCCACTCTGAGTCCAAGCCCCATCCGCTGACCAGAGACACTGAGTCAGAGCGTCCGTCCTCACAAAGGGCCAACTGGTCCTCTGACCTTGGCCAAGGCCCAGCCACCCTGTTCCCAGGTCAGAGGGGTTGGCAGCCTCAGGACGCAGGACTGGAGGCACAGACTGTCCGAGAATTGCAGGCTGCGTTCGGTGATACACAAGGACACCCGGGACTGGGGAAGCCTGTCTGGGCCTAGGTACCAGCTGCCCGGCTCCACACCGCCCCTGCTCAGGGAAAATGCTGCTCGGAGTGTGGCACGCCTGTGCATCCAGAAGCTATTGGTGCCCCCAGCGTGCTCAGCGGGGTTCACGGATGGCCCTCCTAGAAAGCCCTCACGATTTCACCTGGAAACACTCTCCTGGCTTTGGGATACTTAGAATGGCAAGGTCAAATGATGGCATTGAAACACACATTGACCTTGCTCCTCATCCCTGGGAGGTCCTTCAGACCCCCACAGTCTAGCCCCAGATTCTTAGCCTGTCTCTTAAGGTGTTTCCTGTTCCAGTCTAGACGCTCCGTAGTTCAGAAGTCTGGGTTCTCTGAGTCTCCGAAGGCTGAAATCAAGGCCCGGGATCTTCTCTGGAGCCTCTGAGGAAGAATCTGTTTTCAGACTTGTTCACGTTGCTGGTGGAGTCAGTTCCTTGCAGCCGCAGGACTGAGGTCCTCACTTTCTCGTGGCCTGTCGGCCGGGGGCCCTTCTGGGCTCCCAGGTCTTTGCTCCATGATCCCTGCATCTCAGCCAGTGAGAACCTCCCTCACTTTGAATCTCTCTCCCACGGCAAATCTCTCCGGACCGGGATGCACCTGCTGGACCGGCCAGAGTTGTTTTCCAGGGCTCCTGTGATTAGACCGGACCCTCCAGGGGTCTCAGGGCCACTGATCAGAGCCTTAGTTACATTTGCAAATTCTCAGGAGGGCCTGCCCATCCTAGTCACAGTCTCAGGCGCTGGGCCCCTCTCCCCCTGGCTTTCAGGGCGCTGCACTGTGCTGGTCCTCCTCCTCCTCCCTTGCTGCTACTCTCGGTTAGCGCCCCCACTGCCACCACTTTTATGACCATCAAGACTCCCTTTAAAAAACAATACTAAAAGGAGGGCTGGGTCCAGGCCACCCAGGGAGCTGGCAGAAGCCACCCCAGCTGGGGACACTCAGTCCCCCCCCCCAAGTACAAGGCAGTTTGTGTCCCAGAGGCTTAGGGCCTCGACCTCCAAGCTCAGCAAATGGAGTGACTGCCCAGGGTCAGGTAGTCCCCTGGGGGGGGGGACGGGGGGCGGGGAGAGAGGTGCTTGGGAAAGTGCTGAGTCCACGGGGAGAGACAGCTCTGACGGCTGCGTGTAAAGATGGGGTGGGTGACCCAAACAGACTGGCCCTTTTTCCAGCTCGGCTGGAGCGCGTTCAAGAGAGGGGCCTGGCCTTCACTAGAAATGGCTGTGGACCCGAAAGTTGTAGACGCTGGATCCGGGAGTGGCCAGGCACCAGGCAGGGTAATAATAATCACAGTGGCTGGTTCGGGAGCACTTTCCCTGTGCCAGGTGCTAAGTCTATGTGTTTACCAGCTGACTTAGAGCCCAAGAGTACTTAATGAGGTAGGTACTATTGCTGGCCCCATTTTACAGAGGAAGAAACTGAGGCTCAGTGAAGTTAAGGGACTCATTCGAGGCCAGACATCACATCCGCCTTTAGTGTTCCTGCTGTGCCGAAATAGGCTCAATCAATCAACGTGGCGGAATAGCAAGAGACTCCGGGGGCGGGGGTGGGGGGGTGGGGGGGGGACGTGGTTGAGCCAGGACCAAAGGAAGGACACCATGGGAGACATATTTGGGCAGATGTCAGCAGTGGTTCAGAGGTGGACAAGCCCACCTTCGGAGGGAATGAGCTGCCTGTCGTTGAATACATGCACGCGAAGAGGCCATTCTCATTCTCTGAGGCTCTGCTAATAACAGACACTGTACTGAGCGCCTTATACTTAGTCGTCTTTAGACCCTAGTAGCTGCATCGCGTAGGTACTGCTGTCCCCATTTGCAGATGAGTAAACTGAGGGTCAAAGACACTAAGAGACTCCTTGAGGTTCTGCAGATGGTTAGTGGGGAGGTGTAACTCAGACCCAAAGTTGTGTATCTCCAAAGCTCTGCTTGTACCCACACATCTCCTGAGCACCTGCTGCTCTATTCTTCTGGACACTGAGACTCTAGCAGGGACAATTTCATACCAGTCCTGGCCTTCCTGGAGATCACACTCCAGGGAGATAGTCCAGAGTAATGAGAGCTCTAAAATAGAGCTCAACAAGAGTGAGGCGAGACCAAAGGTAAGCGGGGTCTGGGCTGTTCGACATGGTCAGGGAAGGTCACTCTGAGATGGTGGCATCTGAGCTGGACCTGAAAGGCAAAAAGGAGAAAGCATTAGGAAGAGCTAGGAGAACAAGGCTCTGAGCAGAGGGAACTATAGGTGCAAAGGCCCTGGGGTAGGTCAGGGGGGAGATAAGACCAATGTGGAAGGAATGGCCTGATTCCTGAAGGAATCTTCAGGACTTTTGCAAGCAGGACAGTAAACCATTGGTAGCTGGAAATCAGCCACGGTGAGAATATACGCACCATGGAAATTGGCAAATAACACAAACCCTGGCTTTGCCTCCTGGGTGACGGGCCGTCAAACATTTACCTGCCTAAGCACCAGTTTTAGGCAGAGAGATGGGAGGTTAGGTCTGCTTTTGAAGGAGAGCCCTCTGCTGGGTGGAGATGGCCAGTGGGGAAGGCCGTTGTGTTGGGTTTGGACCAGGGTGGCCCCGTGGATGGAATCGGGCGATTTTGGAGGCGGGACCAAGAAGCCTTGCTGACCGGACCATCATTACTGAAGCTCAGAGCAAGGGAGATGACGTGGCCAATGTCACACCCACCAGGGACAGGGAGGAGGTGTGATCTGAGCCCAAGTCTGTGGGCCCCTACACCCATTCTGTCCCCTACCCTTCAGTGTTTTCCACTGAGTTGCCATGAAGTCTTGCTGGGGACCGAGAAGAACTAGTTAATGACGTCCCTAGCTGCCATGCTTGCCTTCCTTGCATCCGCCCACCCCCTACACCCACACCCAGGCCTCACAACACTCCACCCCTTCCCCGAAGGCACCTTTGCAGTCAGCCCCAGCAACAAGGCTGTTAGCTGTTAGGAAAGGGTCCTGTGCCAGGGATCACGACCATTGTCACCTGGAGGGAGTGGAAAGGGAGCGACAGGAATCAAAACTAAGGCTGACTGGGGCGCCTGGGTGGCTCAGTCACTTAAGCGTCCGACTTTGGCTCAGGTCATGATCTCACGGTTCTTGGGTTCGAGCCCCGTATCGGGCTCTGCGCTGACGGTGCGGAGCCTGCTTGGAATTCTCTCTCTCTTCCTCTCTCTCTGCCCCTCCCCGAATTACACACACACACTCTCTCTCTCTCTCTCAAAATAAATAGATAACTTTCAAGACAAAAACTAAGTCTGATTGAACACCTACTATGTGCCAAGCACTGCGTTGCGTGCTGCTCTCAGAGTTCTGATTGTAGAAGTTTCTCCGCATCTCTGCCCCTAAAGTAAGGCCTAAAAATATCATTCGTATCCTCCCAGACTCTCTCCTATGCGCACACACACAAACACATACACGCACACAGATTTTTTTTGACAAACATGAGATGATGCTCGGTGTGGATTATGTCATCTAGTTCTAGGTTTTCGGGTGATGGCGGGGGGTCCGGAGCCGACGACCAAGAAGGAATCCTTGAAGATGTCTTTGGTGCAAAAAGGTGATTTTATTAAAGCACAGGGACAGGACCCCGTGGGCAGGAAGAGCGGCACTGGGGTTGAAACAGTGGCTCCTTATACTCTATGGAGTTGGGGAGGCAAAGTCAAATGCGAGGCCCCCGGAGGGACTTTGATGCGCTAAAGAAGACTCCAAAAATACTCAAGATACTCACCGAGGATCTGCTATTGTTAAGCTAAGGGAGTTTTCCCTCTCGTGAGAGGCATTCACATTAGGAGGGTAGAGGGTTCCTGGAGAATGTTACACTCTGGATTCGCCTCAAGTATCTGTCAATGGGCTGCAGGTCAGGAGGAAATGTAATTTTACCGGCCATTTCCTTCTGCCTTCGTTCCCCACATCACTATGGAGGGGTGATGCTGTGAGTCTCTAGGTTTCTGGGGATTCGGCGATGGGTAACACTGCCCTTTTCTTCTCATTCACTAAGATATTTGCAAACTGAGGGGGACCTATGTCCCGTAGGACTGTGATCTCTATCCGCTGGCCATTTGTTTCCTTTCCTTTCCTTTGTCCTTGAGGGGCCAGAAGTGCCTGAGGAATGTCACACGCATCCCGCACTTTGTCCCCAGCTCGCCCCAAGCTCCCTCATCACCGCTATCATCTCCACTTTACATTTCAAACCTGAGGCTCAGAGAGGTTATGTACTTTCCCTGAGGTCACACAGGTGGTAGCCCTCCTGAGCACCGCCCCGTGGCTGGGGAAGGGCTGGCCGTGGGGCTTGGGGACATTTGGGGCCACAGGGCAGGCAGGGCTGGAAATCTGGGCAGGAGGCCTGATCTGACCGTCCCTTTTGCTGTTCTGGGAGACTCAAGCCCTGGGGTCAAATTCCAGCCCCGGGAGTGCTTGTTAAGACTTAAACGGGTGCGGTTCTATGGCCATTTAATTGTGTCTCTGCCCTTGAAACGCACCCCCCAGGCCCCAAGGTTCCCAGCTGTCTGTAACACACAGCCGGGTCTTGGATTTTCCTCCCCCACAGCCCAGGAGGTAGAGGAGGTCTAGGGGGTCTGGGACCTGGCCCCTCACCAGCTGTATCCCCTTGGTAGCTCCAGCCTTTCTTGGCCTTGGTCTCCCTTTCTCCTCTAAAGTTCCTCACAGCCCAGGATTCTTCCCCTACTCAGGGAAGGCTGGGGTCTGCAGCCTGCTGGGTGTGGGTAGGGATGGGAAGAGGAGAGAAAGAGCCAGAACCCAGAAGAGATTCTGAGGCAGGCATTTGGGAGCAGGAGGTTGGGAGGGGGGAGGGGGAGGGGGCAGGGCAGGTGGAGTTTGGAAGGGAGTGGGGTAGAGTTAAATAATGGGTCCTGGGGCCGCCTGGGCGGCTCAGTCGGTAAGCATCCGACTTCGGCTCAGGTCATGATCTCACAGTTCGTGGGTTCAAGCCCCCGTCGGGCTCTGTGCTGACAGCTCAGTGCCTGGAGCCTGCCTTGGATTCTGCGTCTCCCTCTCTGTGCCCCTCCCCGACTCATGCTCTGTCTCTCTCTGTCTCTCAAAAATAAATATGCATTAAAAAAAAAATAATAATAATAATACTAGGTTCCGGAATCACTCACTAGATGTGAGTCCAAATCCCTGCGCAGGACCTATGCCCGGAGCCTGCTCTCAGAAGAGCACATGGTTGGTTTTGTGTTCTACCATTGCCGTCTTGAAAAAATTCTTATTTATTTACTTATTTTGAAAATTTGTTTTCATATTTATTTTTGAGCAAGTGAGAGGGAGAGAGAGTGCCCGTGAGCCGGGGAGGGGCAGAGAGAGGGAGACGGAGAATCCGAAGTGGGCTCCGCGCTGGCAGCCGAGAGCCCGATGTGGGGCTCGAACTCATGATCCTCGAGATCATTGACCTGAGCCGAACATAGATGCCGAACCAACGGAGCCACCAGGGCGCCCCCAAATTCTTAATTTGTTAAATAAGGGGCCCGGCATTTTCAGGTCACACTGGGCTCCACGAGTTAAGCAGTCAGCCGTGCTGCCGGCTGTTAGCTGTGCGCCTTGGCAAGTTCCTTTGCCTCATAGACCCTAAGTTTTCTCCTCTGCAAAACGGAACCATGCTTCCACCACCTCGGAGGGTCTTTTCGAGAAGTAGATGAGAGATTCCAGGCAAAGCGCCAGGCGGAGGTCAGTCCATAATAGTTGTCAATCCCTGGTAATTTCGGCAGCGTCGCTCTTTAGGGCCTCACAGGGAGACATATTTCCAGAGCAGCCCGTCTGTCCCCCAGCCTTGTGCGGGTGCAGGACACTTGAGACCCAAACTAGAATCCTCTCTGGGAAGCAAACTGTCACCCGTCCCCACACCCCCCCTGCCTGCGGCCATACTGGGTCAAGTGGTTCAGGGCCCCAGATGACCAGGAGATGGGATCCTAGGGTTTGGGAGCCTGGAGAAAGATGAGGTCTAGGGAGGCCTGCTCCCGGATCTGCTGAAGCCCAGGAGAGGGGCAGTCGTCTGCCCTGCACGTGTGAAGGCCCCACGCCCACAGGCGCTAACAGGGTCTCCCCCGGGAGCAGCCCTCCCTCACCCTATGACCCAGCTTGCGGCGTCCCCACTGGATCGGTTCCCAAGTCCCAGCAACTCAACCTCCCAGACTTTCTGAAGTCCCAACTTCCTAGATTAACAGCTCAGCTCCTCGATTTCCCAACAGTGAGGCCTTGGGAGTGTGTCTCTCTCTGCCTCGGTTTCCCCACGGCGAAAGGACAGCTCTGACCTCGTGGCGCGCCACGTGATGTTACGCCCTGCTTGGAAAGCGCTTAGAAGTGTCCTGACAAATGTTAGACGCTAGAACTGCCCGCCTCCCTGCCTCACCTCCGCTCTGAGCCCGAGAGCATGCTCCAAAATGCCAGTCTGACCATGCCACTCCTTCCGCTGGCTCCCTCCAGCTGCCTGTTGTCTTCGGGATAAAGCCCAGACTCGCCGGACTCCCCTGAGCCTCCGTGTGCTGAGCACCTGCTAAGCATCCATTTCCGGGTCTCCCGCCAAAGGCCTGGGATTTGCTCTGGGAAACTTCCAGCCCCCAGTGCAGTTCCTACGATGTGACTGTCAGTCAAGCCAAGGGGCGGGCACATGACCAGGCTTGGCCAATTGGGTGCCCTCTCTAAGGACCTTGATTCTTGGGGATCTTGGGGATCGAGGGGTAGGGGAGGGTCCATTTGGGGGATGTCCCCCCTGAGCTCCTGCTGCCTGGATCTCCAGGGTTGCCGTGGGCCCCCACACTCTCCGAGCCTGGGTGTTAGCTCTTCTGCTGATGTTGCGGCCTCCCTCGCACCCTCCACTGATGCCCCCTTTGCCCGAGCAGACTACTGGTTTATGTTGCAGGCAACATGGGGCGCCTGGGTGGCGCAGTCGGTTAAGCGTCCGACTTCAGCCAGGTCACGATCTCGCCGTCCGCGAGTTCGAGCCCCGCGTCGGGCTCTGGGCTGATGGCTCGGAGCCTGGAGCCTGTTTCCGATTCTGTGTCTCCCTCTCTCTCTGCCCCTCCCCTGTTCATGCTCTGTCTCTCTCTGTCCCGAAAATAAATAAACGTTGAAAAAAAAAAAAAAAAATTAAAAAAAAAAAAAAAAAAAATTATGTTGCAGGCAACAGAGAGCCTGGCACGGACACTCTGGCTCCTGCTGACGGCTCCTCCGGCCACAGCCACACCACTCCCACTCTGACCTTCGCCTTCTGCTTTTAAGGATCTGCCTCTAGTTCTCACAGACCTGGATGCTATTTCCTGCCTCTGAACCTTCGTCCCGGCTGTTCCTTCTGCCAAGAATATGTTCCCACCTTACTTTTCCTGGCTCGTCCTTATCCTCAAGAACCACCTCAGACATTGTCGACTCTGGAAGACTCCTCCAGCCCTCCTCCCCACCCCCACCCTCAGGCCGGCTCTGACTCTCTGGGAAACCCCAGACCCCAGACCCCAGACCTCTGACCGTCTACACCACATGAACCCAAGGCCAGCACCAGGCCCCGCTCTCCGTCCTTCCTCAGCCTGTGCTCCTCAGGTGTTTGAGGGGCTCTAGAACCATGGAGGTCAGACACAGACAGCTCTCTTGAGTCCTGCTCAGGGACTCCTGGGCCGGCAGGGACTCAATCCACTGCCCTCTGAGTGTGGGCCCTTGCGTAGGCCCCACTTCCTGCCCCTGCCCCCTCACCAGAGGCCCCAGCCCCTGCCCCGGGCTCCCCCAGCCACCTTTCCCCTCACTGTGGTCCCTCCCTCCCCCCAGCATTCTCGCCAGGGCTATCCAGGCTGCCCTCCGTGAGACCCTGGCTCTGAGCAAATGGGGCTTTGCTGGGGAGGCCTGGACAGTTAGTAGGGCACCAGGCCCGGCTCCCCCAAATGCCACAGGCAGCAGGGCCAAGCCATAAGGCAGGGGCTGGTCCCAGGTTGAGGACCTGAGGCCCCCTCCAGCGTGCCCCTTCCCCTACCCTGGGCCGGGTGTGGTTCTGAGCCAGGGGCAGGGCTGAGTCGTTATGGGTTGCTCAGTGCCCCAGCTGGGGAACTGCACAGCCTGCAGCCATGCAAAGTCAGGTAGAAGGAGGTAACAGGGAGAGTCCTGGGACACGCCCGTGGGATCTGGGGAGCCCGTGGAGTGGGGACATTAAAAATGACCTCTACCTTGCCTATAGTCGACCAGCCTGAAAGGACAAAAACAGCCCAGGTCTCCCTGGGGTCACTGATGCCTCCCCGCCTTCTCCTTGGGACCTGAACCAGGGAGGCAGGGGTAAGGCCACGGAGAATGCAGCCCGCCACCCACGGGTGGATCCTGCAGTGGACATGTCATAAGGACAGAAGCCAACGTTATGATGTCACGGCCCCACTGTGGCTCTGTGCCCTTGGAGCTGTGAGTGAGTCAACCGGACCCCCTCCTGCTTCCCCAGGCTCGCGTCTGATGCTCAGGCCTGGAAAGGCTGACCACGCAGCCCCTCACCTTCTCTCCCTGCTCCACGCACGTGCTGTGCCTGGTCCAGCAGATGGCCAATGAATGGCAGGCTTAGGGAGACTTCCTTCTCCTTTGGGTCATAACTGGGAACCGGGCTTAGGCAAATGGTCCGGGAGCTCTTTGCAAGGCTGTGTGGAAACTACCTAGGCCATCTCCCCAGCCTGACTACGGGCTCACTGATCTGTCCCAGCCCCCACTGTCCTTTGATAAGCTCCTATCCGCTCACAGTGATGGCACTGAATGCATAAAGGGGTGGAGGGTGGGTGGGTAGGGTAGGTGACAAAGGTGCCCCCTCCCCATGCGGGCTGCTTTCTGAACCAGCCCCCAGCCCTGACCCTGGGACTCTCTTGTTGGGAACCAGCACCTGTTGGAAGGCCCGGGTATCTTGGTGAATTTGGGACTTGACAATGATGGGACCGATCCCAGTTATGGGGTGGTAAGGCCAATAATGCCACTATAGAAAGGCAAATCTGGCCCTTCCAGAGCTGGGGGTGCAGCTCAAAGACCCCAAACATTGGCTTTAATGAGCTCAAGTCCATATCCAGTCCTGCCGTGTGTTCCTGGGCTGGTCACAGGCCCCCTCGGAGCCTCTGTCTCCTTTTCTAGGAAGCGGGAATGTACCCTGGCTTTTGAGGACCATCGGGAAGGTCGGAGAGAAACCTGCTGTCCTCCTTGTTGCCATTGCTGTCCATCCTCTTCCCACCTGGCCCACGTGGCCCTCATCCTCTAGCACAGCCGGGGCAGCGAGGGGCAATGCTGGTGGCCAGGGACACAGGCCAGTGTGACTGTCGACAAGGACAGGGCCCTGCAGGTGCTGTTACAGGAACTCTGCCAGCCCCCGGCCAAGTACGAGTTGACCCAGGCCACGCTGGACCCCTGCCCCAGACCCAGCGCCACCCGTGGTGGGCTAAGTGGCCAGGACTGAGCGAACGTTGCAAGGGCCATCAGGGAAGGGACAAGGACATCTGGAAGAAAATGGGGAGGGGCGGCCCCGGTGGGGGCGGTGGGGGACCTTGGGCCATCCCACGCCCTCTGCAGGCTTCGTCTCCTGTCAGAGGCAGGGCTGCGGGTGGCCGTCCCCTGCACCTATCAGCTCAACCCAAGTCAACTTGCAAGGCGACCCTGGGTCCTCTCCCCTCAGGCAGCCCTCCGGTTTCAGCCTGCCCTTAAAAGCCTGAATTAGATGCAAAAGGCTGTGTCCGTGAGCAATTTTATGGAGAAAAGGTCCAACCCTTCCATCAGATTCTAGAATGGCTTCCCGGCCCCACTACGGTTTAGCCCCATGGTGCGCAGGGCCCACATACATGGTGTTTGTGGGGAAAGACAGTTTCCCTGCATTTTCCAGGACTGTATGGATGACAAGAGGGGGCACGAGAGGCAGAGAGGCCTGCCTTGGGTCACTCGGCAATCACTCAGAGATCCTACCACAGCCCCTGGAGGCTCAGCCAGCTGACCGGAGGGGGGAGGGGGCCCGCTCTGCCTCTGCCCTTGACCCCTGACCTTGACGGGGCGCGGAGCAAGAGCCCTACTGGGGACCCATCTTGCTCAGGGGCTCGCCTAAGAGACAAGCGTGGCTGGTCAGCAGTAAGCGGTCATCTCCCCTCTCGGGGTGCTGGGGCCCCCGACCTCGGACTAAGCGCTCACCGTGTGCTGGGCACCCCATGCGTAATCCCAGGGAGGGGCTCTCACTACTGTCGTTACAGACGGGCTGTCCAGGCACAGAAGTGAAGCTCCTGGCCAGGTCACCAGCTGGTAGGGGGGGCTCAGGCTACCTCTAGGAGAGGCTCTGTAGACCCCCCACCCCCCACCAGACAGACTGGACTCCACTCTCCCCCGTGCCTGACCACGGCAGCTCTTTGAACCGTTGTGGCTCAGTTAGCTCATCAGGAAATGGGGTGGAGATGAGGGGTAGAGGAGGGGGACTGGCCAGGGCAAGTCTGAGCAGGAGATCCAGGGAAAGCCTTGCAAGAGGTCATGACCTGGGAGCCTCCAAACAAGGCACTGGTGCCTGGCTCTTCCTGTCACTGAGATGTCCCTGCAGGCCAAGGAAGCTGAAGACTGAGGTGGAGAAGCACAGACTTTTTTGAAGACTCTCTGACTGAGGTCCTTGAGAAGATCCCCAAGGGTATGTATGGAGCTTCCCCTCCGAGGCCGCCTCCCAGCCTTGGGGCCAGGACACCGTGTGAGCCTTGAACTCCACCTGCAGCATGAGGACCCGCAAAGGTCGAGGCCACGGGGGTTCAAAAGGACACAGGTGCCCGGCGAGCCTGCCTGGTGAACCCTGCCTGGTGAGGCCACTGTGGCCTGTGGCAAGTTCTCGAGGTCCTGGTTTCTTTATCTGTACAAGGGGAGCCGCACCGGTCACGCGAATGGAGGAAGTCACCCTTCAGAAGCCCCGGCATTCAGCTGACACCTGGTAAATGTTAGCTATTATCGCTACTATTTCGTGGGTCTTTGGTTTTGTTTCATGTGTCGCTATGACCGACGACAATGACACAGACACCGGAAATGGGCTTTGCGTTTTGTTTTATCCTCATTCAACCCAGAGCCCACTGCCATCCGGGCCAGAAGCCTGTTAGGAAAGGGAAGGGGACACAAGCAGGTATTTTTCTCATCGTCATTATCTCAACATTACACTAATAAAAATAACTATTACCGTTTATTAACTACTTACTCTGTGCCAAGCTCTTTGGTGAATCTTTTTTTACCCCTCTGCGTGAGCTTCTGTTACCCAGGCTCAGAGACGTTAAGGAACTTGCCCCAAATGCCCAGCCAGGAAATACTGGGGCCGGGTCTCAGATTCTGGTCTGACTTCAGAGCCACTGCACTAAGCGCTGTAGAGCTGTGAGAGCCCCTCCCAAAACTCTGCCCCGGAGATCAGGGCAGGCTTCGCGGAGGAGGTGGCCTCTCATTGGGCTCAAATGAGCTCAGGGAGGGGGAAGAGCATGGCAGGCAGGGGGAACAGCACGAATGTAGGCTGGAGCCACAGCCCTGCATGACTGGTTTGGGGATGGTGAGTTCCAGTATGCTGGAGCACCAGGACCTGGTTCGGGGAGTTGCTGGGAGATGACGCCAGAAAGTTGAGCAGCACCAAAGAGCTTCGAGCACCAAGCCAAGGAGGGGTGAGGGCTCCAGGGCAGCATGGGGCTTGACCAGACCCGGCACCTAGAGCTGCTTCTAAAGCAGCCTCCTGGTTTGGAGTCTTCCTAACTCAGCAGTTCAACCCTGCTCACCCCATCCGGGATGGGTTACCACCAAAGCCGGGGACCCTATCACTCAGGACAGCAACAATTCCTATCCCCTTCTTGTGGGCTCCCCCAGTCAGCACTTTTTCCTGGGGGACAGTCTCCTGTGTCACCGGGCAGTCCGGATCCGGAATCCGGGTTCTTGGCCGCTAGGCGGTCCTTCTAATGTTGCCCCTTCTCTTGAAGGGGCAGGAGGTGGGCGATGAGGCCGGACAGTTGCTGGACCAGTCCTGCCATCTGGGAGTAAGCCCTGCGTGGATTGTCTGGCACCTGTCAACTTTGGGACTCCAGCTGGGATTTCGGGACCTCGGCAGAACTCCCATCTGCCTCATTAGCATCACCACTGCAGGGGGCAGGTGGGGGCTGGGCTCTCTGTGCCCACCCACCCCTCCGCGGCACTGTCTCCACAGGCCACAGTGAAGGGGAGGGGCCGGAGGAGGCCCTCGTGGAGACCGTGGTGGAGCACTATGGGAAGCTCTTCACCATCAACCAGGACATCCAGAAGCATCTGGAGGCCTTCTCCAAGAGGAACCAGGTCGTCCACCAGAGACTGGGGTCTCTAGAGGAGAGTCATAGGGCTCTTACCCCAGTAACAGCTATCTGAAGCCTGGCCCTTTGCCTTTAGCCCGTAAAACCGGGGGCATAGGGGTCTCCTCTGCACCTGCGAGGAAGTCTCAGAGCATTGGTGGGCTGCTGAGAGGGTCTGGGTGAGGCTGTCACTCCAGAGCCTTGTTCTGTCTCCCTTTCCGTCGTCCCCTTTCTCCAGGCTGACCCCTGACAGTGCTTATGCTTAAACGTGTTCTTGGGGGTAGAAAAGCCACGAATTCTAGATTCAAACAGACTGGGTGCAGATCCCGGTTCAGTCTCTGACTAGCTGCATGACCCTGCAAGTGTGTACCCTGTCTGAGCCTCAGTTTCTTTATCTGTCAGATGGCAATGCAAACTAGCTAGGAGGTTGTCCTGAGGCCCAGGACACAGACGGTGCCCAAGTTCGTGCCCCAAGAAGTCACCTGTCTCTCCTTTCTGGTTCATCTTATAATAAATAGAACTTTTGCCAGGAGGGCCGACCATTCCAGAAGAAACTGCGCCAGGCAAAGGCGTGGCATGATGAATTTGCATGCTGAAGCTGGGGCCTGGGGACTCGGAGGGGAAGGGGACTCGGAGAGGAGGGCTGAGGGTGGGTTGATTCTGGCACAGGACCGTTGTGCGCAGTTTGCAGCGAGCCTCTGCCCCCTAGTGGCAGCACTGAAAACCTACACCATTTGGCACCTTTTCGCCTCCGGAGAACCGGACCCTTTATGGGCAGCCAGGCAGGATGAGGGCGCTTTACCTGCTGTATCTCATTTAAATCTCACCTCAGCAGCTGGAGGTAAGTGCTTTCATTCCTAGCGCTGAGACAAGGGGAGGTGAGTAACCTTGAGCGTTCAAGTGCCGGGTTGGATCTCATCTTTCTTTAAAATGTTAATATTTTGTTCATCATGGATAAAAAAATGTTTTTTAATGTTTATTTATTGTTGGGGGGGAGGGGCAGAGAGAGAGGGAGACACAGAATCCGAAGCAGGCTCCAGGCTCCGAGCTGGCAGCGCAGAGCCCGATGCGGGGCTCGAACTGGCGGCCTGTGAGGTCACGACCTGAGCCGAAATCGGATGCTTAATCGACTGGGCCACCCAAGCGCCCCTTAATTTTGATTTTTAAACAACAAGTGAATTAAAATGTTCTTCACTGTAATTTATCTTAATTAATTAAGCATAAGCTGAGTTTTTCGATGCCACCTTGAATTTTGCAACTTAGACCGAGGTGGGCTTTTCTTCCCACTTTCCAGAGGAGGAAAGGAAGACTCAGAGAAGTGAGGACACCTGTGTAGGTCCAGGGCTGAGCCCGCATCCCATGGGGCCTTGCGGGGGGGGGGGGGGGGTGTGTGGCCGGCACTGCATCGACCAGAGCAGGCTGGGCTTCAGGAAGCTTTCGCCGGCCTTGCTCCACGGTGCCCTCCTAGCAGCCTCGGAGCCCAGAAGGGCACAGACTCTTGGGTCTGGTTATGGGAGGAAGCGAGCGTTAAGCCCCGGTCAGCCTGGACATGCTCTTTTGGGCATTTCCTGGTACCTTGAACAGCCAGACCACCCAGGACTTCCCCTTCCTCCCTCCCCCCATCAGGCTCAGATCTCCCTGGGCAGTGAGCTCCTCCGGACCAGGCCCAGGGCAGATGCCCCAGGAGGGTTTGCGGCACCCAGGTGACCCAGCCCCTCCCACCGCAGAGCCTCAAGATTCCGCTGTGTCAGCTGCAAAAGAGGTGTCGCAGCAAGCAGGAACAGTGGTAACATTTGGAACACCATGTTGCCTACCAGAGAGACGTGGACAGCTGTGATGTGAGCCCACTCTGTGGGATGGGGGTGGGGGCAGGGCTGGGGGCTGCTGTCTCCTCAATAAGCATCACCCCCTCCCCAACACCCCTGCTTACCTCACCCTGGTGACTGTCAGCTTTCAAAGGGCTTCTCTAAGATGGGGCAGAGGTTACTTTACAGATGGGAAAACTGAGATCACAGATAGGTAAGGGCCAAGCTCTACCAAGAAACAGTACCCGGGATTGGCATGTGCTGGGTGCTTACCCGGTCCTCTGATAATGCTTGTAGGTAATAACAGAACGATAGCTTTTAAGTGAGATCGTCAGTAATTCCTAGGACTGTCTGATGGTAAGCAGGTAGTACTTGGCACAAGGCCTTGCCCGGGACAGGCCCTCCTAAATGCTGCTTGGTTCTTACCTCTATCTGTTTCACAGATGAGAAGAGTGATTATTCGGAAAGAGTAAGCCATGCCCGAAATCCATGACCAGAGGCCAGGATTTCTGGACTTAAGCTCTCGAGCTCCTGCTTACTGGCCTTTGGAATGGGGACTGGTTACCCTCCGGCCCCTGGGTCCTCACTAAAATCAGAGCCTGTACCCTTCCAGCCTCAGGGGCTGCTGGGAAGACACCAGGACCAAGGCCTGGGGCACACTGCACCTGGACTGAGTGTGGTCAGCGAATCCAGGGCCTTCTCGGGCCCCATGGGATCCCGGAAGACACGATGGTTGGGATCTACAGGTGGCTGACCTCCAGCCAAGGGGCTTAGAGGGGGAGTGGAGTGGCCACTGTTTACAGAGCCCCTTCTGGGTCTTTCTCCTCAAGGTGGGAAGCAAGGCTGTCACCACTGACCACGGCCCCAGAGACCTGAAGCCCAGGACTCCGGGGCTGCCCAGAGTGAGGAGCTCTGGGTTCCTCCAGCCCCCTTCCCAGCCCCTGCTCCAGGTGTGGACCATGGGGGTCTCCGGCCAGGAGGACCCTCTGGGAAGTTAGTTCAATGTCTCTCATGGCAGGGGAGGACACTCAGGTCCTGTGGTGGGAGGGACTCATTCAAGGTCCTTTGGGAGTGGACCAGGGAGCACAGACCAGGATGAGAAGGTGGCTTCTCTGGTCTGAGTGAGCTGGGGAGGGGGAATGGTGGGAGAGGACTGGGACCTCTTCCTCCTCCTCCCCCTCTTCCTCCTCCTCCCCCTCCTCCTCCTCCTCCCCCTCCTTCTCCTCCTCCCCCTCCTTCTTCTTCTCCTCCTGCAGGAAGAGCTGCTCAACTACATGCACGTGGCCATCAACAACATGGTCCAGCAGTGTTCGCCCTCCACCCACAGCGTGCCCAAGAGCAGGGACCTCAGGACTCCCTGCCACCCCAGGCTGGCAATCTCAGCCTGTTCAGGGCCTCCGCTCATGGTGCATTCACTCTTAGCCCCCGTGAGTCCGTCCCTCCATGGCTACACGCGCTCCTGGGGCAGTAGGTCCTGGTGTCTCTATTGTCACTCAAGAAACTTGTGATGAGTTCCTGTTAGGTATAGGATCAGAGGCAGGTGCAAAGGAACTCCTGTCCTGCCCGGTCTTTCTCTGTGCATATCACACACACACACACACACACACACTGTACACACTCACACATTCACACGTGCTCTCTACACACCTAACAATACACGTGAAATATACACAGACACACCTGCAAACAAACACACCCAAGATGCACACAGGTGTGGCCACACATTTACACTCACGTGTGCACTCGGGGAGGGCGCATTTCAGTGACTGAGGGAGCCTCTGTGCAGGGTCTTCAGTTTCCACTTTGGACTCTTGGTCAAGTCCACTGAGCCTCCCCTTGTCACCGCCCCCCCAGGACCCCCCCCCCCCACCATCTGTCATTCGCTGAAGTTGCAGTAGCCAGGAACATGCCAGACCGGCCTCTACTGACCACACAGCGTGTCTTTTTCTTCTTTTTAATAATAGCTTCGTTGGGATATGATTCACATACCATAACATTTACCCTTTTATTTATTTTTTTTTTCAATGTTTATTTATTTTTGGGACAGAGAGAGACAGAGCATGAACGGGGGAGGGGCAGAGAGAGAGGGAGACACAGAATCGGAAACAGGCTCCAGGCTCCGAGCCATCAGCCCAGAGCCCGACGCGGGGCTCGAACTCACGGACCGCGAGATCGTGACCTGGCCAAAGTCGGACGCTTAACCGACTGCGCCACCGAGGCGCCCCACATTTACCCTTTTAAAGCGCACCCTTCAGTGTTTCTAATTCAGCCAGAATTATGCAACCATCACTACTCTCCAGAACATTTCATCACCCCCACAAGATACATTTTGCATCTGGTTTCTCTCACTTAACGTTTTCAAGGTTGATCTACGTCATATAGTGTGAATCAAGACTTCGTTCCTTTTTAGGACTAGATAATATCCCATTGCGTGTGGACACACCACATTTTCTTTATCCATCAGTGATGGCCGTTTGGGTTGTTTCCGCTTTTTGGCCGTTGTGGACAATGCCACGTGGGTGGACATACGTTTTCGGTTATCTTGGCGACGTACCTAGGTGTGGAGTTGCTGAACCATATGGCAACTCTGTATTTAAATCTTTGCAAATATTATCATCAGCTGCAAACTGTTTGCCCAAAGTGTCAGTGATTTTACAATCCTGTGACCGATGTGTGTGTGCGGGTCCGATTTCTCCACATCCTGTCCACACTTGGAATTGTCTGTCTTTCGTAATGCAGCCATCCCGGTGGGTGTGAAGTCCTAGCTCGTCGTGGTTTTGCTCTGCGTTTCCCTGGTGACAGTAGCATTGAGCGTCTCTTTGGTGCTCATTGCCTATTCGTATCTCTTCTTTGAAGAAATGTCTATTCAGATCCTTGGCCGATTTTTAAATCAGATTATTTGGGTGTTTTTTTTTTTATTGCATTCTAAGATATATTCTAGATACAAGTCCCTTACCAAATATACAATTTTCAAATATTTCCTCTCATTCTGTGGGTTGTGTTTTTCATTGGATGGTGTGCTGTGAAGCACAAAGGCTTTTAATTTTGATGAAATCCAAGTGAACTACTTTTTCCCCCTTGGGTTACTTGCCTTTAGGCATCACATCTAAGAAACTATCACAAGGGGCGCCTGGGTGGCTCAGTCGGTTAAGCGTCCAACTTCAGCTCAGGTCGCGATCTCGCGGTCCGTGAGTTCGAGCCCTGCGTCGGGCTCTGGGCGGATGGCTCAGAGCCTGGAGCCTGCTTCCGATTCTGTGTCTCCCTCTCTCTCTGCTCCTCCCCCGTTCATGCTCTGTCTCTCTCTGTCTCAAAAATAAATAAACGTTAAAAACAAAAAATTAAAAAAAAAACTATCACAAAAACTGTAATCCAAAGTCATGAAGATTTGTACCTAAATTTCCTTATAAGAAATTTATAGTTTTTGCTCTAATATGTAGGTTTATGATCCATTTTCAGTTAAAACGTTTGTATATGGTATGAGATAAGAGTCCGATTTCACTCTTTTGCATAAACATATTCAGTTGTCCTGATAACATTTGTTGGAAAAAAAAAAAACCAAAACTACCCTCCCCTGTTGCATTGGCCTCTCCTCTCTCTTGTCAAAACTCTACTGACCGTGAACGTGAAGGTTAATTTCTGGACTCTCAAGTCTATTCCGTTGGTCTAGATGTCTACCCAATGCCAATACCGCACTATCTTGATGACTATAGCTTTGTCGTCAGTCTTGAAATCGGGAGCTCTGAGTCCTCCAACTTTGTCCTTTTCTGAGGCGGTTGGATTCTTCCAGCAGGGCATGGTGGCGTCACGAGTGGCCGGGTGGGTTTCAGGAATGGTGTGATCCGAGGCTCCCTGGCTCATCAAAGATTCGTCCTTTCCACACACTGCTGGCTGCCCTCTTCAATACTGGCTTCATTCTAGGTCACAACTCGCTCTCCGTACTTGAGGCAGGCTCAGTGGAGACGTTCGAAACACAGGATGCTTGGTTCCTCTGGAACCCGGAACGCCTGCCCCGCCCCGCCCCGCCCCAGGGTTGCCATAGCAACAGCCAACAGTCGGCAAGCCTGCGCCTGCGCCTCCGTTGAGAAGGACTCCTCACAAGCACTTCACACGTATCAGGGCTGCTCAGCGGCCCAGCTCCAGGGACACCATTCACCACGTTGGCTTCCCCTGGGGCAAAACTCATGTTATTCATATTCACATTGTGATATGAGCGATGTCGTTTTCAATAAGGGCACGTTTGTCTACATACTCACAGTACATTAATTTCATCTTCTTCCGAAGCAAAAGGAAGAAATTACACGGTGATGTCAAGGGGTCCCGTGGGTCTCCTGCAACAATCACTCAACCGAGACGTATTGAGTCGCCCACATGGGCTCAGCGTTGTGCTAAGAGTTGGAGATAGAAGGTCCTTCAGGAACGAATGCCTCTAAGAGAGGGAGGCTGGGGGCAGTCGGGTGGGCTTCTTGGAGGAAGCGGTGAAAAGAGGCAAGCGACCGCATCAGGAAGCCACACAAGTACTTGGACTCAGTCATCTAGCTTTGCTACCACTGGGCTGTGCAGCTTCAGGCAAGTCACTTAACCTCTCTGAGCCTCAGTTTGGTCATTTGCCAACCGTCACCTATAGCACATCCTTGGCAGGGCGCTTGTGAGAGTTAAAGGAAGTGTAGGTAACCTTTGATGGTGCTTTGGTCCCTGGGAAGTGGTGTCAAAGCACCTTCAGGCGACGGAGATTTCTTTTTCCTCCCAGGAATTTATGTTGGACAAAATGGAGACAGTGAGATTTGTATCACTGCGCGTGGAACCCAGAGTGTGCTGGTCAGCGGACAGTGACAAGAGTGAGGGCCTCAGAAGATACCCCAGGTCCTTCAGGAAATGCCCAAGGGATCGAGATTCGATCCCCCAAACGCCCTTTCCCAGCACCCAAACTTCAGCGCGCTCCGGCCCGTACGGACCAGGCCGGCGACCAAGCCAGCCCTGCCAGCATCAGGACCATTTCCTTAGCCCCTCGGCCTCCTTTTGTCACCACAGTGCCCCCAAGTGGGTGGGAGCCAGCCTGTTCCCCGCACTGGGGGATTGGCAGGCAACAAGGCTGCGGACCGGACCGGGGAAGAGAGAGAGGGAGTTCGCCGGGTGGGAGGCAGCCGGAGGTCAGGGGGGGACTTGCCAGGCTGGACTTGCACCTGGGAGCCAGGGCCGCACTGTCAAGGTCGTCGGTGGGTTTGTCTAAGAAGAGCTCTGGATAGGTGGCTAGCTTTTAGGAATATGCGCGTCACAGAAACTCCCTTAAAGAGCCCCTCAGGGCCTGGGAGGCGTGAGAGCTCGCCTTGCCCACCGCAGACCGGGGAGCACGGCAGGCTGGGGGTCCTGAATTTGTTCATCGGGGGCGTCTCCTGAGAAGCAGAAGCAGGGTCAGTGCCCTCTGCGTTTCCCGAGGGTCCCAGAGCTGCCCGGAGTGGGTGCTGCTCTCGGGGAGAGCTTGGCAAGGCAGAACCCCTCCCTCTCCAGCCTGCCTGGAAAGTTGGGTGAGAGGGCATCTAAGGG
Organism: Lynx canadensis; assembly: GCF_007474595.2. Taxonomy (NCBI): domain Eukaryota; kingdom Metazoa; phylum Chordata; class Mammalia; order Carnivora; family Felidae; genus Lynx; species Lynx canadensis. The sequence continues at coordinate 136,238,294 of NC_044308.2, forward strand.
AGTCCCCTCCCCCTCCCCCTCCCCAGCCGGATGTCCTTAGGCTGGGGGCGGAAGAGCTTGGTCTGGATGAAAGCACTGGTTTGACACCCTCCTGGTGACCGCAGCCTGGAAAGAATTCACATCTGGAGTCCGGCCTGCCTCGGCTTTTTGGTGTGGATAAAAGTCGCAAGTTAAGAGCGACTGACCAGCTGCGAACCGGCGAGTTAACTTTCAAAGAAGAGTTTCAGAAAAGACGCTGCTATTCGGTCCACAAACGCCGAGGGTCGTCATTTTCCAGGTGCTGTTGGGAGAGGGGACAGGCGGCTCAGAGGGAGGGACGGCAGGAGCAGGAGTAGGACTTAGCTGCGGAATTAGCGAGAGGAGCTACATACAGTGAGGCTGAGCGTGGTCTGGTCTTCTGAGCAGCTTGAAGGGGAACCGAGGGGGGACCATTGTTTCAAGTTCTGGTCTCACAGGCCTTTGGAGCAAAGAGGACATCTCAGGTAGGCTGGAGTCAGATTCCAGAAGGCGGAGGTCATGGTGGGGGGCGGGGCTCAGAAAGTGAAGGGATCACGAGGGGAGGGGTCTCCAGTCTGGCTGGAGCCGGAAGAACCTGATGGGCGGTCTGAGAAGGTGGGCTGCGGAACCATCGTGGGGTCCACAGGCCCAGCTACGAGGTTTGGACGTCGGTCCGGAGGCCACACATGGGGGCGGCTTGGTCTTGGGCTGCTACACCAGAAGACCACAGACTGGGGGCTTAAACAACGGACATGTATCTCTCGTACTTATGGAGACCGGAGGTCCCAGATCAAAGCACTGGTAGAATAGCAGTCTGGCAGGGGTCTGCGTCCTGCTTCATAGACGGCCGTCTTCTCGTTGTGTCCTCACAGGGTGAAAGGGGCAGAGCAGCTCTATGGGGGTCTCTCTCATAAGGGCACAAATCCCATTCCTGGGGGCGCCACCCTCATGATCTAACACCTCCTAACACACTGGAGACTGGAATGTGACCATGTGAATTTGGGGTGAGGGGACGCAAGCATTCAGTCCCTTGAAGGGAGCCTCCCACATTCCTGCCTTCCTCTGTTCTCCCTCTCCCCGCAACATCTGCTTTCCAAAGACACCTAGAGTATCCCGTCCATCTCCCTGTAACGTGGGCACATGCTGGGCCAACGATTCTCGGACGCGAACGTTTTGTCCGGAAGACATGTGACCACACAGAGTGTGTCCCTGCTCCCGGAGCTTCTGATTCAACAATCTGGGGTCTTAGAGGCCTTGGAATTTGCATTTTTTTTACGTTTATTTATTTTGAGAGAGAGAGGGAGAGAGAGAGAGAATCCCAAGCAGTCTCTGCACTGTCAGTGCAGAGCCCGACGTGGGGCTTGAACCCACGACTGTGAGATCATGACCTGAGCCGAAATCAAGAGTCAGATGCTTAACCGACTGAGCCACCCAGGCGCCCCTAGAATTTGCAGTTCTAGCATGTTCTCACGAGGTGCTGATGCTGGAGGTCCCAGGACCACACCTTGAGAACCGCTGCTTTAGAATTACGGCAAATCCTAACTGCCTAAGCTGGTTCTGCTCCTCCTTGAGCACAACCACCCCCTCCTCCCCCATGCCTGGGTCTCAGCATCCCGCCTGCCTGATGCGCCTGGACCTGGCAGCCTGGGAGGGCCGTCCCCACCCTGTCTAACCTCCCAGAAGGTACCGGACATACACTCGCTTCTAGGCCCGGGGCACGGTCCTGTGGCTTCCTGGCTTTGCCTGTGAGGGCTCTGAGGAGTGCTTCCTTCTTCCTGTCCCCTGCCATCTGCATGCTGTGCACCGGTTGTGACTGTGTAGGTCTGGTTCAGATGTTTTGTCACACGCCTCGGGGAGGAGGACGATCAGAGCAGATGCCTGGGGTGACAGTGGCCCGGCCATCAATCTACATTTGCAACGGGCAGCTGAGTCTTTTAGGAGCTCCCAGCCTCCACGGCGAGGGGCTTGGCTCATGAAAGAGACAGATGGGGCCCTGGGCTTAGCCGTGCTGCTGCGGGCATGTACCCGAACGCTGGGGTTCAGTCCTTTCTGTGCTTTTATGTCCGACAGAAGCTCTCTCCGCCCAGACCCTGTCCCTTTAAGGTACGTTTTCTTGGGTTCCCTGTCAGCTGGAGAAAGGCCTTCAAGTGCATTTGGAGAAAAGAAAAAAAAAAGCAGTAGTTCAGGTACCTTAGGAGATGTCACTTCATCTGACCTCCCATTCAGACCCCGAGACCCCAAGACACCAGTTGGTCCGGGGCTTGGACATTTTGTGAGACTGAGAGCTCATTACCTGTCAATGAATTCCAGCTTTAAGTAACTTCAAGTGTGAGAAGATTCTTCCCACAGACCATCCTGGGAGAGCTGGATTGTTAGCAAGTGGCTGGTGCTGGAAAAAAATGGTGGGAAAATCAAATTATGTCCTTTTTTTAGACCACACACACCAAGGTATACCAGTTCCTTTGAGTGGTTGTTTTCCAACTCTCGTGTTCATTAAAACCACCGTGACATTTGCTAACCACGGAGACATCTAGAGATTGTTCTTGAAGATGCTGGTTCTGACGTGGGGCCCAGAAATCTGGATTTTTAACAAGCTCCTGGGTGGTTCAGATGAGATGGTTCTCCCATCGTAGGGAGAGAAATACTGGGTATCTAAATGCCAAAAAGAAGGAAATCTGGTCTGTGTTGACCTGCTCTTCAGTTGGGAAGCATGAAAGCCACAGAAGTGATACCTGAAAATAATTTCATCACATAAAAATTAAAAACGCGGGGCGCCTGAGTGGCTCAGTCGGTTGAGCGTCCGACTTCGGCTCAGGTCATGATCTCACACTCTGTGAGTTCGAGCCCCGCGTCGGGCTCTGTGCTGACAGCTCAGAGCCTGGAGCCTGCTTTGAGTTCTGTGTCTCCCTCTCTCTCTGCCCCTCCCCTGCTCATGCTCTGTGTCTCTCTGTCTCTCAATAATAAATGAACGTTAAAAAAAAAATTAAAACACATCTACCTCAGAACGCATCCAAATATCTAAAGACAATAAACTAGAGGGAAATGATGACAAATTTGGAAAAGGATCAATGTTTTAAAGAGCTCTCACAGAGTAGAACAGACAATTGTTCATATTCAGAAAAAAAAAATAAATAAAAATGGCTATAAACATGAAAAATATTTCACCTTACAAAAAATAGAATTAAACAATGTAATTTCTGTCCATAAGAAGATTCAAACTAAGAATACACTAATGCTTGTAAGACAGGCTGTCTAACAGTGTGATACTGTTTGCATATATTTTCTAGAGAGCAATTTGATTAGAGGTCTCAAGAGGCTTAAGAAAATGTTTACGTCCTTTGGCTCAATAATTCCAAGCCGAGAAATTTAAGCGAAAAAACCAGAGCTATTTGGTTCCAAAATGACAGCCCAACTCAACTTGGCTTCAGCCAAAAAGAGAATGCATTGGCTTATAAAAACTAGAAGGTCAGGGACAGCTTCGGGCAGAGCTTGATCAGGAGCTCAGTGTCAACCCAGTCTCTCTCTCTGGGCCTTGCTCTTCTGCATCTTGGCTTCATTCTCCAGTTCCATGTAAACAACCTCAGCCCTGCATCCTCCAAAGCTGAAGTCAGAGCAAGAAAGAGAGAATGTCCCTTTGTGGTAAGTCTCAGGGTTCACTCTCATTGACTCACCTGGGGTCAGATGCCTCTCTTTAATCCCTGACTGGCCAAGCCTGGGTCAAATTTTTGAGTTTAGGAGAGGTGGAATATCTTTTATGGCTAGAGTCATTCCCCTGGAGCCAATGGTGGATGCCGCATGAACTACGTGGGCTGAAAGAAGGGGACGTGTGGTTCCCCCAAAGGGGAACCAGGCTACCGTTATCGCAGGGAGGCGGGACCCGATGCTGCTCCGGCAAACCCCAGAAGTGCCCGTTACAGATGCCAGCAGAGTGTTTAAGATGCCACCACATCGTTATTTAGAGTAGCCAAACTTCAAACAACCTAAGTATCTCGGAGGAAGAGTTTAATAAATAATGCCCCAACTTTAGGATCTGATAATTCTGCAGCCATTAAATTACATGTTTTCAAAAACAGGGTTGGGAAAAATATAGGACGTAAAGTTAAGTGGAAAAAGGGATTCAAAAAATAGAATATAAGCCCCATTTGATAAAATTTATATATGCAAAAGAATGGAAGGATATACACTACATTAGTGCTTCTAAGTGGGAGGCCCGTGCCCCTCAGGGTGTTAATTTCCACCTAGTGCAGCAGATTGAATTGGGTCGTGAAATAGATAGGGGTCCCAAAGTGTCCTCTCTCCCGGGGTTGTGTCTACTTCCTTGGGCTTGCCAGAGGCTCATGGCGGGCAGAACACTCCTCTCCACCTCTTGGCCGGGCGGGCCACGTGACTTGCTTTGGCCAATAGGATATTAGCGAACTGTGACACAATCGGAGGCTTAAAACATGATCGTGCCGTGGGGCTTGGGGTTTAGCACTGGTAAGCTCTGCCATGGAGAGAGGTGTGCCTCTGGGAGCCCCTTGAGTCCAGAGGGACGAGAGCCACGTGGAGCAGGATCCACGAAAACTGTCCAATCCTCAGCCAACCCCGACTGAGAAACAAATGTTTATAATTGCAAGCCAGTGAGGCTGAGGTCGTTGGTTACACAGTATCATAGTGGTGGCTGCTGGATACACCCACACACTCCCTCAGATTCCCTACTCGCTCCAACCCAAGGATCCCCAGTGTGGGGGCGGCCGGTCCACCTGCTGGCCGTGCATTGGGCGCCTGAGGGACGCTGGGATGCACAGAGGTGGCTTAGTGCTCTGTTCTGCCACATTAACCATGGTTAGCTTTGGATCGTAGGACTCCAATCTTCCATTTTCCTCTTTATACTTTTGTAGATTTTCCGGAGTTGCTGCAAAGAGTGTGGTTCACTTTTATAACCAGAAAAAGCAAGCTTTGCTGAAGAATTGGAGAGATTAATTGGAAACTAACTCCTCTTGGCATCTCACGAATCCTCCCTTTGGTGTCCCTGAGGAAAAGGCTCGCTGTCCATTCATTCACCTGCAGGACCATCTTCAAGACGGAGGACAGGGTTCTTGGCTTCTGAAATTGTTTTCCTTCAAGTTCGGTGACTCTGGCTCCACTCTGAATTGGTTCCCATTGGCCTCTAGCCTCAAAACGTGGTGTCTTAAGCTGAGTTCCATTGTCCAGCTAAGGAAGTTGGCCAGACGGGGATGACAGGAGACACCTGGAAGAGGCCGCCTTCCCGTGGCCCCAGCTGCAAAGGCGCAGGGCACTCCGGCCGTCACTCCCAGCCCCTCACCTGAGGAGCGATGCCCTACCCAGCCCCACTCTTGGCCTGGAAACAGCCGGTCTACTTCGAGGCTTGTGCTCCAAGGCTGTAAGTGCCGGCCAAGCCACCTGGCCCCAGCATGTGCCCCAGTGTCATTACTAGGCGTCTCCAGAAGACGCTGCGTTGTTTCCATGTCCTTTGGTGCTGAGGCTCGTTTGTCCCTGGCTGCCGGCTGCTTGGGTTCTCTGCACGGTTCAGTGCTGTGGGAGACGCTGCATTCAGAGTCCAGACAGTGTGAGCCCTGGGACCCCAGCTGCTCTCCAGCACTGTGCAGGGGGGGGGATATGAGGGCCCGAGCTGCGTCTCCTTGGCTCCTCCCCCTCCGTGCCCAGGCGGGCCTGGTGCAAACCAGGTGGTCAGTGTTGCACAGGAGGGGGTGGGTGTGAATCCAGAGAGGCTCCTGATGGTCTCTGCACAGTGACAACTTCCTGATGCGGCCCCAGAACTTACAGGCCACTGTACCTCACCCGAGTCACCCCTACAGCCCGTGAGCTGGAAAGCATTGGTTTTCTGGGTCCATCTTACAGAAAGTTCGGGAGCTGTAGCTCTGTGGTTATGTGGCTCGCCCAAGGTCCACACAGCACTTAGCGGTTGGAGCTGGGACGTTAGCTCTGGCCCTTCGGCTCCAGATGGAACGACTGTCATTTTGGAAACACAAAGAACACAAAGAACGAGAGCTAACACGCACCGGATGCTTGCTGTGCGCCAGGCACCTTGCTAAGCTCGTCGTAGCTCGCGCAGTCTTCCTACCAACCCTGAGAGCGACAGTCCCCGTTGTCCAGGTGAGGAAACAGGCTCAGAGAGGCAAAAGGCTTGTCTGAAGTTGCACAGCCCAGGGGCAAGGCCCACGTCTGTCTCCTTTCAGAGCTGGTGCTCCGAGCTGAAGGGAGCATGGGGGGGGGGGGGGGGCGGGGATCACGTAGCCGAACGGGAGGTGGCCAAGTTCAAATCTGGAACAGCCCCCAGGTGGAATCAAGAGACAGGGTGCTACCGTAGACCCCTGCCACTCAGTGGGGTCCGGGCCCCGCGTCATCGTGGCATCACCTGGGATTTGCGAGAAAGGCAGAATCTGCATTTTAACAAGAACCCAGGGGATCCTGATGCACGGTAAAGTGCTGGTCTAATTTGCTCGGAGGGGAGCCTGGCACCACCCCCATGCGGGGATGTGACTCCGAGGCGGCACCAGCTCTCAGCATCCGGGGGTTCCGTGCAGGGGCCGTGAACTGAGAGGAACAGTGCCTCCGGCCTGAGCCCCCACCGGACAGCCGGAGGTTCAAGCTGCGGGACCCCGGGGGGTAAGCTGCCTGCCATCCAGTGAATGCTCTGAGGGGCTTCCTTCTGCCCCCGCTGTCCTTACCCCGCCCCTCTCTGCCCCTGCCACCTCCAGCCTCACCTCCTCCACGAAGCCTCCCCAGCTGTCCCTGCCCTAGGCAGAGTGAGCAGAGCCCAACTCTGGGCTTCCAGCCTCTCCTACAAGGATCTCGAGAGCACCTGCCCGCCCCCACCGCCCGCCCCCAGAGGTGGCACTTAGTCGTTTACACTTACGTCTCCCCCACTGGAAGGAGAAGTTCTCCAGACAAAAGGCTCATCTTTTTCATTGAGGCCTATGTGACATACAACATCATGTTAGTTTCAGGTGTCCCGGGAAGGGCTTCATCTTAATCAACTTAAGCCTGACACGGAAGAGGCCCTCAGCTAATATGTGCTGGGTGAATGCCTCCTCATATGCTCGGGGTAAATGATGAATGAATGAATGGATGTCTTAAGCAAAGGAGTAAATCTCTAAGTGAAACTTTTAAGGAACGTGTAGGAGACAAAAGAGAGGGGTGTGCGAGGGGCAGAGGGATCTTGGCTTCCACTTGGCCCTCAGGGTTATCCGTGTCGTATTCCCAGGGCCATGCCACCTCCCAGGGCGAGCCCTAATAAACCAGGCCAGAGTTTCGGGGTTCTCCAGGGGAATTACTTGGAGGGAAGACCTCCCTCTCCCCGCTCTCCACAGCATCATAAATCATGGGAATGCTGCCGCCAGGCACCCTGGGATGGTGCCACGGAACGAGGGGGAAGGGGACCTTGGGACAGCCAGCACCCCACCCCCATCCCAGGCCAGGGATGGCGCCCACCTCTTGGGAGCCAGCAGAGCCTTGCTGTTGCTTGAGCCGCTCAGGCCTCCTTCACACGTGGAGTTGGGATGGATGAGGTAGAAGGCAACAGAAAAATGGGATCAGCCCCGTGTCAGGTCTACGCTGGGCATGAAGCCTGCTTAAAATTCCCCCTTCCTGGGGCACCCGGGTGGCTCAGTCCGTTAAGCACCTGACTTCGGCTCAGGTCGTGATCTCTGAGTTCGAGACCCGCATCGGGCTCTGTGCTGACAGCTCAGAGCCTGGAGCCTGCTTTGAGTTCTGTGTCTCCCTGTCTCTCTGCCCCTCCCGTGCTCGAGCTATGTCTCTCTCTCAAAAATAAACATTTAAAAAAATTAAAAAAAAAAAAAAGTTGGAGAGATGTCTTTGACTTAAAAAAAAAAAAAATTCTCTCTCCCTCTGCTCCTCTCTCTCTCTCTCTCTCTCTCTCGGTCTCCCTCTCTAAAAAGATAAAAGATTTCAAAAAGGTGATCTAAGACCTTTATATGATTTGAATTTTACTATTGAGTCCTGCATAGGATATGGTGGGGGCGGGGGCCAGGCCACTCTTATTCCTATAATGGATGCCTTTCATTTTTCTCTCTCCTGTGATCTCAGCTAAGAAATAATTTGGGGCAAAAGGCTGCCACCTAGAAGATGAACAAATTTTACTTCTCCTTCAGCAAGGGTGAGAAGGTGAGAATTGTGAGTCACACGGCCAGCCTGAGAGGACCATCTGCTCAAAGTCCTTCCGGGAGGGACAGGGTTTCTCTAAGGCAGCCGAAACTGATACTTCAACTCAGAGAGGTACAGCAAGTCCCTCCGGGAGGCACAGCGAACAGGTGGCAGAGCCCAAGTCTGACCGCAAAGCGAGGGCACTTTTCCTAATTAAAGTTTCCAGAACTTTCCCCCAAATGCCTCTCGCGGCAGAGGAGAGTGAACCCATTTTCGGGGGCCTGGTGCTCAGACCCGAGGGGAACTGAGTATCTTTGTGCTTTTGCATTTCATCTGAAAATTTTATAAAAGCCAATTTGCATTATGTTTCAGAATACATTGTTCTTATAAAAAAAAAAAAAAAAAAGATGTTTTCTCCCTGCCAAATGTCTCCGAGGACAGCAGATGATCTGGGATGCCGCAGTGTTTATGCTGCACTTCAGGTTCTGCCTGGCAGAGCTCGGTGGCCCCCCGGGACCTGGGTGGACGAGCCCACACTTACCCCATAAACCTCCATTATCTGTAAACACAGGCTCTCCAGGGCCAGGCTTTCCTGAGCTTTGCTCTCTGGGGCCCTAGAGAGTTTCCAGGGATCACAGAGCCCTGAACTCTTCTGTTTATCATGTCCTGGGAGATGGTATTCACGCGATTCACCCAGGCACCGAGCCCCGCTCAGTCTCATTGAGGCTATGGGGTCTCCCCTCCCTTTCACACAAGGCCGAAGGCCTGGGTTACCGCCTTGCACCGCACCCTGTCCTCTCCCTTCCCAGAAGCACTTGCCATAGTTGGTGATGAGACACTGGCTTGTGTGACGAGAGCAGTAGAGAGGACGGTGGGGTGGAACACCCACGATGCTAGGTGGGGGCGTGAGGAGGTGATGGGGGGTCACCCCCACAGTTACCCAGAGTTACAAGTTTCATTAACCCCGTCTCGTAGAGGAGCAGACTGTGGCTGAGAGCAAGAGAGGCTGTATCAGTCATCTGATGCTGTGTAACAAGTCACCCCAAAACTTAGCTGAAAATAACGAACATCTATCTCATTATTCCTGGGGTCGGGCATCTGGGCAGGGCTGGGTCCTCTGGCTCAGGGTCTCACCGCGAGGCTTCAGTCCAGCCTGGGGTTTCACCTGAAGGCCCGACCGGGGGGACAGTCAGCATCCAGGCTCACGCACGGCCGGCTGGCAGAGGAAGCTCCCCACGGGCTGTGGGACTGGGGGCCTCAGCTCCTCGCTGGCTGTCGGCTGGGGGTCTCCCTCAGCGCCTTCCCTGTGGATCTTTCCACGGGGCAGCTCACCAGGGGAGCAAGCAAGACAGAGGCCAGTCTGTGGGTATCCTGATCCCAGAGGTGACATTCGGTCACTTTTGTTGTCGTCTTCCTCACAAGCCAGTCACTGAGTCCAGCCCACGCTGGAGGGGAGAGGGTCACGCAGAGTGAGAGCACAGGAGGCAGGTTGTTGGGGGCCATTAGAGGCTGCCTATCACAGAGGTCACGCACCCTGCCCCGGGTCTCGTAACCAGGGCCCCTTCAGGAGCTGGGCTCTCTGCCCCATCTCAGGATGGCCAGGACAGGGCTTGGGACTGGCAGCTCTCACCAAGCCCAGGCCCCCCACCCAGCACTGGCTGCAGCCTTCTGTAAACCACACCCTGTGCTCTCTCCTCCCTTGGAAGCCGAGAGTGCCTCCAGCCCAGCCCAGGAGGCTGCGGGATACAACACTTCCTATGTTAGCTTTCAAACCCCAGGCGTTGGGGGGGGGGGGGGCGCAGGTGGGCAATAGGCTGGAAAACTGGCCTATCTGGTCCTCTCCTGGGGCTGTAGGTCATGTTTCACCTGAAAAGTGAGCCAGAGACATGGTGTAACCTAACCTTATAACATGATTTCTCTCCCCGATTTCCTTGTCTCACCTTTGGAAAGCCTGTCGTGGGACTGGCTCCCTGGAGCCCTCTCTGAGGGTTCTTCCAGAAAGACCACATACCTTTTTGTTGGCCCTGCACTAAAGTTAACTCTGTGTGTCCCAGCTCCCGGGGCTGGTGGAAAATGGAATCTCAAACGTTTGTGGGGGTCCCTCCCCATCCTCTGTCCAGCCCTGTGGGGGCTGTGTGGTCCTGGGTCACCCACCGCAGAGGAACCGGCGGTGACGTCCCCATGAAAATGGAAGCTGAGTGAGGGCAGCGATTTTTGTCAGTTTTGGGCACAGATGTGCATGGTCCGTGCCCGGCACGCATCTGCCCGTGGGATGTGCGGTAGATCTGTGCCCAGTGTTGAAAGAAGGGCCTTCCTGTAACTGCACCTAACGCACACAGCACCTTGGCGGGAGGGACCGAGGGATCTCCGCCAGCCAGGTCAGGGTCCTGTGTTCCCTTGGGCGACGTGAGAGTGAGCAGTGCCCCTGCTCTGGGCCACCCGCCTCCCCCCCTTCCCAGATTCCAGAATGTTCTCCCTATTCGGCCAGACCTGCCTCTCCATTCTCCAGTCTTCCCACTTCCACCGTTTTTCCTGGAAATACCTTTTCGCAAGAATGAAAGCCTCTTTCTCAACCCTGCTCCTGGGGGTCGACAGGCTGCCAGGGCAGCCCACGGCCTCCAGGGGGGCGGCTTGGGGGAGGGGAAGGGGGCTAACTGGCTCTGGTTCCTCCTGATCTTCCCCAGCGGGGAAACAACACACAGGTTTGTATCCCAGCAAGTTTTCCAGCTCGGAGTAGCAGGCTGTGCACGACGGGGCGGGGGCAGCGAGGAGGGGGCGCGGACCTCCTGCGTGGAAGGGCAAGCACTTTAAGCCCAGATCCCCCTGCCCTGCCGCGCCAGGCCTGTGGTTTACAGGGCAGGGAAAGAGTGCCAGGAAGATGGGCCTACACTACCACATCTCCCGCCACCCCAGCCCCGAGTTTGTCTCACTGATCCAGGGAGACGACAGACACCCCCCTCTCAGGTGCGCGGACACAAACCCCCCTGGGGCTCCTCCCTGCCAAACGCAAGCTCTTACCTTGTCCCCCCGTAGGCTTCAAGGACGGACGAGACTCAGGCCCCAGTAACTACCATGCAAAGCCCACAAAGTTTGGGGACCAAGCAGAGTGTCAAGTGCTTTTCACGGCCATCTCATTTAGTCTTCCCGACTGACCTTTGAGATCAGGTACAAATATCCCCACTTTACGGACAAGGAAACTGAGGCCCAGGGAGGTGTGGCTTGCTCAAGAGCTATTACATGAGAATCGGGACACGAATTTTTTTTTAAGTTTATTTATTTTTGGGGGGGAGGGGCAGAGAGAGAGAGAGAGAGGACACCCCCCCAAGCCGGCTCCACGCTGGTAGTGCAGAGCGCCACGAGGAACTCGGACGCGCAACCGTGAGATCATGACCTGAACCAAAATCGAGAGTCGGACGCTTAACCGACCGAGCCACCCAGGCACGCCCCCACCGCCGGATTTTTCCATTTTTTTTTTTATGACACGAATATTCATGCCACTGCCCACACTTGTAATGACCATGTCCTACCACCCCCGCCAGGTCACAGCCATGAGGCATGAGCACCACAGAAGGACAGGCACAGCGTGGTGGAAACTCAGAGGAATTCATGCCCAGCCCAGCAGTCTGGGAGGACTTCACACGGAGCCTGGGAAACGGGCCTCCAGGAGGAGCGAAGGCGGAGAGGTGAGAGAGCAGCACAGGGAAGGTTCTGGGCACCGGAAGCCATCCTCTTAAGCTCACGTCTTGAGGAAGTGGGCAAAACAGGAAGCAAGGGGCTGAGAAAGGTGTGCCGGGGCCACACTGTACATAGTGAAGCTGGGGGACCCAGCCTGGAGCACTCTCTGGGCCTGAGAGGCCTGAGGAAGGCCAAACCGGGAGTCACGTGGGCCACGGGGCAGGCCCCAAAAGGACAGTTCACATTTTCCACTCAGACCCGGCCCGAAAACCAGCTGGACTCCTGATGTCTTCCAAGTGGCCCTTAGAGAGCTCAGGAAGCAGGCTGATTAGTTAGGACTAAGGAGATTACATTGTTTCCCCCGCTCATTCCAGCCGCTGTTAAGCAAAGAATCCATTACACATGTACGGAGATGCTGGGTGAGATTTTTTTTGTTGTTTAAAAGGCTCACTACTAAAAATATTTTTTAAGGATCTGTTTGTTTGTTTGTTTTTCCGAACTACTCAGATTGTCCGACGCTCTCAGTAAGTGAGGAATCAGAGGCCCAGAGAGGGCCTGGAAGTCATCTAAGGCCACACAGCAGTGAATGGCGGAGTCTAAAGCCAGTCTGGGGCCCAGCGTTCCTTGTGAGCTCCAGATGCTCCTTTCATACGTGGGTGCCAGCTTGGTTTGGACCTTCCATGGCCTGGAGAGAGGCAGGAGGTGGGCCAAGAGCTCCTAGAAGCCTCAGCTCACTCGGGATCCTCCTCCTTGAGGCCCTAAATGCCTCAGCTGTCGAGTTTGACCAGGGCTAAGCCTGACACAGGGACCCAGACAATGCCCCGCGGGCCCTTCCCTCCCTTCCTCAGCAAAGACTCCTCACCTGCTCCCCGTGGAAGCACGCCTGGCTCGGTCATTCCTGCCCTGAGTGAAGCCTGACAGAGCTTGGAGCGAGCACTGGATGAGGAGTCAAAAGTCTGGGGAATCCAGTCTTGCTGGGCCACTTTGTAGCTGAGCGGTACTGGGCGCTTCTGTTACCTCTCCGACTCCCTGGGCCATAAAAAACAAAGACCAAAAGCAAATAGGGGTGTGGGAGTACACATCCCCACGACCACATGCATGGTTCCTCAGCAGAATGAATTCAAAACCAGCTCCAGAGTCAGGCTGCCTGGGACTGAATCCCACTGTGTGCTGAGTGGACTTGGGCAAGTACCTTACTGTCCCCGTGCCTCAGTTTCCTCATGTGGAAAACAGGGATCATAGAGATGACAGTAATAGGATCTTTCCCCATACACCAGTTGTGAGGAAATTAAGTAGGATAATATGGGTTGAGTTGAGGACAGTGCCCAGTATACAGTAAGTGCTCAATAAAAATTAGCCTCTGCTGTTATTGCTCCTTGAGCCATGATTAAACCCCAAATTCCCCACCTACTAAATGATACGCACTTGTAAGACACAGATGTTTATCCAATAGCCGAGCCTGGTGCCTGGGGCAGGAGAGTGAGCGTGGGAATGGGGATGGCTTAATACACTCCTGGAAATATTAACACCTGTAAAATGGGCGCATGCAATACACTGGACCCCCCTTCCCCGGAAACCCTCCCTCCCCCACCCACAGCATCTCCTCCAGGGGTGGAGGGCCGGCGAATGAATCTTTGAATGATACATATTCCTGCGTTTGATGTTCAGTAATAACGAGCTTGTGTACAGGCTGAGTCACCAAACCTGATTCACGTCTATGCCATACATGTAGAGCCATGCAATTCCAGAGGCACAGAATCAACGATCCTGGAAATTCATTCATCCAACAACCATTAATTGAGTGCCTGGTAACCTACTGATTCATGAGTTGGGAGTGGGTAAAATATTGTTTAGAAGCTACACAAGGGCAGGCAGGTAACTTAATGTTATTGGGCACGTGTTCCCTAAGCACCTGTCCTCTGATCTTGAGCAAACTATACTTAGGTGGCCTTGTTTAGGAATTAATGAGAGCCAACTAATCTTTCAGAAGACGTCAATTTGCAGTTTTGGTCAAAAGCCCTTCAGCCTTTACAAACTAAAACCTGTCTTTCTGGGTTGGGCGAACTCCTTTGCTAGTTAAAAGCCTTCGATGTCTTTAAAAGGGGGCGGGTCCCTGTCAAAGGGGCCTTAAAGCATAGGCGGAAGGCGAGTGAAGTCCCACCCACTTTCTGTGTCGTCCTGTGCTCCGACTTCTGATTGCCCGTCTCAGACGTCAATAACGGAGCGTGTGTCCTGCTGGGACACAGCGAAGGTCTAACCTGTGGTTTGCGGAGCGGTCGGGTGTATTCTCCGTTCGCCCCCACGCCCTCGAGGCCCCCGCCTCGACCAACTGGCGGAGCCCGCCAGTGGTTCCTGCGGCGCCCTCCCGCACCGGATCGCTCCTCGCTGGGGCGGGACCTGTCCCGACGGCTCCGGTCGCTATGGTCAGTGATCGTGGCGGGGCGGGGAGAGTGGGGGAGGGGAAGCGGGGCGCGGTAGGCAGGCTAGCCGCCCGGGCGCAGGTGCGCTCGCGGGACCGGGGACCAGCGCCAGATTCGGCCCCCAGCGCGGGTCCCGCAGTGTTCGGACCTCTGGGAATAGTGAGTCGGGATGGATGTTGGGGGCCCCCGTCTTTCTTGGAAAGGCCTTGCAGGGCCCGGCAAGCGCCTCGCCGTCCCCCGTGGGTGCCCAGGGAAGGGGACCCAGCCCGGCCTCAAGGGCCCCCAGTCCCCGGCTCTCAGGTCCCCGGGGTCCCCGCGGGTGCGGCCTGAGGGCGCAAAGTTGGCGTCCTCCACGGGAGCCAGGAACTGGGAGGCTCCAGGGCTAAGGGTCGCCCCCTTTGTTAAGTAGCCCCTCGGTGGGCAGCTCACGGCCCCCCTCACCCAAGGTCTCTGCCATCGGAGACCTCCCCCTCCAAGCCCCACAAGTGACCTAGGTGCTGCCGGAGCAGCTGGTCGCTGGACATCCTCCGCATCCCACGGATCAACAGGTGGTGTTTGCAGTCAGGACCCACATGGAGAGGTTGCCTCACGTTGTGAGGCACGTGAATTAGGGGTCCAGGCAAAGGAAAGACTGGAAGAACCCCCGATGCAGAGTACTGTTGGAGCAGAAATGACCCCAGAGACACTCTGAGCCAGGCCAAACCTGGAACTTGGGTAGGTGGGGAGACTGAGGCCCAGAGAAGGAAAGGGGGCTGGGACTGATTGTCGAAGACCTGCGACTTGAACCCAAGCCTCTGGACTCCCAGTCCAGTGCTCTTTGTGTTACATTAGTCCACCTTCCCGGTCGCGGCTGGGGGCGGTGAGGGGTCAGGCAGTCTGCAAAGGAGACTAGGTGTGTGACTCCCGGAAACCCCTTCCGTCTTGGGCCCCCTGCTCCAAGGAGCCTGTAGAGCGTAAGGGCTCTTAGGTGGCTTGGGGTCACACAGCCCTGAGTTCAGATGCCACCTCCGCCCCTTGGAAAGCCAGGAGGCTTTGATTGGTCTTTCCACCACTCCCCCCACCCCCACGCCCAGCACTGTTTTTGCACATCTGTACAATGGGCCGCCCCGAGGACCCTGCCAGTCGCCGCGTGTGGAGAGCTTGGCCCAGCTAACTAGCTCTGTTTCTGTGACAAGAGTCCTGGAAGTAGACGTACACAGATGTCTGGTTCTTCTTGGCCTCCTTCCCTCCCTCCCGTGTCTGCTCAGGGAAATGGTCACCCCTTCGGGACGCTGCTGGGCCGGGGCACGGGTCAAAGCCTGGTCATGGCCTGGCACATTCTGCGTCTGGCGTGGGCAGCCAGGTCACCTAAGGCGGGGCTGTCCTGACAAACCAGCCTGCTGCTGGGCGTGGTGGAGGGCCTCTGGGGCATCTAGAAGCATCCACTTCCTGCTTCTACCCGGTGCCCAAGGGTTGCCCTGGCCCGCCTGCGCCTGGAAGGGGCCAGATGCTTCTGTATCGCCCACTAGGGAGTGGCAGGGGCTGGGGTAATGATGGGTTTAAATTGGGAAGCTGAGAGGGCAGGGAGGGTGGGGGCTGGGCCCCGAACTTTTGGGCCTTGTGCTACACGGGGAGGCCCCTGACTCCACTTTCCCCCTGACTGGATTCCCAAGACCGGAAGTAGGAGGGCAGTGGGGTCAAAAAGCACCAACCCTTCACCCCGTGATGGGGAGGGCTTGGGTGCCTCGGAGAGGGGTGAAGTGGTTAACGCACCGAATAGGATGCCCGCCTGGGAATCATGGGGTGGGGGAGGGCCGTGCAGGGTCTGTTCTCTTTTGCTTACCCAGCATTTATTGAGCACCTACTGTTAGCCATGCACCGTGCTATGTGGGCTGTGTGGTGGTGATGTTTCCACGTGGTGTGAATGGTGCTGGATGTGTGGGGAGCAGAGGAATGCCGTTGGGAAATAAAGCGTCTTCTTCCCTCTCCCGTTTCAAAGTCACTGGGCTAAGCTTGAGGAAGGGTCCCAGGGCCCCTTAGGAAGGCAGGGGCCCGGATGAAGTCCAGGCCTGGGGCTGCCGCTGGCAGGGGCCGTAGGTAGTGGGGGCTCACTCAAAACGCATTTAACATTTGGTGAATAAATGAGTGAGGGTCCGAGGTGAACAGTAAAACCACAGGGCCCTTCGATGCTTTGTTCTTTTATTTGTCAAATGAGCCCCCGGCGGGCACCCTAGTCAGGCCCCGTGATGGACAGAGATGAGTCAGATTAGGGGCCCTGACCTCTCGTAGGAACTCACTGCCTGTTGGTCAAGACAGAGCTGGACACAAGCAATTCCTGAGCTACTGGTCATGGCCTAAGAGGCCTGACCAAGGGCTTTGGGAGCACGGCCGGAAGCTGGTGCACTCGGAGGGTGCAGGGGTATCAGGGAAGGCTTCACAAGGGAGTCTTTTGCATGGGGTTTTGAAGCATATACAGGAGTGTTCAGGAAGGATTTGAGGAAGAGTACATTCCAGGCAGGGTGGGACAGCTTGCTTAAAGGCCCGGAAACTTGGCTAAGAATGGAATATTCTGGGAAAGGTCTGTGTGGATGCAGGGAGCTGAGAGGAAGGAAGAGAGAGGAGTCTAGACATGCAGGTCGAGTCAGAACATACTGAGAAAAGCTTCACAGGTTATGCTGCGGGATCTGGGTTTCATTCTGCGGGTGGGAGAGGGAGCGAGAACCGTAGCGTATTTCTGACAAGGAAAAAGGTGGTTGACTTGGAGGAGTCTCGGTCCACGCAAGGGACACGGGGTTGGAGGAAGCCAGCCGGATGAGACCACCTGGGAGAATAAGGACAGTGAGGCCGGATGTTGTAGGACCCGGGAGGTTGTCGGCGGGGCGGAGGGTTGAGTCTCTTCCGAAGTGAGGGAAGCCCCTGGAGGGAATTGAGGGAGGGAAGCTGTGCCCTCGGCCGGATTTCATGTTAAGCGGCCTGTGCTGGCTGCTGCGGAGGATGGTCGGGAAGGGGGGCGGGAGCAGAAGCTTGGAGGTCAACGGGGCGGATGTGGCAGCTCGAGCCGACGGGGAAGAGAGGCGTCCTGGGTTTGACGTGAGCTCTGGGCCTTTTGGGGAGCTGGAGCCCCCTGGCGGGGAGGCAGGTGTGGAGCGAGAGAACTCTTAGGGCTCGGTCATCGGGGGATGCCGGCCAAACATCCTGGTGGCTGGTGGCCGTTTGAAGCCGGAGCTTCAGGGAGAGGTCAGGGCCAGAGATGAAGATCTGAGGGTCCTTTACGCGATGTTGTATGAGGGCCGGTGTCAAATGAGGGGTGGCTGGGGTCTGAGTTCGGGGTCTCCGCGAGGTTAGCCAACAACTGTGAGCCAAGAGGGGCGGGAGCCCAGATGCAGGGCCTTCCCCGTTTCCTTAGCTGAACAGCCGAGAAGGGGCATGCGGGTGCTGGGCTGAGTAGCAGCCCCCTGAAGATGTCCACACCAAATCTCCAGAACCTGGGGACGGGCTCCTTCACGTGGCAACAAGGGCATCACAGGTGTGATGAGGTTACGGGTGTTGAGATGGGCGAGTGCCCTGTATCACCCAGGTGGGTCCAATGATGCAATCACAAGGGTCCTTATAAGGCGGCGGGGGGGGGGGGGGGGGGGGGGGGGGGAGTGATGTGAGGGAAGCGGGAGGGCCAGAGTGAGGAGTCCTGACAGTGGAAGGAGGGGATCATGAAGCCAAGGAACGCAGGTAGCTTCTAGAAAGGAGAAAAAAGGTAAGGAAATGGCTTTTCCCCCAGAGCCTTCAGAAATGCAAGATAATAAATCTGTGTGGTTTCTTTTTTTTTTTTTTTTAAGTGTATTTATTTATTTTTGAGACCGAGAGAGACAGAGCATGAACAGGGGAGGGGCAGAGAGAGAGGGAGACACAGAATCGGAAGCAGGCTCCAGGCTCTGAGCCATCAGCCCAGAGCCCGACGCGGGGCTCGAACTCACGGACCGCGAGATCGTGGCCTGAGCTGAAGTCGGACGCCCAACCGACTGAGTCACCCAGGCGTCCCTAAATCTGTGTGGTTTCTAAGTCACTGAGTTTGTGCTAGCTTGTCACAGCGGTGACAGGAAACCAGTTCAGGGCACTAGGTCTTTCCTAAATCTTTGGCCTCCAAACATTTTGATCACTCACCCGTTAAAAAATCGATCATTCTGTACATTCATGTATTATACGTCATACCCTAATGTAAACAGTTCAAAGGGCGTTCCTTCCAGCTCCAGCAGCAGTCACGGTGGAGACCCCGGCCCCAGGCAGTCAAGACCAGGCCTGGAGCCCTCGGGGTGCCTCTGGAAGCAACGGGGACCTTCTGAGGGGGGGGGGGGTGGGCCAGGTTCTGAGCCCTGTTGACAAGTGGCCCTGGAGGCTCTGGCCTCTACTGTGAAGGAGCTGGTGGCTTGAGGTCAGGCCACGCGGTGAGTTGGGGCTTCTGGGGTGCTGGGCCTGGTTAACGAGACTGAGTCAGCCCACGGTCAGCCTTGCTGGTGCAGCAGCCGTGGAGGGAGGTCCGGCTGGCTGAGGGCCGGCCTTGGCCGCCGGGGCCCAGGGTCGGCCTGTGAGAGCCCTCCTGGCACCTCAGAGCCTGGGCTAGGGGGTGTGCACAGATGCTCTAAAGGGTACGTTGATGGGGCGGTGGTGATAGAGGCGTGAGCCCGAGGCCTGACAGTTGAGGAGCTGGCGGGATGTGACAAGAGGGCACGTGTCAGGGCCAAGTAGCTTCTGTTCGTGGAGGGTGGTGAGAAGGTGCAGAAAGGCAGCCGGGTCTGTTGAATACTTTTGATGTGCTGGGTGAGCTGCGTCCAAGTCCCTACCCGAGATCGCCGCGCTGTGTGACCTCAGGCAAATGGCTTGACCTCTCTGTGCCTCCGTTGCTGTTTGTAAAACAGATATTGCGAGGCTTAAATGAGATAATCCACAGCACCTGCCATAGTGAATGCCCAGCAGAGGTGGCTTCATTCATTCCCCAAGCTGTCACTGAGCACCTGCTGGGCACCAGCGGCTGTTCCAAGCACTTGGGGTCCACACACTCGTGAACCAAAGTGACCAAGGACCGTGATCTTTTGGGGTTTTATTCTCCTACTGTGTCGTTTCTCCTGAAAGCCCAGGGAGTCTGGATTCAGACCCTGAGCTGCACCTATTCCAGGAGGAGCCTACTGAGAGCTCATGGGAGGGCAGGGGTCTTGCTTGGGGTCACACGTCATGTCATGAGACGAGTCTTTAGGGCTGGTTGGACAGAGCTGCCAGAGCCCCTCCATTCGGCTCCGCCCCTTCCTGTCCTGCAGCCCATGTCAGCCCATCCCATCATCTCCCGGGGGTACCTGGAGGTCCTCGAACAGCGCTGGGCACGTGGGGTCCCCATGGGCAGGGGTGCAGAGCTGTGGGATCAGACCTCCCCATCCCCGCTTGAAGGCATCTTCTCCAGAAGCTTTCAGGGCTTCGAACCAAAGTGGCTGGATGCGTGGATTGGGGTATAGGTGGAGGGCTGGTCTGAGGCCGGTGGAGGCAACTCTTGGGGCTACGTGGCCGGGTTTTCAGTCTATAGACAGGCTTTGGAGAGAAGACCAGAGGAAAATGGGGAATCTGCCTTTCCCTGAGTTTGGAGGGGGTGTAGACTCGAGGCGGGATCTGCTCACCCGGGTAGGTGGTTTAATTTCCACCTGGGCTCTGAGGCTGCAGGTGAACACCAGGCCAGGGAGTCCGTGTCCAGGCTCCCAGTGTGGACTCAGACCTGGTCTGAATGCCAAACTCACATACTAGCGGGGCTGGTTCCCAGGGCTGCTGGGTAAGAGCCAGTGATGGGAGAAATGTCCTTTTCTCGACTTAACCTGCTACACGCCATTTCCGAACAGAGTTGCCAACTGCCTGACTTATTTACCATGTTTTTGCAAACCAGCAGTTAAGGGCTAAAACCGTAGCAGGTGGCCTGATTAGGTCTGACAGGACATTGTCAGGCGTGGCCTGTCCTTTTTTCTGTAACATCCTGGAAGTTTTCAGCCACGATTAAAATAAAATTAAAAAAAAACATCAATGAGAGTTAGCCGGTGTCAAACCCAGAGCATTCTACCTGATTTATATGCCAGTAAATTGAGGCTGTGCCTGGGTTCTCCCTGGAGTTTGAGACTCGTTTTTCCCCAGAGCTGTGACCAGGGCCATGCTGGTGGGGAGGTGACTCCAGCTGACTTGGGCCTTCTGGATGCCTGCCAGGCTGGGACTTGAAGGCGCCAAGGTAGAAACCCTCTTGCCCACCCCTCCCCCGCCCCGTAGCCCAATAAATACACCTGTGGCCACTAGGGGGCGCTGGAGCTAACACGAGGCTCCATCACCCGTGGTAGATAGAGGAAGACCACTGGGCAACCATTTGTCAGGAGGGCTAAATCTTAAATAGCACTGAGTGAAGAAAAATAAAAAGGCCACGATATGTGTAGAATAATATGTATACACATTTAAAACACATGCAAACATAAAATAATGTAAAAACAGGAAGGAGGACAAAACAGACCCTTAAATACAGAAAACAAACAGGGTTGCTGGAGGGGTGGTGGGGGGGGATGGGCTAAATGGGGAAGGGGCACTAAGGAGGACACTTGTCGGGATGAGCACTGGGTGTTATACATTGGGGATGAATCACTAGATCTACTCTTGAAATCATCACACTATATGCTAACTAACTTGGATGTAAATTAAAAAATAAAACGCATGCAAACAGAAAACAACTCCGTGGTTTGAAGAAAACCAATACATTCCACTTACATGAGGTCCCTAGGATGGGCAAATTCAGAGACCAAGAACAGAATGGTGGGTACAGGGACTGGGATGGGGGCGTGGGGTGCAGGGAATGAGGAGTTGGTGTTTAATGGGTAGAGTTTCAGGTGGGGATAGAGAGAAGGTTCTGGAAAGGGATGGTGGAGATGGTCGCACAACAGTGTGAACATACTTAATGCCACCAAACTGTACGCTTAAAAGTGGCTATGGGGGTATATTTTATGTTGGGTATATTTTACTGCCATAAAAAGACGGGTACATATTGACCGACATACCACAGGGACCACCCATAGAAGATGGGGCTTCAACGGGAATGAAGGGGAAGCCAGTGTTGACCGCGGGTCTCTCTAACCCCAAGTGTGATGAGCTTGGCTCTCAGTGCCGAGAGCAACCACCCCCCCCCCCGCCCCCCGCCAAAGTGCTATTTGACAGTTTCCCTTTAAATTAAGTAGCTTACGTAAATTTGCCCCAAATGCCAACTTTATTATTATTTTTAAATGTTTATCTTTGAGGGAAAGGGAGAATCCCGATCAGGCTCCCCACGGTCAGTGCAGAGCCCAGTGTGGTGCTTGATCCCACGAACCGTGACATCATGACCTGAGCCAAAATCCAAAGTCAGGCGCTTAACTGACTGAGCCACCCAGCTGCCCCCAAAAGGCCAAGTTTACCCTGGGGCAAGTAGAAACCCTGCATTGGCTTTCCTGGTACGAGACGCATGTCCCTTTCCTTGCTCTAGTGTTCATAGTCTCATTTTTGACTTGTTGGCAGCTTTCTACCACAAGTGCTTGTCTTTACGTAGTTCAGATTAATTCCTTAAACTCCCTTCCACACGCCCTTCGCTCCCCCGCTAACTCCACATTCCCCCACCCCACCATTTGGTTGGGTTTTGTTTGGGGCAGGCCAGGCATCAAAGTAGGCATCAAATACTGGTTGTACTGCTTTTTAATCCATGTTTAGAAAGACCTGAGCCAACATTTTAAGTCTGCTGTCCGTAAAACCGGACTTCTGTTAGTGAGGTGGTTAATGGGACTCTGGAGTAAAATAAGACTGTGGGCGAGAGGGTGCTGCAGAGTCGGGGCACCTGCTGTGTTTAAACATACCTGGGTGCCACCTTACTTTTCCCCCCAGGCAGCAAAGGTAGACTTCCTGTTCTGAAACTTACGGGGTCCCGTGGGTATTTGCTCCATTAGCGCACAGTAGGAGCGCAAAATCAACTGCTCGCCAGCAACTGTTGTCATGCCAGTAACGGAAATCTTCCGTGATTTAGAATAGATCAAATCACGTCAACTTTTAAAGATACACCAAGGAAGTTAATAAAGCTGGCTTGTTTCTTAAGTAAGCTCTGTGCCCAACGTAGGACTTGAATGCATGACCCAGACATCAAGAGTCACAGCTCCATGGACTGGGCCAGCCAGGTGCCCCCAAAGCTGGCTTGTGTTACATCTAAAAAGGATCGCAAGTAAAAATGGAATACTTGGGGGCATCTGCCTGGCTCAGCTGGCAGAGTTGTGACTCTTGATCTCCAGGTCGTGAGCTCGAGTCCCACACTGGGCATCCAGCTTACTTAAAAAGAAAAAGAAAATGGAACACGTTTAGGCTCCCTGCTCGCTGGTCAAAAGAGGTGAGGAGAGCATTAAAGGCATTAAAGGTATACTGGAAGCCAACTTGCTCCTTGGCGTGATTAGGTTGGAAGGGAATTGAATAGAGAATAACTTTCCCTCCAGATGCCTCAATGCCTTTTAACCCCATGTGTGGACACCTGTAAACCGTCTCTTGTTCCCCCCGTGACGAGTGTCCTCGGCTTGGGGGATACTGCTATAGACCATGAGCTGGTAGAGAGCTATGCCGTCTGCCCAGCTGGGGCCACAGTCTAGCAGCCTTGATCCCTCAGGAGCTCTGTCTGCCCAGCAGTTTTGGCTTGGTAGAGCGTCCATGGGTCTCGGTCAGATCTGCATTAAATCCCTTCCTGGCACGAGGGACCTGACCTTGTCAGTAGAGCGGGTAGGGTAATTGTTCTCGGGGGTTAAATGTGCTAACGGGGATATGTAAGGCTCTGTCCCAGACCATGGCACGTAGCGGGTATACGATCATGGCGCCTCTCCTTTCCTACATCTTGGGCTTAGCATAGCAGCAGAACGTCAAACCATTCTCTGTGTATTGGCTTTCAGCCTCACGGCCACAGGATGGCTGCTGTAATACAGACGTTGCATCTGCACTGCAGGCAGGCAGGAAGAGGAATGGGTAGGACCTGTGAGCTTGGTTCCTTTTATCTAAAACTGAAAGTCATTTTCTACCACTCTGCCTGGAGTAAAACAGGAACCCTGTTAAGTAGGGAGGAAATGGGCGGTGACTGATGGAAAAGCAACCCCGCAGCATCTGCCCCCAAATGGTTATTGGACTTCCGACGGTTTCCCTGCCCCTGTCATGTCAGAGCCGACGTGAGGAAGGAGCCCGAAGCTAAGTTAATTTTGCAAAGAAGGATGGATATGGAATGGAAGCTTCCAGAAGGAAAACTCAGAGTCTCTTCCTCCCACCCCCACCCAGGCATTTGCAGGGCCTGTTCCCTCCTTTAGAAACCCTTTTTCTCCTGTTCTTCTTGGGACAACACAATCCTCCTTCTCCACCCTTGGGTTTTTCTCTGGTTGGCCTGACCCCCCACCCCCCCCAAATCCAGGAGAAGGCATGTTTGGGGTCAGCAGAAAGGGAGAGAAGGAATATAGTGTGAGCTCAAGGCAGAGCCCAAGCCAGACTTCGACGGGGTGGGGCAGCCAGGGAGATTTCATGGAGGAGGTGGCTTTTATTCGTTTAACAAACCTCTCGTCCCCTGCTCTGTTCCAGGCCCTGTGAGGGGCCCTGGGGAATCAGGTAGATGTTCTACACCAAGGGAGGCCTATGTGGCTTCGGAGACCTGGATGGCAGGGAGCATCTGGGCCCCGAGAAATGTCCCGAAGCGGCCAGAGAGCTTCTCTGTCCTGGCTGCTGGGTACAGGAATCAGAGCCAAAGAAGCTCACTGTGAGACAGAAGCTTGAGTCCGTCCAGTGTGGAGACGGGGAGCCCTGAGAGTCCCTTCCACCTCATCGTATGATCTCGTGGCCCAGCTCCCTGCTTCCGGTGGTGAGCTTTGGAGAAATCTAATCATCAGAAACCCAGACGCCTTTCCAGGTGGAAAGGGGCTTGTGACCTCAAGGCTCCTCTGTGAGCCCTATGGTGCGGAGCTGAGGTCACTGTCGAGTCCATGGGGAGGCAGAGAGGCTGCCCGGGAAAGGGCCTCCCGGTTGGAGGCGTAAAGTCAGAGTGGTGACGACTGTGTCGAAAATGACGGCAGCAAATTGATGGGAAACTGGATTTCCCTTCCCAGAAATCCCCAGTAACCCCAACCTTTCACCTGCGTGCCGTGGCGTAACTTGTCTCCTTGGGTTGTTTGTGTGCAGGTACCGGGGCCGCTCATCTTAAATTCAACAACACTTGGCTTTAACACCAGTTCCTCTTCCGTTATTTTCGTGCTGAGATCAGAGCCGTTCCGGGGGGTGGGCTGGAGGCAGGGGTGCGTCTCCCACTTGTCTGGGCAGGAACAGCATGAGGCAGGGAGGAGGCTGGCAGGGAGTTGGCTATTGAAACGGAGAGGTCTCCTGCCCTTTCGGCTCCCTGCAGATTTCTTCCCGGCAGAGCCCCGCCTCTGGGTTGGAGCGGACCGACTCCTTCCGAGCTGCAGTGTGGACTGTGACCGGTAGGTGGCGCCTCTGCCGGAGGTTCTCACTTGTTTCTGGCTTGTCTCACAGCGCTGGGGCGAGCTGGCCGGTCAGGAATTGTTGGCAAACAAAAGAACGAATGAATGAGGCAGGAAGGACAGGAGACGAGGGGACACCTCGTGCTCCAGCATGAAGGCTTACTAGGTTTGAGGGGTGATGCTCTAAAATGAACCCAGCCGGAAGTTATTTGATGGGGCGCACCCCGACTCCCTTGTCCAGGGAACAGGGCATCCAGGATGCTGGGAGCTCCTCACACGTGCCTTTTGTGGGAAGGTAACGTTCACTAGGTCACGTGACTAGCAGTTCGGAGGCTTCCTCCTTGGTGGAAGTCCATCAGTTGCTTTGAAATGGTCACAGCTTTGCTGCTTTTTCTTTCAGAGTGAAACATCTTTCGACCTAATATCAGAAAAATGTGACATTCTGTCAATTCTTCGGGATCATCCTGAAAACAGGATTTACCAGAGGAAAATCCAGGTGAGGCAGAGGTTCAGGAGGAGAGGATCTTGGATCAAAGGGGCTGGAGCTGGGACCAGAGGTGAAGGTGCCACTTTGAAGGCAGAAAGACTGAGCACTGGGGCTGGGCTCCCAGGCAAATTAAAGGGCTCCCAGAATACTTCGATGTTGGGCATTTGCCTTAATGAGAAATCTTTTAGTTGCCAAAACAAACACACAAAAAAACATAGACAGTGATTTATTTTAAAGCTAGGCGCTGTCCTAAGTGCTTTACGTACTCACTGAGACCTCGTTACGATATTGCAGGGTCAGTACTTGTGGCATCCACGTTTGACAGCTGAGGAAACCGAGGCCCAGAGATGAGATGGCAGGTCCACAGTCCCGCAGCTAGTGCGTGGACAAGCTGCGTTCGGACCAGGCAGCCTGGTCTCTCTCGCCAGCTGCATCCATAACCACGGCGTTAGGGCATCTCTCGGCGGGGAAGGGCCACTCCAGCTGGGCTACGCAAATGGGGAGTTTGCTGGAAGGATGCAGGGACAGCTCACAGAACCAGGGCAGTAGGGGGAGCCTGGGCGCCGTCCGTCTCTGGGGGGCGGCAGAACTCTGCTTCTGTCCTGTGGCCGTGGGGAGCACCCCCGGGGGGCAGGGGCAGGGGCTGGGTGGCACAGACCCGTGTGCCCTGGCGCCCACTCAGGAGAGGAGGTGGGGTTCCCCAAGGAGCATGGTCTTCCTGCTGGCCTGCCTGGGATGGGCCCCGTCAGCTCCAAGCCGCCTCGTCGCTGTGGTGGGAGCAGGGACTCCCCGTGCCCTCTGCTGTCAAAACCCCGACTGTAGCTCCACGAGGCAGCAAAGGGGCCTCCGGGCCATTTCAGAGGGAAATGGGCAGCCAGGAGCAGAGCCGGAGGTGGGTGGCGTGGGGAGGGCGCAGCTTTTGAGAAATGTTGGAAGGACTGGGCGGATGGCTTGGTTCTGTCTGCGGAGGCCTTTTCTACCGGCTCTGCAGACTCCTGGCCCTCCAGTCACACCCCACCCAAGGCCTCCGCTCACCCATGCCGCCCCCGCCACGCACACCACTTCTCCTCCAGGAAGCCTTCCCAGACTTCCGAAGTCTGGTGTAGATGCCACTGCTCTGAGACGCCCCCGTGCTTCCCCTGTTCTGTCTGTCCGTCTCCCGCAGACTGTAGGCTGCCTGAGGGCGGGCCATGACTCCCGCCCGCCACAAGGACGTGCTCAGCATCGTCTAACCTCTGTGATGAAGCCGGGAGACCGGGAAGGGGCGGCCGGTCTGAGAGGACCGGGGGACTCGGGGGCCTGGGTCCCCACAGGACGTGACGCGAGGGTCAGCGGTGTTGCGGATGTCCCCATTTCCTTCTCTGCCCCACAGGAACTCAGCAAGAGGTTCACTGAGATCCGCAAGACCAAGGGGGACGGCAACTGCTTCTACCGGGCCTTGGGCTATTCCTACCTGGAGTCTCTGCTGGGGAAGAGCAGGGACGTCCTCAGGTGAGTGGCCTCGAGGGAGCGCTGGGCCCCGAACCCCACCCCACCCCCGCCGGGCGGCTTTCCCGGGCACAGCCCGCCTCACCCGGGAGTGGGCAGCCGTGGCGGAGGTGGGGGCAGCCCGGCGGCCGGGGGTGGAACCAGTGAGCTCACGGGTGCCGCCAGCCCTCTGGCCCGAGTCCGCCTGGGTGGGTCGCGCCGGCTGCCTTCCTGAAGATTCCAGGAGAAAGCGAAGGAGCTCCGCCCGTTTGGCCGCCCGTTTCTGGGTGCGCGTAACCAGGCGTCTAGCTCGTCAGGCCTGGTTCTTGACGGGCTGCCGAGGAAAGCCTCTGTCCAGCAGCTGCCCCCAGAGCGACCCTCTAGGCCTCTGTCTGGGCTTCAGTCAGGGCTTCTCTAGCGTCACCATTTGTTCAACCCGCCTGGGTCCTGTCGGGTGTGGTTCTGATCCAGTCTGGGGCAGGGCCCGCGGTTCTGTTTCTCTTGAGCTCCCGGAGGCACCGCCGCTGCTGGGTCTCAGAACACACTTTGAGCAGCAAGGAGCTAAGACCTGCTTCTTGACCTTGGAGCTCTCACTGCCCTGAGAGTCTGATGGCCACTCTGCGACGCATACAGGACCAGAGCAGACGCAGGTCACAGAGCACCTGGGTTGGATCCGTGGACCCTGGTGCCAGACCCACTTTGCCGTCTCCCCACAGCCCTGAGGGTTGAGACAGTACAGTACAGGGATTTCCCCCGCCACCCGTGTCCCCCAGAGTTGTGCCATGCCGAGGCCCGGGGCCCTGAGGCCAGACCTCACTCTCTTGCTTACTTGCTCTGTGACTTTGGGCGAGTTACCCCGCCTCTCTGAGCCTCCGTTTCCACCATCTGTGGAAGGTGGGTAATTTTGCACACTTAGGGTGTTGTTGGGAGGACCCAGCACGGTGATGCTGGCAAAGCCCGGCCCTTACGTGTCTGTACCAGCCCGGCATGCTGTTTACCTTCACCCTACACTCCTTCCAGGGCACCCTCTTCCCTCCCTGCAGTCATCACCCAGCAGGGCATCACAGAGACCCTGTTGCAGGCCCTGGGGATGCAGCAGAGAAGAGACAAAATTCCCTACCTGTGGAGCAGGCAGGCCAGCAGAAAACAGAGAACATGTGAGGTGCCAGGTGCTGCTCAGTGTCGTAGGAAAAAAACTAGGCGGGGAAGGCGGCCCAGTTGTCTGGGGCTGGGGGGTTGCAGTTTTAAGTAGGGGTTGGAGGTGAGGGGTGGGGGGGCTCGT
Organism: Lynx canadensis; assembly: GCF_007474595.2. Taxonomy (NCBI): domain Eukaryota; kingdom Metazoa; phylum Chordata; class Mammalia; order Carnivora; family Felidae; genus Lynx; species Lynx canadensis. The sequence continues at coordinate 136,266,242 of NC_044308.2, forward strand.
GGGCCTCTACAGAGACCTTGAGTCTCCGCTTGAATGAGGTGGAGCCGCTGAGGGTTTGAGCAGAGGCTCGCCTGGCCTGCTACCCGCAGGACAGACTGGGAGGCTGCAGCAAGGAGCGTGCTCAGGGAGAGGAGAGGACGCTGGCTTTGTGAGCAGGTGCAAGGAATTGGTCGGGTTCCAGATTCCCGTGGGGGTGGCTGGTGGCTGTGGTGCCGGAGCTGAGGGGAGCCCAGGAGGGCTGCCGGGTGTTCGGCCTGAGCGTTCCCAGGACGGGAAAGCCGCTTGCCGCAAAGGGGACGAGGGAAGATGGGGAGCTCTGTTCTGGTGATGCAGGGTCCAAAATATCTGTGAGCCTTCCAGCGGGGGTACCCAGGGGGCAGTAGGATGTACGAGGTTCGTGTTACCCCGTTTTACAGCTGAGTACACGGAGCCTCAGGAAGGTTACAAGACTTGCCCAAGGTCACACGAAAGCTGCCTTACAGCCTAGAGAGCCTGTGTTCCACGTCCCAACGCTGTCCTCCTTGCCACGCTCACCTCAAGGGGTGGGAGCCCCGGCTGGGGTGTTTGCCCACTTGGCTGGGCCCGTGTGCCGCTCCTCAGTGCTTGGTACAGGGGGTGGGGGGCGTTCAGCAGTCAAGGCGAGGAATGAATGTGGGAGGGCGGCCGAGGTTCAGGGAACCCAGGGAGGGAAGGGGGCCCAAAGCCTAAGAGCAACTGCCAGCAGGGGCTCCCCACGCCTGCCCTGGCCACAGCAGGCCTTCACCTCCCGGTCTAGATGTCTCTGCTCCACACACACACACCATCCCTCTTTCCTCACCACCCCCTCTCCCGAAATGAGGCACCTAAACCACCTCCTCATGCCATTAGTCCCTCGTGACACCCCCCGACCCGGGTCCCCCATATCCCACTAGAGTCTGGCCTCCCTTCTCAGGGCTGCAGTTTGGCCGGTGCCAGCCGGTTCCCCAGAGGCCCCCCCCCCCCACACCTTGCGTGGGCCACTACCCTCCCTCCAGCCCAGTGACTTGTCACTCGTCATCTCTGCTGCTAAACTGTGTCTGGGGGGCGTGGCAGCTGCTGGCCTCCTCACCACACCCCCATGAGTACCAGCACTGATCTCAGAAGGGGGCTGTGCCATTGGGGGCCCACGGTGGGAGCAGAGAGGGGGATCAAGGGCCTTTGGAAGGGTCTGAAGGATTGTCAGTGCCGGCAAAAGTTTAATGGCCGCGGGGCACGAAGGCCCATTTTGTGGTATGAATACTCCTGTTGTGACTAGTTTTCAAGCTACTATCATGGGGTCGCTGGGGGAGGGGGGGGGGGAGAAACACAAGCTGCAGCATATGTCGTGCAGTCCACGACAGAAAGACAACCTCAAAAGCAGATAGTTAGGAAACTGAGTTTGGATATTTATCTGTGTGTCTCAGTAGAATTCATTTTATCGTTAAGTTTGATTTTTATCGTTAGATAAAATTCAGTAGAATTCATTATCTGTGTGTCTCAGTAGAATTCATTTTATCGTTAAGACCTTGATTTTTTTTTTTTTTTTTGAGTTGGGGAGACCCCCAACTGCTGTGCCCTCTTTGAGAGAGGGCACAAGTGAGCGAGGGGCAGAGAGACAGAAGCGGGGCTCGAGCCCAACTGGAACTCCTGAACCGTGAGATCATGACCTGAGCCAAAGTCAAATGCTTAATGACTAAGCCACCCAGGCAACCCCTACATACCTTGATTTATTTTTTTAAAGTATATTCAAATTAGAGAGAGACTGTGGGGCAGAGAAAGAGAATCCAAAGCAGGCTCTAAGCTCTGAGTTGTCTGCACAGAGCCTGATGCAGGGCTTCAACTCATGGACCACGAGATCACGACCTGAGCCGAAGTCGGCCACCCAATTGACTAAGCCACCCAGGTGCCCCACCTTGATTTTTAAATAGCGGCTGTTTAATAACTGGCTGCCAAATCTTGAAAATCGAACAGTTAGCTATTGTGAGTAGGTACAGGCCACTGGTTGAGGGGATCGGGTGCTCCAGAGTGAAATGCGAATGGGAGTGGCTGGGGAGGGTGGGGGGAGGGAGACTGAAAAGTGAAAAGGGAGGAGAGGTTGGGGAGCTAGGCAGGGCCCACCCCGCCAGACATTTGTGCTGAGGAGCTGTGTCCTGAGGGAGAGGGCTGTGCTAGGTGACTCCAGAGGTCCCTGTGAGGGGACCGGGAGCACAGGAAGGCTGGGAGTGGCGCAGGCCGCAGATGGTAAGGATACAGCAGGAACCATGGGGACGGGAAGGAGGGACAGAGTTCAACATGACTGGGAGTGGATGGTGATGACCCCAACCTCCTATTCTGTGAAATGGGTGTAATACCCCCTTTCCTGGGATCGTACACACTGGGGAGGACAGCCAAGTCCGTGTGGGATCCACAGGGAGGTGCTGTAAAAGGTGGGCATTCAGCTATTAGTGACACGCGCCTCCTCGGGTGTGTGAGGGGCAGCGGGTGAGAGCGGGAGGCACTGACCAGCACAGCTGTGCTCCAGAAGCGTTCCACTTGAGCCCCAATCCACCCCCTTCAGGTTCAAAGAGCGCGTCCTGCAGACCCCAAATGACCTTCTAGCTGCCGGTTTTGAAGAGCACAAGTTCCGAAACTTCTTTAATGCTGTGAGTCAACCTGGGCAGGACGGCTGAGGGACCAGGTTCTCCCACACTGGCCGAGCAGACAGCCGCCGGCATTGGCCAGAGCCCGTCACGGCCCACGGCTCTGTGGCTCTGCCCGTCTGGCTCCTCCCAGCTGGGGAGAGCCTGGCACTTGCTTCCTGCTTGTGGGGATGTGGGGGGACAGGGCCCTGCCCTCCTGGAGAGGAGGTACCTCCTTTGGGAGGTAGCTCTCAAGCTGGAAACTTCCCCCAGCCTCCTTCACGCACTCCCTCTCCACCCTACTCCCCTGACCCCCTCGTGAAGGGGGCGGGGTTGGGGATTCAGTTCTGACTCTGTAAATAAGAATCCTAACCACCACAGTGATGGAAGGAGACCCCAACTGCTGTTCCCCAGATATGGCTCTGGGCTGAGGTGCTCATGGCAGAGTACCCTTCTTACTTTGGTCCCAGATCGATTTAGTTTGGTACCTCAACTTGAGGATTTAAGAACAGAAATCCACACGGAGGAGAGGATCCTGGGGACAGGGCCCCTCGGAGGAGGGCAGGTCTTGCCCGGGCCTCCCCTGACTGATAGCCCGTGGCGCAGTTTTACAGCGTGGTGGAACTCGTAGAGAAGGACGGCTCGGTGTCCAGCCTGCTGAAGGTGTTCAATGACCAGAGCACCTCAGACCGAATCGTGCAGTTTTTGCGCCTGCTCACCTCGGCCTTCATCAAGAACCGCGCAGACTTCTTCCGACACTTCATCGGTGAGGAGATGGACATCGAGGACTTCTGCACTCACGTAGGTCCTCAGGGTCTCAGGCTTTGGGGACTTAGTCCCCAGGCCCGGGCTCCGCTGTGCAACACCCACCTCCTGGGATTGTACACACTGGGGAGGACAGACAAGTCTGTGTATGGGCTGCAGGGAAGTGCTGGGCAGGGCCCTCTGCCCTCAAGAGACTTGAGCACCAGCATCCCTAGGCAGGGGACCTGAAGTCACGGCTGCATTTGTAATTGCAGAACAAGACGAGCAAGCCAGAAACAGACCCTACTTGAGCTGCCTGAACTGTGTGGCTCTGGGCCAGTACTGTCCCTGCCTGGGCCTCAGGTTCTCCATCTGAGAAATGAGGGCCTCGGATTGGACCGTTTACAGAACCGCGGAGTAGCAGCCCCAGAGTCACATTTGTCCTAAGATGTGTTTGGCCTATGATGCATTTATCTGAAAGCGTAGCCAACATTTAAACATTGGGCAGTTTTCAGGACGAAGGGGATTCCTCTCCAAGATCCAGCTCTCAGGGCCGTGTTCTCGCGTGGCAACGATCAGCAGGAGCCGAGGGGCAGGCACCTGCCCTAGTTACGGGGGACCCACTCGCCAGCCTGCCACCGCCTCTGCCTCTCTCTGTTGCCTCTTCAGCATCTGGACTCACTCGCCTGGCCTCTGTTAAATCCCTTCACGCCAGTCCTCTTCTGCTCTGACGTTCTTTGGTTCTGTGCATTAAGAAGCCAAGCTTAAGTATTCCTGTGCCCCCTTCCCGATTCCTCAAGGTAGTATAGGATGCTCTTCCCACACGCACCTAGGCCCCAGAACCCAGATCCAGTTCAGGCCTCGCAGTCCTAGCAGATTCCTGGCTGCTACCTCCTCCCTGATGAGTTGTCGTTAAGATGACCTCCCAGCACAGACGCTGTGACCCGGGGCCACCAAAGCCAGGGCTGGGATTCTCCCTCGTCCTCCTTCCTAAACTGGGTTTTTGCATCTTGGCTTTGCAGGAAGTGGAGCCCATGGCCACGGAGTGTGACCACATCCAGATCACAGCCCTGTCTCAGGCACTGAACATCGCCCTACAGGTGGAGTATGTGGACGAGATGGACACGGCCCTGAACCACCACGTGTTCCCCGAGGCGGCCACCCCTTCCGTTTACCTGCTCTATAAAACATCCCACTACAACATCCTTTATGCAGCCGATAAATGTGAATTACTTTTAGGACACGCAGTGGAGCCTGCCACCTAACGGGACTACATTCCAAATGGAACATTCTGACTTTTCACTTTTTTAAAGCAACTTAGACTACAGTTAGAAAACGTACAGCCTTTTGGGCCCACCCGTCACGGACCGTGGTAACTTGGTGATATTCTTAGTATTTATTTTCATGGAGGATCAAATGCTTTCTAACTCAGGGCTACAAAGCCAGGATCCCTGGCTCTGCTCTCAGGTCCCTGAGACCCTGGGGAGGTCACCTCCCCTCTCTGGGCCTGTTTCTTCATCTGGACAAGGATGCTGCCAGTGCTGACATTCTGTTGTGTAAAAAGAGGGCCCTCTGGTGTCCTTTTCACCAGGGGTAGTACCTCTCTGTTGGGAGGAAAAGCTCAAGATCGGCCGTCCTCGGTGACTTAACCAGTTCCACAAAAAAGAATCCAGTCCAGTCAGCTGTTGGACCGGACTGTGGTGGATGGCCGACTGAAGCACTGGCCAGTTGAGGCCAACCTGAACGTAAGGACTTCAGCATGGTTCCAGACATTCACGATGGGCCTGTTCCCTCCCCCTAACTTGAGGGGAAAAAAAGACTTTATGCCAAAGTCTAGAAAGGGGCCTTCAGCATGAAGCTCAAGTTGTTGTGGCCCCTCTACCTCTCTCAGGTCCAGGACTGCCTGCCCCTGGGCAGGCCCTTCAGGATTCAGCAGCCAGCCCCACCTTAGCACAGGCTCAAGGAACACTGGGGTCTGGGACCAGGAAGTGGTATCACCATCCCCACCACAGCCTGGAAGTAGAACCCAGATAATCCTCCAGGTGGAGACCCCACACGCAGCCGTAGACTCCAGCTGGGCAGGGCAGACGAGTTTTGCAAGGCTGGCTGTGGCTTTTCTCTTTCCCCCTTCTTGGTTTGTGGGCTGGCGGGAAATCAGGTGGGAAAGAACGGAGACAAGGAAATGGCGAGTGGGGGAGATTTCTGTTGTGGAAACTGCCTGGAAGCCTAGAGCCCTGGCTGGCAGTTGCCTCCTTCATCCGCCTGGACCTGCCCCTTAATACCTCGTCACCTTGCTGCCCCAGGACCTCAAAGAGCCCTGGTTGACTTGGGGTACAGGGGGTACTTCCCTGACCCAAGGACTTTGCTCACAGGTTCCATTCTGCAGGGATTCAGGAGAATCCACGGGTGCTACAAGTGCATGTCTGTTGCCAGCCAGACCGTGCACAGAACTAGGCAGCAGACTGCTCCGAGGTGGGGCACACAGACTTCTGCCTTTGTGAAGACCGATGTTAGGGTGCTTTAATTCCAGGCAGGGACCCTGGTTCCCCTGTAGCCCTTAGCTCGAGTTTAAACCCAAGGGCTCACGCTCAGTGATTATGTCACCTTTCCACAGGAATGTAAAGCTGACCTCGATCTCTGAATTGGTTATGTGCCACCCTGCCAGGCAGGGCCTATGACCAATACACTGGAAGAAGGGGGATGGGAAGGAGGACATTACAGGACTTGTGACGATCAGGATCACCATATTCAAACTGAAGGGTATGAATACAGTACCGAGCTGAACGGCCCTGCTCCGAGGGGCTGCGAGATGGCCCGGGCCTCCAGCTGGGCTCTCGGGCACAGCATTAGTAGCACTGGCTGCCACTTCTCAGGATGTGTGGTGTCTTCACAAGAGCAGATTTCTCTTTGGCAGACCGGCTGGAGAAATTCCCTCTCAGACTTCCTATTCTGTGCTTCCAGGTCTGAGAGTCCGCCAGTGCTCCTATGGGACCCTCTTCCCAGGAGAGATCCTACTAGTTTAGAATCAGAACGTTAGAGAAAGGCAAATGATGCTCATGCTCTTACTCTGCGCTCTCCCCTTTTTTCCCAAAACCACTGGCCCAAGCCAAGCCATGGCTTTCTTCCTTCATGTCTGCACTCAGATCTTCTATGAAGGCAAAGCACCAGTGGAGAAAGGAAGTTGCAGAATTCAGTAACTTGTTAAAATCCAGTCATTCATGGAAATCACTTGGCCTGTCTGCAGCAGCCAGTCATGCTGGCATGACTTTTCTGGATAATTCTCCACCCCACCTCACAAAGCCATCTCCTTCCAAACTAAAATCAGGCAGGGAAGTTGCTTTGAGAGTCTGTCCTTGCAACTGCACATTTATTACTTTCTTTCCAAAGGGAACTTTATAAATGGGAATGTTTAACAACAAAAAGAACAAACTGTCCTTGCTTTTAACTAGGTTCCTATTTTAAGCACAAAGGGGCTGGGCTCTGTACCCAGACTGCCTGGGTTCAAATCCCACCTTTTCACTTACGAGCTATTTGACCTCGGCCAAGTACTTCACCTCTCTGAGCTCCAATTCTCACGCTGGTGAAACAAACAATACCTACACATCACAGGATCACTGGTTAAAGTGGAACAAGACTGTGAGGAGAGCTTTGAGACCTGACACAGTGCTCTACAAGTAGGGGAGCAGCAGAACTCTTGCTGCAACGTGGAGAAATGCCACCTTAGGATGGAAACTGGCTTCCCAAAAGGGAAAGTGTCAGGAAACAGCAGACAAGGCTAAGAAACATTCTCACCCGGAGCAAAGTGGGGGCAGGAGCTGTGACTGAGTAGCTACCCTGGGTGGGGGAGCCCAGGTCCTGTGGGGTATGGGCCAGGCCCGACAGCTTCTCCAGCACTTGGTGGAAACGTTTTCTTAGCATTAAAATGGTTTCCGTGACAACTTTTGTCCTAGTTTCTTAGTATTTGGTACCTGGCACGCAGTGAAGATCAGCTCTCCCACAGGGCTTCTGTGTATGAGTAAATCAGCAGGGGAGAGGGGCTCCTCCTCTAGTGGAAGGTCCAGATACTCAGGATGTTCTGCCCTTGAACTGGAGGTGCCAAAGAAACCACAGGACTCCCCAAAGCTTTACCTCAAGTCAGAACTGCTTGGGAGGCTAACCTTATCTTTTAAAACCTACCCCTTTAGGGACGCTCAGTTGGTTGAGCGTCCGATTTCAGCTCGGGTCATGGTCTCAGTTTGTGAGATCGAGCCCTTCGTCGGGCTCTGTGCTGACAGCTCGGAGCCTGGAGCCTGCTTCCGATTCTGTGTCTCCCTCTCTCTGCTCCTCCCCTGCTCACACGCTGCCTCTCTCTCAAAGATAAAGATTAAAAACAAAAACCTACTCCTTTAACATATTACGCCACCAAAAAATGAAAAGAATCTCCTGTTAGGAGACAAGAACAGGATGTCAACAGACATCAGTGGATCTGTCTGTGATCCATTCACGACTCAGGTGCTGCTAAGATTCCTTAAACCTGTTTAAACCTCCCCTGTACTATTCAGATAATGGAGAGTCCCCTGCCTCTTCCAACAGCTGTCACTCAAGAACTGATCTGTCAGACTAGGACTGTTTTCTACTACAATCTCCCCTCCAGGTCACTGGTGACCCTGGGGAGACATTCCTTGGCAACACTGCTGTCTGTCCTTTTAAGACAAGCAGTTTTCTGAACTTGCCCTGAGCCCATAAGTTAATACTCACGGTTCTAACCCCAGGTCTGCCACCTGGCTGCTCTGCGATCCTGAGCACGTCTTAAGTGCTCAGTATCCACCTTCTCAACTACAAAAAGGTACTGGGACTGGTATGTCAGGACCTTGTCACGTTAAATGATAAAACAGATGAAAGTGCCCACCGGTGTTTAGTACTTGGTTCAACACTCAGTGATCCCCGATTTTGAGTTCAGGCCAGCTGTCCCGTTGTAGTTACACGGGGGCTGAGAGAACGCCGCCGCCATCCTGCCAACCTTGTCAACCATGAAGCCGAGGAGACACCTGTTTAGAAGCCCAGGCTTAGCTGTGAAGAAATCTATGCTTCTCTGGCAACTGTGGCTATTTACCCAGACTAGGCCAGAGAAAGCTCGGGTGGCACCAGAAGGTCACCAGTTCCCTCAGCAGGTACTTACACGATGCCCTGACCTAAGCCCCAGGGCTGCAAGGGATCATAAAAACAGCCTATGCCGTCGAGGAGCTTGGCAGAGACAATACAACGTGCCACGTGCTAGGAAGAGGGTGAGCACGGCTACTGTGGGAGCCACAGGACACTATGTCCTCCTGGGGGCTCAGGGACCCAAAGTACACACCGCAGTGCTCAGGGATGGGAAAGGAAAGCAGGCGGAGGGACAAGCTTGTATAAAAGGCTCAGGATAAGGGAAGCGGCACGTGGGACCCACGGGCAACAATCCGTTCAGCCACGCAGAGGAGGGGAGCGAAAAGGCGGGAGAAACCGGCCAGCACCAGAGCCCGAGTGCCTCGCAATGCCAGACTCAGCCCGCTGTCACTGGCCTCCCCACAAGTGGCTCTGACGTTAAGGAAGCCTGTATTCTCTTGGGACCCAAGGATGGCAGCCTCTTCCCTGCCCATCTTGCAGAGTGGCTCAGACAAGGCAAAAGCTGTGAGTGAGTGCTAGAGAGCTAAAGAGCCGTTAGGGGTCTGCTGCGGAGAAAAGCAGCAACACGCGCGAAGGCGTGCTGCTCCACCCACACCGTCCAGTGGGATGACACACACCCCACATGCATCCTGCAGCCAAAGGATTAGCGTGGCTGCGTTCCGGCTAAAAACTCAGGATACCATGCTGGTTCTGACTACCGTTTTTAATTGAGAAAACCAAGCTGAACGTACAAGAAGCCTGTACACACTGGAATACAGAAATACATAAGCTGCTGCATAGAACTCTTACTCCAAACAACACAAACGTGCACAAGGTCTCGCCTGCAGTGGGCGCTGGCAAGGAAGAGGGAGATTTCTATGACCGGGGTGGACAGTGGAGTGGAATGCAAAGTGGGCAGGTTTTCCATACAACCAGAGAACACAGAAACAACGTGCCGTCACCCACAGACTCTGACCTGGAGCGTGGTTAGTTTGCACTTGTACTTGGCTGCGGCTGTTCCTGCTGCTGCTCTTTCGGCTTCTTCTTCTTCTTCTTCTTCTTCTTCTTCTGTTTGGCCAGGCAGCTCAAAGCAGACTCACCATCTCTTGGGGCAGACGTGAGCGTGGGCAGCCTGCCACACTGAGTTGGATACTTGGTTTTCAGGTCATCTTTGAACAACGGCTGGGAGAGTAAATGGCGCAGCTCCTTCTTCAAGACCTTCATCTGCTTTTGTCTCCTACGCTCTTCTTGCTGGTCAGTTTTTCTTCCTTAAAACACAATACAAAACATCATATTTATTGTGATTTGTAGCAGCATTTTGTTTCCCTCGATGGATACTTGTGATGAAAAATGTTTTAGGGGTACATGGGTGGCTCGGTTGGTTATGCTTCCAGCTTCGGCTCAGGTCATGATCTCACGGTTGGTGGGTTCGAGACCTGCGTCGGGCTCTGTGCTGACAACTCAGAGCCTGGGGCCTGGTTCGGATTCTGTGTCTCCCTCTCTCTCTGCCCCTCCCCTGCTCATGCTCTATCTCTGTCTCAAAAATAAATAAAACGTTAAAAAAATTTTTTTTTTTTTTTAAGAAAAATGTTTTAGAACTCTTGGAGAACCAAGGCTCAAAACTTCTCTATGGAAGCTAGAGTTGGCTAACTTCCAACACCATTTAGGAGGGGGATACTCAGGGCCACCGTTGTCTTCACTCAAAAAAAAAAGTCTCGGGGCGCCTGGGTGGCGCAGTCGGTTAAGCGTCCGACTTCAGCCAGGTCACGATCTCGCGGTCCATGAGTTCGAGCCCCGCGTCGGGCTCTGGGCTGATGGCTCGGAGCCTGGAGCCTGTTTCCGATTCTGTGTCTCCCTCTCTCTCTGCCCCTCCCCCGTTCATGCTCTGTCTCTCTCTGGCCCAAAAATAAATAAACGTTGAAAAAAAAAATTAAAAACAAAAAACAAAAACAAAAACAAACAAAAAAAAAAAAGTCTCTAAGACCAGAATCCTCTCCATTTTACAGTCAAGGTCACTTGCTGAAGGTCACAGAGCTAGCTAGCTAGCTGTCAAACTGAGATTAAAACCCAGGTTTCCTGACTTGAAGCCAATTTTCTTCCTATGACCATTGTGACTCAATAGGTACAAAGCCTCCAGGAGACTGTGAACACCGTCCGCAGCCCAGCTCTCCTGTACCTCACCACCAGCACTGACTGCACCTGTGGAGGCCTGCACAGTCAAGGCCTCCACACCAGCCTGTCCTCAGGAAGGGAAGCCAGGGCCTGACCTGTCAACAGCCCACGCTTGAGCTAACAGAAGGAACAGCTCCTTGTCACCAAGCCCGCTGGTTTGGTTCCCAGCTTCCATATTGAGCAGATAGCTTAAGTCAGCCTCCCAATCTGTTGGCTTTGGCACCGAGAAAGCCAACACCTCAGCTGAGCTGCCCACCTGTGGGATGGAAAGAACACTGGATCTAACTCTGGTGTCATCAGTTCTAGATTTGGTTCTACCACTGCTTAGACTCAAGAGCTTTCCTAGAGCAGGGACCACGCAGAGTCATCCCTGGATCCTTAGGCTCTTGCCCACATTCAGAATAGGGGCTCAGGAAAGGCCCAGTAGTAGAGCTGTTTCCCTGTGCAAACTGCTCCTTTTCTGTGAGCCTCTAGTTTCCATACGTAAAAGGACAGTAATTCCTGCTGTTTATCTGTTTATGTCCGGAGACCATGAAGGTCAGAGGAGATGATAAACAGTAACAATAATGATCATAAATACCTTAAAATGTACCAAATACTTTCTATTTGCTAAGGCACTGTGACAGGCACTTTACACTCATCAACTCAAGCCATCTTTGCAATAACCCCAGGAGGTAGGAACTTTAGGACCTGCGTCTTATACATGATGACAGCCTAGGTACAAAAGAGAGGTTAAGGAACTCAACCTGGTCACACAGCCAGTTAAGGGAATGGACCAGCACTGGCTGCCAGGCCACAGAGCCTACCCCTAATGTTGCTATACTCCACTGCCTTTCCACATGAAGGAGGCAGCCGAAGGCTCCAGACAAATGAGACAGAGGGAACAAAGGCCAAGGGCCGTAGGCTCATCTGGGACTGAAGCCTGTTACAAAGAAAGAAAAGGCATCTTGCTGATTTTAAAAGGACCCATGGTTGTGAGGAGGTTCCAACCAGACAAAAGTTGAAGGGAAAATGCTGAATGTATCCTTCAAATCCCACCCAGCCCACTCACCCTTATACATCTCTTCTTCCAGCTCAATCTCAAGGGCAGCTGCTGCCTGCTCGATCCAAGAGTTGTGCAGACACGCCTGGAAGTTCCGATATTCAGCTTTCTCAATCTGCCGAGCTAAATGTATTCGTTCCTGGGGGAAAGGAGTAGAGAGTGTTCATCTGACAGAAGGTTCAGCCTCTAGGAAGCAAAGGCTCATAGAAGTTGTGGTTTTCAAAAAAGCCCCTGAGATCAGCTCCCATCAAAATGAGTCTGTTCTGGTTCCTGACAAAAGCAAAGAGGGCAATCAGCGCACGAGTGGGCACAAATGAAATCACAAGAGCCAGCTTTCCAAATGACAAACCTGAACAGCCCCACCTGGTGGAAGCTCACCGCAGTTGGACTGCCAATCTCCAGGTGTCCAGAGGGAACTCTTTTCCCCAGGCACCACCGACAGCTCCCAAGCTGAGCTGGGACCCTGAACCACCCCAATAGTCCTGAGTTAGGGCCCCACTGTGACTGATCACAGGGTCGACAAAGTCAGAGAACTGCCTTCTCTCTTCCGTGTCGTCCTTTGCCAAAAACATTTCAACTCTCCTGCTTGTGGGTGTTGGGGCCAGGCTGCAATGACAGGAAACACGGGAAAAATGGAAGAGACCTTGTGGTGTGGGGGAAAGGAGCCACAGGAAGCCAGGGTGGCTCCCAACCTTCCTAACGGGAAATCCTCTGTCATCTCCATTCTTCCAAGCTCACCTCCCACTGTATTTCCCCACACGGCTAACACTCCTTTCGAGCCAGAGGAACCAACAGTCCTTGAACTGTTCCATGCTTTTGCTCCCTCAATTCCTGGAATTCTGTCTGCTCTCTACCTCTCTACAGGCGAGAAGCTTGGAGGAAACCTCCTCTCCTACCAATATAACCACAATGCCCACCAGTGCCATGGTGTTCCATTTGTACCTAAACTTCAGCACGGGCTCAGCCTGCCTCACGAGCCAGTGGATCTCTATGGAAGAAAACCCACCCTGCTTTGGTACCTGACACACGATGGCCCACAGTTAGCAGCACCTACTCAGCTGAATGCATACTGAGTTAAAATGTAAAACCCCAAAGGTAGGAATTATTGGCATTTGCTTCAGGAACGTGACAAACCTTTAGTATGTGCCTCAGCGAGACAAGCTGACCTTACTTCCCTACAACCACCGGATGCAATGTCCAGGCGGCCACACTCATGGTCCTTGTCCAGTGGACAGGGAGTGGCAGAGGCTCCAGGGGCAGGCAGTGAAGAAAGGGCTCAAGAAGAAAATTCCCTAGGTTTTTGCACACTCATCAATTTCTCTCTCCCACCACATCCAGTGTCCCCATTCCTTTTTTTAACGAATCTGCCTGTTAGCTGTTGGCAGAATCATTACTTAGTTTCTAAGGTTTCTACTGCCAGAGCCTCCCAGCAAGGTGAGGCTGTGGCGTGATCCCTTCCCTCGTTAGCACTGGGTTTGTAACTTTTATTTCTACCTTGACTGCATCCATGTACTTTGTCTGCACAGGAAACAGTGGGATGTCCTCATCTTTCTTGAGGGTTTTATAAATCTTCTTAAAGTTGATCACATCCTCAGGCCCAATCAGCATAAGGCTGAGGCCCTCATTGGTGGCCCGAGCGGTTCGACCGCTTCGGTGGACATAGATCTCCGAGGTGCGAGGAACCTGCCAAAGGCGGAACCGGGAAGTCAACGTGTGGCCGTCACCCAACATGCTCTTCCCCTCAGGGCCAGCAGCCCAATGCTGGACCTCCCTCCCTCCCAGTCAGGCAGCAGAAACCTCTCCAGCAATGTGGACCGATCCAGCCCTTCTCCCTTAGTCCTAATTCTTCAGCCCATTCACTGTGCAGGGTCTGCCTTCCCATGGCCCCTGTTCTGCCCTCCCCTGCTTCCAGACCCTCGTGACCACCCAAAAGAACAATGACAGTCACTTCTTATTTCTTCTCTCGTCCTCCCCACTTTCCCTGACCCAACCCAAAACTGCCATTGTAATCTTCCTGAGCCAAAGCTCTGACCACAATTCCCACTCTAACTAAAGAAACTCTGCGGGTTCTTCAGTAACTCTACATGAATGACTGAACATGGTAATCAGAACCAACATTTACTGAGTGGTTACAACGGGCCAGGCAATTTTTTGAAAACTTTTTTTTTTTCAACGTTTTTATTTTATTTTGGGGACAGAGAGAGACAGAGCATGAACGGGGGAGGGGCAGAGAGAGAGGGAGACACAGAACCGGAAACAGGCTCCAGGCTCTGAGCCATCAGCCCAGAGCCCGACACGGGGCTCGAACGCACGGACCGCAAGATCGTGACCTGGCTGAAGTCGGACGCTTAACCGACTGCGCCACCCAGGCGGCCCAAGGGCCAGGCAATTTTAAGCATTTGCATGTATTATCTCACTTACTCCTCACAAACAGCAACACAAAATAGATGCTTTCGTGATTATCCATATTATAGACCAGGAAACTGAAACACACAGATGTTAAGCGATACCCCCTAATAAACAGTGGAGCCACAATTTGAACCACAGCAGTCCAACTTCAAAGTCTATGCTGACCTCTGGGCTCCACTGCCTCCACTCTCATATATACTGGACATGTCACCCACAGGTGTGGATGGGCGCTGACAATCCCTTCCCACTCCTGTGGCACACACCACTGATCAACAACAGCCTTCTCCACCGAGTCCAGATAACACGATCATTTCCAATGCAGCTCTCAGCGCCGCTATGAACCGTTCATAATGGTGCTAGAAATGAGGTCTATTGGCCATTCTTCACTTTGTTCTCCCAACATACACCCCAACTCATGGCCAACTGCCCACTTCCGCACGTTCCTTCCTCCTTCCACCTCTACATACCCAGATCCTCCCCATTCTTAAATGCAAAGCATCTTTTACAAAGTTCTTTCCGACCTCCCAAACTGGAAGTTACTTTTCTCTCCCATTGTATTTTACAACTTTCTAACACCTTCTGCCTTAAATTACGGCTATGGTCGTTTCATCTCCTCTAGTGGACTTGATACTTCTCTGGGGCCAGGATTATGCTTTGTTCATCTGGATATCTCCCACAAAGACTGACTCAGCCTCCTTCGCCCAAAAAAGGATGAAGAAAGATTTGCTAAACAGAACTGGCAGCCTGAAAGACTTTTTAAAGCATGAGGAATTAGAAAGGAGAAATAATAATGCCAGATAGCTACCATTTACTGGGTACTTAGCACTGTGGGAGGTGTTCATCAGCAGGAGCCCATTTAATTCTCATCATCACCCTAGGGTTTCAGCAGCATTATGACTCCCAGTTTACAAACAATGACACCGAAAACCAGAGATGCCAAGTAACGTGCCCAAAGCTAACCAACTATGAAGCAGGCCACAAGCATTCAAACGCTCCAAGTGTGGTTTTGGAGCCCATATTCCTAACCACCACGCTATGCTAATATTCACCATGTGCATGCATAATTAATGTCAGTATCAATAGCAGCTGACATTTAGTAAGTGCTTAGGATGTGCCTTGTGTTTTTCTAAGCTCTTCACACACAATAACTTAGTTCACTTTAATAAGAACTCAGAGGGGCGCCTGGGTGGCTCCGTCGGTTAATCATCCGACTTCAGCTCAGGTCATAATCTCACAGTTTGTGAGTTCAAGCCCCACGTGGGGCTCTGTGCTGACTGCTCAGAGTCTGGAGCCTGCTTCGGATTCTGTGTCCCCTCTCTCTGCCTGCCCCTCCCCTACTCATGCTCTGTCTCTCTCTCTTGAAAATAAACATTAAAATAAAAAAAAAATTAGAAAAGTAGATACTATAATAACTTCCATTTAACAAATAAAAACATACGGTTTAAAGAGATTAAAATAGCTTGCGTAAAGTTACATGGCTGGGATTTAAGCCCAGGAAGGTCTTAAGCTACCACACTCTTCTATTTCTCTATACCAGGATAGCCAGTTTACATGCTACTATGCCCATTCCATGAAAGAAAACAAGACTCTAACCTGCCAAGTAAGTATCAATTAGTTTGTCCAAATCAGAGAAAAGGACGATGTGACATCAGAAATGCCAAGAGGTTTTTTAAGAATAAATCTCATGAGGGGCGCCTGGGTGGCTCAGTCGGTTAAGGGTCCGACTTCGGCTCAGGTCATGATCTCATGGTTCATGAGTTCGAGCCCCGAGTGGGGCTCTGTGTTGACAGCGTGGAACCTAGAGCCTGGTTCGGATTCTGTGCCTCACTCTCTGCCCCTTCCCCACTCCTGCGTGCACGTACTCTCTCTCTTAAAAATAAGCAAACATTAGAAAAAATTAAAAAAAAAAAAAGAATAAATCTCACAAACTCTTGAATGCAGAGAACAACTGGAGAGTTGACTGGGCGGGCGGGGGGGGGGGGGTGATGGGCACTGAGGAGGGCCCTTGTTGGGATGAGCACTGGGTATTGTATGTAAGCGATGAATCACGAGAATCTACCACCAAAGCCAAGAGCACACTGTATACGCTGCATGTTAGCCAACTTGACAATAAATTATATATTAAAAAAAAAAAAGAAATCTCATGAGTATTCTGAAAGTGACAGCGGCTGGTCAGTCACTAGACGCCAGTGGTACTCTGCTGCATGAGGCTCTGGGACCAACAATTCCTCCTCCCTCCTGCTCCCTCCCCAAACCTTCACCTAAAAAATTCCCCAGTCAGGGGCGCCTGGGTGGCTCAGTCGGTTGAGCGTCCGACTTCAGCCAGGTCACGATCTCGCGGTCCGTGAGTTCGAGCCCCGCGTCAGGCTCTGGGCTGACGGCTCAGAGCCTGGAGCCTGTTTCCGATTCTGTGTCTCCCTCTCTCTCTGCCCCTCCCCCGTTCATGCTCTGTCTCTCTCTGTCCCAAAAATAAATAAAAAACGTTGAAAAAAAAAATTAAAAAAAAAAAAATTCCCCAGTTAGCACAACAAAGTCTCTACTACCCTACCTGGTAATGGATGACATGTTGGACTTTAGGGATATCCAGACCCCGAGCTGCCACATCTGTTGCCAGGAGAACACAACTGTGGTGGAGAGACAAAGCTCATTAATAACAACTAACAGCTCTCATTAATCAAATTCTTACCACCTGCTGAATACACTAGATAAAGAAACTGAGGCTCAGACAGATTAACTCCCAAGGCATAAACACGGTCGTTCACTTGTGAAGCCAGGATCCAAAGTGGGGTCTCGCTGACCGCAATCGACAAGCCACACCCTGCAATAAAAGGCTACCTTCAGTAACTTAAATGAGGTCAAGCCCATTCTAGGTCAGGGACCTCGTCTTCTATCACCATCCCACTTACTTCCCTCACATACACTTTCCTCGCTTTCCTTCAAACATGCCAAACATGCTCTGGCCTCTAAGCCATTAAACTTGCTACACCTTAGGCCTTACAAGGTCTTCCTCAGACATTCCGGTTTCCTTGCTTTGTCCACACTCTGCTACAATCCCTCCTTCTTAGAGAAACCTCCCTGACCATACCCCACAGTCTGCACAACTCTGCTCCTCAGCACTCAGCAACACCTTACAAACTACAGACTTGCTTTTCAATTTATCATCTCCCTCCACTGGAACGTAACCCTCATAACAGTAAGGACTTTGCACTATTCACTGTTCTATTACCTAGAACAGTGCCCGGTTGATAGTAAGCATGACATAATTTCACTGGGTAATGTTTCTTAATGTGTGCGTACTTCAGAGAAAGTCAAAAGCACCTGAGTCTTCAAAACGTATGTCTTCAAAACGTAAGATTCTGGGCTTTTCAGAATCCCCACTCCCTGTAGCTCTGATGTAGGGCACAAGAATGTGATGCAAATTAAAATTTATAAAACATTAAACCGCAGCTCTAAGTCAATGGCGGCAACTTTTTCTATAAAGTGCCAGATGATAAATCACTTTGGGCTTTGAAACTACTCAACTTTTGCTGTTCTCTGTGCAAAAGCAGCCAGAAACAATAAATAAATGGGCCCTGCTGTGTTCCAATAACACTGTACTTATAAAAACAAGCAGTGAGCCAGATTTGGTCCATGGGCCATCGTTTCCTACTCTCTGATCAAGTAAACCACTAAATTCTATCTGGCAACATTCCAAGGGAGGTAAACCAGACACTTGTTCTGGAAACTAATCACTGTGTAACCGGACAAAACACTGTGCAGAAGTCAATCAAGACTCAACCTCAACCTTCACAGGCCCTTATCCTGATGACATGCACACTGCTGTCTGAGCATCAGTCTGGCCCAAAAAGAGATGCACAGTGACAGCACAGTAGGACACAGCATGCACTCTGGGCCTGACATGCTTGTCTGAGGCCCAGCTCTGTCACTTTCAGGATGAGAAACCTTGGGCAAGCTTTCCTAGATCTTACTGTTTTCAATCTATAAAATGAGAATAATGATAATAAATGATACGAAATAAGTATTAAAGCTAATGTTTAGCAAGTGCACACTATGGGCCAAGCATTGTTCTAAATGCTTTATATGTATAAGTTAATTTAACCTATGCAACAACCTCTCAATTAGCTTCTATTATTATACTGTTATGCTAATTATGAGAGAAGTGAAACACAACTGAAGTAATTTGGTCAGCTAGAAGTGGCACAGCCAAGGTCTTGACCTCAAGCAATCTGATTCTCTCTTTTTAACCATGAATCTATTCTGCTCCTTCTCAAAGATGTTAGAATTCAATGAATGTGGTCATGTATTTAAAACGCCACCATAATACTTACTGTATCATTAAGTGTTCAGTAACAGTTGGTATTATCGTCACCATTACTCATTATTTTTTGAGAGAGAGCAGGAGCAGAAGAGCAGAGAGAGAAGCAGAGAGAAAATCGTAAGCAAGCTCTGTGCTCAATCCTACAACTATGAGATTACCTAAGTCAAAATCAAGAGCTTAACCGACTGAGCCACCCAGGAGCCCCTACCATTACTCATTGTTAAGAAAGTTTCTGTTGGGCATTATTAGCAACTAAATGCATTAGTGAGAGTAAGCCTGCTTCGTGATGTGCAAAAAAGGACTACCTTCTACCGATAAGGCCTCCATGTCAGAAGGTAGCTTCCCACCCTCTCCCACCGTCCTGGCAACCTTGATGTAATGGCTAGAGCCTGGGTTCTGGGTACAGGCCTGACTTACTCTTCCAGACGGGCAAACTGCTCCAGGTTTCTGAGCCTCTGCTTCTGGTGCATGCAGGCATGTAGGGTCAGTGGCATGATATCTAGGACTTTGAGGAGCCCAGAGAGGCGTTTGATGCAGGAGATGCTGTTGGCAAACACTAACGTGCGGCCCGGATACTGCATCAGGAAGTAGTACAGATAGAAGTCTTTCTCATCAGCCTCACAGTGAATCTTGGTCTCTGTCAGTGTCTCCACTGTGGCCTCATTTCTGGTGAGATCAATGACCTTGGGCTTGCCCCTCATACCAATCTTCTGCACGAGGAGATCAAGTTTGGCAGTTTTGTCAATTTTCTTCGTGTGCTTCTTATGAAGGATTCGAGCAGGAGCTTGATGTACCAGGGTCAGCGTGGCAGAAAAAATAAGGGTCTGTCTCTTTGGATTGTATTGGGAGTCACTAAGCATCTCTAGCAGCTGTGAGAGCTCAGCAAAGTGGCCTTTCTCAACCATTCGATCAGCCTCATCGACCACAAGGCACCTGCAGATCCAGACAGATCCACATAACCTGGTTAGTAGCAGGAGTCATTTACAGCACACTCGACTACCATCGCAGCTCTCAACAGAGACACACACACATGCCACCACCTCCAGGGCCTCAACTAACCTTCCTCATGCACACTGGGTTTTCTAAAGGCCCAAGTCTGGCTGGCACTACACTGTGGCACACAGTGATAAGGAGAAGGTATTGCATATACTACCATGCCACCCCAGGTCCACTTCAGAAAGGGAGGGAAAGGGAAAGCAGAGGTACTGTCACTTACCTGAGCTGCTTAAGATTGCTCAAATGAGGGTGCTTTTCTTTAATTAGCTCCCACAGCCGGCCCGGAGTGGCAATCACAATCTCGGGCTGGCGGTTCAGCATCCTCTGCTGTTTCTGCGTAGACATTCCACCAACCAAAATAGCAGTTTTAATTCCTATGGTACACAAAATATGAGAGACCCTGTTATTCAGTCTGGCTGCTTATTTTCTGCCGTGGCTGACATAGGTGCTCCCAGATTAGCAGAGGCAATCAACCACCAGGACAGCTCCCGTCTCTTTTTGGATAGCGCTAAAAGAGTGGGCCTGGCCTAACCGTTGGTGTCGCTCCTAGAAGGCACATCAAGTCTTCTGTGGTCTAGGCCTTGCCTGCTTCCCCAACCTCATTTCTTTCTACTCCCTCCCATCAACAACAGAAGACCTGGATTCAAACCCAGGCATATTTACATCCAAAGTTCCCGGAAAACTGAGCAGCAGCGCACAATGCTGGGAAAGATGTCACTCTGCAGCTATCACACAGCTCCCTAGGAACCCTGCCATCCCCCTCAATTAGAATGACTCTGAACCTCCTCTAATAGCCTACTGTTCTGTTCTCTTCTCTCGCGGAGGACTTCTCAAGGTATCCAATGTGGAAAGAACACATAGGATCATACAGGCAAAGTGCTTAGCAAAATGCCTGGCACACAGTAAGAGCTCGGTAAGTACTGCTGCTTTTAGTATAAAGTTAAAATTCACACTGTGCAGCCCATCCCAAAAGGAATTCCCTCAAAGAGTAAGTTCAACACCCCAAGCCAGAGGTTGGCAAACTTTTTCTTAAAGGGTCGATAGTAAACATTTTGGCCTAGTGAGTTAAATGGCTCCTACTTCATTCTGCCTTGATAGTGCAAAAGCAGCCACAGACACAATGTAAACAAATGGGTATGGCTGCACTTTCTTTACACTTTGCCCATCTCTGCCCTAAGCATCCACCATATGCAATAAATAACTAACTACCCATGCATCTAGAACGGCATTAGCTGTGTGTCATTCTCAGGAGAACTGACAAAGCATCAAACAATTTCTGTAAGGCCTAATTCTCTGGCAGGAGAGGAAGATTGCCCCTAAAGGGTAGGAGCCACAGTTCATTCACCTGTGCCACCCCGGCATCTAGGATCCTCTAGGATCCTCGGAAATATTTATTAAATGGAATTAAACAAACCTCACCTGTAAACTTGGCCACGGCATCAATATGTTGCTTAACCTGGACAGCGAGCTCCCTGGTAGGAGTCAGAACCAGTCCAAGTAAAGGGCGCTTCGGATGTGCTTTACAGGTGGCGGTTTTGCCACCCAGCTCTTGCTTTAACCCTCCAGTCTGCTCTTCATCCAGCTTTTCCTCTTTGCCTTCATCCTGCTTGGGGATGGCCTTCTCCCTGATCAGGGAAGAAGGTCCTTCACCAGCATCATCATCGCAGAGGGGCAGCGCCGGGTCCGACACGGCAGCTCCAGTCTCGATCTTGCTGGGTGGCGCTCTAGCCTTCACTCCAGCTTCACTGGGCAGGGCTTCTCCCTCAGTTCCAATCTCATCAGGCAAAACTCCAGACTCAGTTCCGGCCTCGGTCCCGGCCTCGCTAGGTAATGCTCCTGGGTTCCCTAGAGTTGGACTGGGCTTCTTTTTCGCCTGCCACTGCAGTACTGCATGGATCATTGGAATGGCAAAGGCAAGGGTTTTCCCACTTCCTTAGAAGTAAAACAAAAACAAAAACGGTGTGAACCAACAAACGCACATACCTTTTCTCTGGGGCTCTTTCTTTTACACAGACTAAGGGATCCTGAAATAGCCAAGTGCCAGGCTGACCAACCCCAAGCTCCTCCACCCAGCAGATTCCCCCACAGCACTGCAACCAGAGGCATCTGGAATTAAAAGCCGAAAAAAAGTCTGGCAGACTAGCCCTGAGGCCTAAGGTCACCAATGTGAACTACACACAAAGTCCACGCACTGAAACTCTAAACAGGTAGACAAGTTTTGTGTGTGTGTGTTGTCACTGTTGTGAAGAAACAACACCACATTAGGGTATGAGGAATGGAAACCTGTGTATAGTTTTCCAAGACCTTAGATGGAGAAGGTGGGAGTAGAAGACAATTTTTTTAGTTTTTTTTTTTTTTTTTTTTCAACGTTTATTTATTTTTGGGACAGAGAGAGACAGAGCATGAACGGGGGAGGGGCAGAGAGAGAGGGAGACACAGAATCGGAAACAGGCTCCAGGCTCTGAGCCATCAGCCCAGAGCCCGACGCGGGGCTCGAACTCACGGACCGCGAGATCGTGACCTGGCTGAAGTCGGACGCTTAACCGACTGCGCCACCCAGGTGCCCCCAATTTTTTTAGTTTTTGAGAAAACTTTAAATCAGCACACTTTTCTCTATGTTTGAACATGGTCAAACTGACCTTTGAATGTATATGACGCCCTAATTCACATCCTCTAGGTGGTTAATACAAGCCAACAAGACACTGCAAGTTGAGAATTTAAAGTAGTTCCAAAGTTATAATGCCCCAAGCAAAAGCAAATAAATGATCTCTGGAGGAAGAAACCTTTATCATAAGCCTCAAAGAATTCTCTCTAGTAATTTTCAGAGGAAAATGAGCAGCTCTCAGTTAAAAAAAAAAAAAATAACCCACAAGAAAACAAGGTATACTATGAGCAAGAACTGTAAGAGAGCAAAACAGACCCGTTAACACTTCAGATAAAATGGCACTTTTCATCAGAAACCATCAAAGCTAGAAGACAGTACTACATCTTTATTTGAACACCTGAAAAAAAAAATCTGACAACACAGAACTCTACACTTAGCAGAAATTCCTTTCAAAACAAATGTAAAATAGGGGCGCCTGGGTGGCGCAGTCGGTTAAGCGTCCGACTTCAGCCAGGTCACGATCTCGCGGTCCGTGAGTTCGAGCCCCGCGTCAGGCTCTGGGCTGATGGCTCAGAGCCTGGAGCCTGTTCCGATTCTGTGTCTCCCTCTCTCTCTGCCCCTCCCCCATTCATGCTTTGTCTCTCTCTGTCCCAAAAATAAATAAACGTTGGAAAAAAAAAAAAATTAAAAAAAAAAAAACAAATGTAAAATAAAGACATTTAGGCACACAGAAGCTGAACAGTTTATCATCAGCAGGACCTGGACTACAGGAAGTACTAAAGGGAGCATCTTCTGTGCAAAAGATGCTACTGGATGCGATTCTGGATCTGTACAAAGTAAGAGCACCAAAAATGGTGATGGTAACATGGGTAAACAAGAAAGATGTCTTTTTCTTATTTAAACATATTTTTTAAGTTTAAACTTATTTAAACTTAAAATTACTATACATAAAAACGTATTTTGGATTTCTAAAGTATATAGCAAAAAGCAAAAAGGAGAGGAGAAATAGAAATATATTTTTGTAGGGTTCTTGTACTATATATAAAATATATTATTACTTGAAGGAAGAGCATAACATATTAAAGATATATACTATGAATCCAAAAGCAACCACTGAAAGGAAATAACAGAGTTACAGCTAACAATAAAAGATATAAAATGTCATCACAAAAAATATTCAATCCCAAAGCAGAGGAAAAAGAGAATAGCAAATAGCAAAACAACATATTACAACCCAACCATTACCAATAATCAAATTAAATATAAATGACCTCAACAAATAAGACTGTCAGACTCAAGAGCAAGACCCAAGTATATGCTGTCTACAAGGATGCCATTTTGTTTTATTTTTTTCCTTACAAGTCTCAGTTTAACATAAAGCATATTTTATAAAGATGAAAAGCCAGTGAAGAGGTACATAGGGCAAGGTCTGGAAGGGTCCCAAGTGCAAGGGCTTCTGTCCCTGTGGAATGGGGGCACACCACCCTCCCAGCACACAGATATGTTCATCAACCTGGAAGCTCCAAGAAACCCACTTTAAATACAAAGACATAAGTAGGTTAAAAGTACAAGTGTGGGGGCGCCGCGGTGGCTCAGTCAGTTGGGCGTCTGACTTCAGCTCAGGTCACGATCTCACAGTCCGTGAGTTCGAGCCCCACATCGGGCTCTGTGTTGATGGCTCAGAGCCTGGAGCCGGCTTCGGATTCTGTGTCTCCCTCTCTCTCTGCCCCTCCCCTGCTCATGCTCTCTCTCTGTCTCAAAAATAAATAAAAACATTTGGGGCGCCTGGGTGGCGCAGTCAGTTAAGCGTCCGACTTCAGCCAGGTCACGATCTCGCGGTCCGTGAGTTCGAGCCCCGCGTCGGGCTCTGGGCTGATGGCTCAGAGCCTGGAGCCTGTTTCCGGTTCTGTGTCTCCCTCTCTCTCTGCCCCTCCCCCATTCATGCTCTGTCTCTCTCTGTCCCAAAAATAAATAAACGTTGAAAAAAAAAAAAAATAAATAAATAAATAAAAACATTAAAAAAAAAAAAGTACAAGTATGAGAGAAGCCTGGCTGGCTCAGTTGGTAGAGCATGTGACTCATTCTCAGGGCTGCAAATTCAAGCCATACATTGGGTGTAAAGATTACTTTAAAATAAAATCTTTTTTAAAAAGTGCAAGTATGAAAAAAACCACACCATGCTAACATGAATCAAAATAAAGCTGGAAAAGGTACATTAATATGAGAGAGAGAAGATTTTAGAAAAAACAAGACTGGGGATAAAGAGGGCCATTTCATAATGGAAGGAATAAAGTCATTTAAAAGATGTAACAGTCCTAAACATGTAAACACAAGTAAAACAGAGCTTCACAACACAGGAAACAAAAACTAATGGAACTGCAAAGAAAATTATCACTCAAGGAAAAATAAGTAACACAAATATTCTAATATATTAAAGCAATTAAATTTGTAGTTAAAACCCATCCTACTAAAAGTGCAGGCACAGATAAATTCTACTAAATAAGGTAGAAAAAAAAAACCAATTCTATACAAACTTTCAGAAAATTGAGAATACTCAAGTCATTCTGAGGCCTGAATGACCTGTGACTCCAAAACCAAAGACATTATAAGAAAACTACAAGCTAACATCTCATGAAAAGAAATTCAAACTTATCAACAAAATTTAGCAAATCAAATCCAACAATATATAAATGGAATAACACACCGTGACCAAGTTTGGGTTATCCCAAGTATGTAAGTTTGGATTAGTATTTGAAAATCAGTGTACTTCACCATTATCAACAGACTCAAAATGAAAACCACTTATCTTTGTTTTTTAATGTTTATTTATTTTGAGGTAGAGTGCAAGCAGGGGAGGGCAGAGGGAGAGAGAAAGTCTCAAGCAGGCTCCATGCTCAGCGCTCAATCCCACAACCTGTGAGATCATGACCTGAGCCGAAATCAAGTGCTGGACGCCCAACTGATTGAACCACTCAGGTGCCCCAAAAAAAACAGTTGTCTTAATAAATGTAGAAAGAGAATTTCAAAAAACCCAACAAGCATTCCTAATAAAAAAGTTCAGCAGGGGTGCCTGGGTGGCTCAGTCGGTTGGGCATCCGACTTCGGCTCAGGTCATGATCTCGCAGTCTGTGAGTTCAAGCCCCACATCGGGCTCGGTGCTGACAGCTCAGAGCCTGGAGGCTGCTTTGGAGTCTGTGTCTCCCTCTCTCTCTCTCTCCCCCTCCCCTGCTTGTGCTCTGTCTCTCTCTGTCAAAAATAAATAAACATTAAAAAAAAATTAAAAAAAGTTCAGCAAAGTAGGAGCTGAGGAGAATTTTCTCAAATCTGATAAAAGGCAAGTAAAACCTGATATCATACTTAATGATGATATTTAACAATAGTGCTCACTATACCATTTCAATTCAAAATTGTACTGGAGATTTTAGTCAGTGCGATAAGACAAAAATAAAAGGCATCTAGGCTGGACGATAACATCATCTTTGTAGAAAATGTGCTGTAATCTTCAAGAAACTACTTGATGGTACCAACTTGGGAGGGTGTAAGTCAATATACAAAGACATCATATTTCTATTTGTTAGCAACAACCTGAAATAGAAAATTTTAAGTTGCCATTTACAATGGCATCAGGGGCGCCGGGGTGGCTCAGTCGGTTGAGTGTCCGACTTCAGCTCAGGTCATGATCTCATGAGTCATGGGTTCGAGCCCCATGTTGGGCTCTGTGCAGACAGCTCAGAGCCTGGAGCCTGCTTCAGATTCTGTGGCTCCCTCCCTCTCTGCCCCTCCCCTGCTTGCACTCTCTTTCTCTCAGATAAACATTTAAAAAAAAATTTTTTTTAAATGGGCAGGAGAACTGACAAGACGCCACCAAGGCATCACCAAGGAATCCACCAAGGAATATGGATGACAAACAGGCACTTGAAAAGATGCTCAAAGATTAGCCAGTACATACCAAGTGTTGGCAAAAACATGGACCAATTCAAACTCTCATAACTTGGTGGTATGTAAAATGGTATAATCAGTTTGGAAAACTCCTAAAAAGTTACACTTACCGTAAGACCTAGCCATTTCACAGGTATTTACCCAAAAGAAATGAAAACATATACACATACAAGGACTAATACACCAATATCTATGATAGGTGTTTTTTTTACTGTTTATTTTTGAGAGAGACAGAGAGAGAGCACATGCGCGCACACACAAGTTGTCTTAGTAAATGTAGAAGGGCAGGGGCAGGGCAGGGGCAGGGCAGGGAGAGGAGGAGACAGAGGATCCCAAGTGGGCTCTGTGCTGACAGCAGAGAGCCCAATGCAAGGTTCAAACTCGCAAACTGTGAGATCATGACCTAAGCCAAAATCAAGAGTCGGATACATAACCGATTAAGCCACCCGGGCGCCCCTACAATAGTTTTATTTGTTTTGTAGCCAAAAACTACAAAGAACAAAAATACCCATCAATGGATAACCAAACTGTGCTTTATCCATGTCCTGGAATACTACTCATCAATAAAAAGGAATGAACTACTGGTACTTGTAATAACATGGTTGAATCTCAAACTATGCTGCAAGAGCCAAAACACCCACCTCCCCCGAAAGTCCATATTGTATGATTCCATTATATAAAAGTCTTGAAAACACAAACCAATCTCCAGTGCTAGAAAGCATATCAGAAGTTGTCTGGGAATGAACAAGGAGCAGGACCCAGGAAAAGAGAGATTACAAAAAGGGCCCAAAGCATCTTGTGGGGGTGACGGAAACATTCATTATCTGTGCGGGGAGCAGTTTGTACACGGCCCCATAAGTCTTTGTGAATCTTAGACCTGCAGAATCCCAGCATGCCACAGAGATATAAGCTGATAGGAGCTGAGGTACGAATCCAAATGTCAGGGTCTGGCAACAGCGTGTTGCACAACCTTGCCTCTGCTTCCAGAAACCCACTTCCAGGCCTCCGCACATACCAAGGCAGTAGAGCAGAACGCTCAAGAGCATACAGACCTCATCTAGAATCCAGGCACTACCACTTTTCAGCTGTGCAGTTTTAGGGACACGGTCCTCTGTGAGGCTGAGTTTCCTCACCAGTAACACGAGAATAATGCAACCTATCTCAGGGTGGTCGTAAGAACTGAATTCATCAATGTAACGTACTTAACACAGTGCCTGATACATTTTATCTAAGAAAATGTTCTAAATCATTATTGTTACTTCCATTCCCCTGAGGCTTCCTTACTCTTCCATCTATGTGACTCTTATACAGGACCTCACCCTTAGTACCCTGACCACTCTTTCCAGAAATCCAAGGCACAAAGTGTCCAGATGGTCTAGTCCTATGCAAAAGAATAGCCACTAGCCATGTATGGCTATTGAGCACTTAAAATACGGTTACTCTGTAAGAGTTTTACTTTTTTTTTTTAAGTTTATTGATTTATTTTGAGAGACAGAGCATGAGCAGTGGAAGGGTAGAGAGAGAAAGGGAGAGACAATCCCAAGCAGGCTCCACACTGTCAGTGCAGAGCCCGATGTGGGGCTTGAACTCATGAACAGCAAGATCATGACCTGAGCCAAAACCAAGTGTCAGATCTTAACCAACTGAGCCACCCAGGCACCCCAAAACGTGATCACTCTACATTTGAGCTGCAAGCTCAAAATGTCAGATTTTGAAAACTTACTATAGAAATAAGAATATAAAACATCTCATAATTTTACAATGAATTACATTAACTGAAATATATTTTAAAATTAATTTTTACCTGTTTCTTTTTACCTTTTCAAAATATGGCTCCTAGGAAATTTAAAATTACAGACGTGGCTCACGTTACATGTACGTTTCTTCTGGTTACCTCTGGTCTAGCCGGACTTAGCTCCAGGTAGTACAAGCTCTGCCCTCCAGTCGGTAGTTTCATCTATTGAGGGCAAGTCAACCTGCCATTGCTTCACAAAGCCTTAGATGGCTCAGGGAATGAGGGAACTTTAAACAATGCCTAGACCCAACAGTACCTCATGCCAACATCTACCTACAAAATCCACCTAATGGTTATCTACCACACACTCAAATCTTTCCAAGGACGTGAACTCACCAACTCCCAAAGCAGCCCTTGTACCCTTGGACAACTCCTGTGAATCAGACCCTTATTCCTTATACTAATGAAGATCTACCTCTCGGGAGGGCTGAACTTAGCCCTACTTTACCCCTCTGAGCCATTTAGAAATGCTCAAGAACGGGAAACTACCATGTGCAGATCGCTCACAATACACTGTATAAACTACTGTAACTTTGCATTTAACCCACAAAGCAAAAAAAGCAGGTACTGCTAGGAGCTATAGGGGTCAGAGAGATAAAGTGACCTGTCCAAGGTACCAATTACAAAGTGGCAGATTTCAGGGGTCCCTGGGGGGCTCAGTCGGTTGAGCGTCCGACTTCATCTCAGGTCCATGAATTTGAGCCCCGCGTCGGGCTCTGTGCTGACAGCTCAGAGCCTGGAGCCTGTTTCAGATTGTGTCTCCCCCTCTCTCTGCCCATCCCCTGCTCGTGCTCTCTCTCCCTCTCCCTCTCAAAAATAAACAAACACTTAAAAAAAAATTTTAAAAAAAGTGGCAGATTTCAACCCAGAGCTGGCTGACTTCTAAACACCTTCATTCAACACTGCTTTTGTGGTTATATCCCCAAATTCCCCTCTCCCACCTCCATCCAACCTGTTAGCAGCCACAAGTTCAACCCAGAAGCAATCTTGCCCTGGCCAGCTAAGGATGCCCCTACCTGTCTCAGCAGCCCCAAGGATGTCCAGTTTGTCACGGATGGCAGGTGCCAAGGTCAGAGCTTGGATTGGTGTAGGTGCAGAGAAGCCTAGGAAGCTGAGGGCTCGGAGAACCGGCTTGGGTACAAAAAGATCTTTCCAGGCTGTTACATCTGCCTTCTGGTCATGCATTTCAGGCACCCATGTCTTTGCCTTTTTGGGCACCTTCGGAATAGTACTCTGGGAAGACTCCAGCTTTTTTTTCCCTTTCTTTTTCTTCTTTTTTGGAACAGTCTGGGCTGAGCTTTCTGATACCATCTCCTCTACCTCGGGATCAGGACAAACTGTGCCATGTCCCTGGGGCTCTGGCGCAGCATCTCTGACCTCAGACTCTTTCTCGGCACTGGTCCCTCTAGTCTCCGTGTCTTTATTCTTCTTCAACTTCATCTTTTTCTTTGAGGAGCTAGACTCTCCTTCCTCGTCTCCTGAAACAGCTTGTGCCTTTCTCTTCTTGGGCCCCTCCTTTGAGAAAAGACTGGAGGAGTTCTTGGCAGGGGAGACCAACTGGTAATCTGTCAGTTCCTCAAAGCACACCAAGTCATCCATCTGTCCGTCTGCAAACATATTTGGGTCAATCTTCACCTGCTTCCATTTCCCCACAACTTTGATTCCCTTCGTCTGAAATTTGCCATAGCTTGGCGGCTTTGGCCTTGATTTTGTCTCCTTCAACTTCATGGCTACTGAAAAGAAAAGGAAGGAAATGTTCCATTAAGTTGGCAACTGAGAAGCACAGGGTTCTGAGGCAACAAATATTTTCTAAGCGTATCAGGCCCTGCAAAGAAGTGAGGACACAGAGATAGAGAAGATCAAATTAGAGAAGAAACACAGCGACAGATTAGGCAGCGGGGCCTGGAACAGAGGGGACACAGGAGATGGGCAGACACGCGCTGCATCTGGTTTGGATTCCAGATCCAGTACTTAACTGCCCGTGTGCCATGGACACTTCCGCCTAATCCTCTCGGAACGTCAGTGTTCTCATCTTGCAAAAAGGGAGAGGCGCCTGCTAATATCTAAGTCACAAAAATGTTTTACGCAAATAAAGAAAATTACGTAGAGCCTGGAGAAAAAAGCCTTCCACAGCCAAGCCATTTTGAAGGCCGAATTAAGAAATGAGGAGGCTTGGAGGCAGGGGATAGGAGGCCAGCTTTAGGATCCGGGCACAGACCTTTCCTCCTCCTCACGCCTCGCTCCAAGAAGGCAAAACGCCTATTCCACCATTCTGGCCTTTGCCCACCCAGCTTTGGCATTACATTTTAAGTCACTTAAAATACATTTCAACGGAGGCCGCTTGAGTGGAACTCGATCCATCTCCTCCCTTTCCAGAAAGGCCAGGAAAAAGGACAGATCCTGGAAGGAAGGATAAAGGTGAAGCGTAGTTCAAATCTGGGCCTGTGGCGGACGTCTCACTCCCTGTGAGCCTCAGTGTCCTCGCCTGTAAAATGGGGATGACGAAGGGGTCTGTCTCAGGGGATCGGCACACCATTACCAGGTGGCGCACGTCAGCACCCGCTGGCCATGGCGGCTGAGCGCTCAGCACGTCAGCACGCAAGGAGGCTTCCCCCACCGCACCTGCGACGCCACGACCTCAAACCACCGGCTTCCACGACGACGGCGGTGGGGGTGCTCAGGCCCAGAGGCGCGAGCTGCTCGGCCCCGCCTCAGGCACCACAAGCGCACGAAGCGGACAGACCGAGGCCACCACCGAGCCAGGAGGCCCACTGCAGGGGCCCCCGGCGCGGGGCCGACGACCGCCCTCTCGGGGCCCGAGAACCCAGCGGCTTAGACAGACCCGCAGCAGAAGCCCCGGGCCGACCCCAGTCCCGGTACTGACCGCCTGGAGAAGCCGCCGCGGCTCCTTCACACACGCCGGCCGACCGCCTCGCACACCTCCACCGCTCTCCCTCAGCTGCAGCGTCGTCCGCAGTTCCGGGGCGGGGCCTGCACTCACGGACGCATGCGCCCTGCGGCAGGAAGTCCCGCCCCCATCTAGGCGCCGCTACGTGATTCGCTATGGCTGCATCGCGGACTCCTGCAGGGCGAGGGCGAGGGCGAGGGCGGGGCCGGGGCGGGGACACGGGGCGCCAGGCGCTCCGAGAGGTGCGATTGCGTCTCGCACGCTGGGTAAGCGTCTCTGCCGTTCTGCGTCCAACGGGTTCAGTGTCGGCTCCTTCGCCGGAGCGCAAGTTTTCTTATATATTTTTTTAATATTTTTTAACGTTTATTTATTTTTTAACGTTTATTTATTTTTGAGACAGAGAGAGACAGAGCATGAACGGGGGCGGGTCAGAGAGAGAGGGAGACATAGAATCCGAAGCAGGCTCCGAGCTGTCAGCACAGAGCCAGACGCGGGACTCGAACTCCCGAACTGCGAGATCATGACCTGAGACGAAGTCGGACACTCAACCGACTGAGCCACCCAGGCGCCCCTCTTGTATTCTTGGTCTAGCTTCGGTGCACTGGCTGTCCACGAATGAAGTACCTAGTGCGTGCCTGGAGCCTTTTGCAAACGTTTTAGCATCTAATTTGCAGCCCCAACCAGCCTGTATCGGAGGGGCTGTTTTGTCAAGTTTTTTCACGCCTCGCCCGTTGCTCTACGTTGCCCTGTCTCCAAAGCTCATGCTTTAATCACCAAGCTAGATTGGCTCCTTTGTTATATGCAGAGAAATCGGCTTCACGGTAGATGATGTTCCTTTCGATGTGGGCATCACCACACCACCTGGGAAACATTTCCCACATGGTGTCCCTGTCTGGTGATCTTGGAAAGTCCTAAAGGAATTCATAAAGTTTAGGTCAAGTGAGCCTCCCACCCCATCTTGGAACCACCATGGGACAGAACTTAACTCATTTCTTGAGGAAAATTGCCAGGGTCCCCAAGAGGCTGGATGGCATAAAGCCTGTGCCCAAGTGGTGTCTGAAGGAGTTTGATGCCTAGAGACTGAAGCTGTCTAGATGACACTGTGATGAGGAAGGGTGCATGTCCCTACTACATGGCAGGACAAAGGGTCCTGTCCCCTCTGAGCTAGTTACACACGTTGGAGGATTGCAGCATTGTCCTGAGAGAACCTTGCCTAACAGGGCTGTGTGGTGGGAAAAGGGTCCTCAACAGAAACAGGCTAGAAATAGAGCCCCTGTGGTGGGAGTTGGGGGACCTGTCGAGGGGTCAAAATGGGGCATATGGTGGAGATTCTCAGTGGAGGCCCCTGAAAAACTGACAAAAGCATCTGTATTAGGGTTCTCCAGAGAAATAGAGGCAACAGGATATGTATATACAGAGAGAAATTTATTTTAAGAGAGTGGCTCACAGTGATTGTGGAGGTTTGACATATCCAAACTCAGATAAGGTAGGCCAGCCAAAGAGTCCAAAGGCAGCCAATGGGCAGAATCCTTTCTTACTGAGGGGATGCAGTCTTTGTTTTATTAAAGCCTTCAACTGTTTAGATGGGGCCCACCATCACTGTGGAAGGTAATCTGTGTTCCTCAAAATCCACAGATTTAAATGCTAATGTAATCCAAAAAGACACCTTCACAGAAACATCTAGAATAATGTCTGACGGAATATCCAGGCACAGTGGCCCATCCCAGTGGAGGCAGGAAATTAACCATCAGAGCATTCCAGGAGAGAAAAGGGTAGTTTTTGTTTGGACGTCTTCCATGGTGGAGGAGACAACTCTGTGGGACAGCCAAGACAGATTTGCAAGCACCAGCTAAGTTAAGGTAGTCTTTTGCCCCTTTATTCCTTGCAGCTTTGCTCAGTTGACCCTGAAGTCACCAAAAGCAGCTGCATGGGGAGGAAGTAAAAGAAAGAGAGGTGAGGAGCAGATTACTTCCCCTCTCCCCAGTTCTTTGTTTCAGAGCCTGGATCAGACCTAAGCCGGGGAAAAGAGAGAAGTTATAAATTTGCACGTGAGGTAGAAATTTTGACATCATGTTAGATGGCATTTTTGTGTCTTCTTTTTTTCACAAGACAACGGGGTGTTGTTCCCCCTGATTATTATGGATGAGACATTAAAATGGCATTCTGTCTGAGTCCGTTTTAGTGAAGGCACAAATACTAAGAAGAAAATGTAAGTGCAGAGTTTCCTTGCTTGGTTCCTTGGAGAGCGTTAGACCTAGCAAGGAAATTGTCTCAACATCAGTTTCATGACACTTAGCTCAAAGCCTGCTTCAAAGTACAAAAGGATCGAAATTGAAGAGGCTGGGAGAGAGAATGTCTTTGCTGAACATTGCTTAAAACTTGTGGCCAAGGTTGAGTGAAATATAATTCAGACTTACAATAATTCAGTTCAACAAGCATCTCCTTCTTTAGGATTCCCTGAGTGTTCTGTATAGAGTACTTTCAGCTCTGTATTTGATTGGGAGATTTACCTTCTTCTTGTCTTACTTCTCTTAGATTACAAGTTCCCCAAGGAATTCCCCTCAGCTTTGTCTTGGTGTCCCCTAAAATATCTAGTCCGTGTCTGGCTGACTTAGGGGGTCATAGCTGTTTGTGGATGAATGAATGAGAAAACAGTTGACCTTAGCTTGAAGACAGGTTCCCCCTATCCACTTTTGTCATTGAACCCAGCACCAAAAGTGACAATGAGTACTGACCTCGTCAGATAGTATCTGTTCATAGTTCATAGCAGCTTTATTTGTTACAAAAACTAGAAACAACCAAAATGTCCTAAGATAGGTGAATGGTTAAAGTGTGGTGTGGTATGTGGTAATCATTTTGTGATATCTACATATATTAAGCCGTTAGGTTGTACACCTTAAACTTATACAATGTTGTGTGTCAATTATATCTCAATAAAGCTGGGGGGAGGAACCTATGGTACATCTATTCAACATTAGAAAGGAATGAACTGGTGGTACACACAACTTGGATGGATCTAAAGGGCATCATGTCGAGTGAAAAAAGCCCACATCTAAAGGGCATATCGCAGGGGTGCCTGGGTGGCTCCGTCGGTTAAGCATCTGACTCTCTTGGTTTCAGCTCAGGTCATGAACTCACGATTCGTGAGTTCGAGCCCCACATGGGGCTCTGTGCTGACAGTCCAGAGCTTGCTTGGGATTCCCTCTCCCTCTCTCTCTGCCCCTCCCTTGCTCTCCCTCTCTCTCTCTCTCAAAATAAATAAACTTCAAAAAATTAAATAAACGGCATATAACAGTCTTGAAAAGACAAAATTATAGGATGGAGAACAGATTAGCAGTTCCCAGAGATTAGGAAGGAGGACATGGTTAGAGGGCGAGTGTGACTCAAAAGGAGTAGCACAAGGGAAATCTTTGCGGTGACGGGATAGTTCTGTGTCTTGATTGAAATTGTGGTTACACGTGTAATAAAATGACGGAACTCTACAAACACCTTCTACCAATGCAAATCTCCTAGTTTTGATCTTGGATTAGCACTACAGGTGATGTAGTCACCAGAGGAAATTGGGTGAAGGAGGCGTAGAACCTCTCAGTACCAGCTTTGCAACTCCCTGTAATTCTACAATTACTTCAAAATTAAAAAGTTTTTGAAAAAACTACATTGCTCACATTGTGTTCTTACCAAAAACTGTTTAACTTGAATCTAATCACGAGGACACGGTCAGGCAGATCTAGATTGTGGAATATTCTATAAGACAACTGGCTTCTTCAACACAGTCATGGAAAACGAGACAAATCTAGGGTACCACTTTTATTCAGCATAGTACTGGAAGTCCTAGGCATCCAAATTGGTAGGGAAGAAGTGAAACTTTAGTATTTGCAGATGACATGATGCTGTCTATAGAAAACCCTAAAGACACCCCAAAAAAACTACCAGAACTGATCAACGAATTCAGTAAAGTTGCAGGATACAAAATTAATATACAGAAATCTGTTACATTTCTACATGGTAATAATGAAGCGGTAGAAAAAGAAATTAAGAAAATAATTTCATTTATACTTTGCACCAAAAATAATAAAATACCTAGGAACAAACTTAACCAAAGAGGCAAAAGACCTGTGCTCTGAGAACTATAAACATTGATGGAAAAGAAAAAAAAAAAAAAAAAACATTGATGGAAGAAATCAAAGACAACACAAAGAAATGGAAAGACATCCCATGCTCATGGATTGGAAAGAGTGAATATTGTTAAAATGTCTGTACTACCCAAAGCAATCTGCACACTTAATGCAATCCCTATCAAAATACCAACAGCATTCTTTACAGAACTAGAACAAGTAATCCTAAAATTTTTATGGAACCACAAAAGACCCCAAGTAGCCAAAGCCATCTCGGAAGAGAAAAACAAGACTGAAGGTATCATAATTCCAGACTTCAAGTTATATGACAAAACTGTAGTAATCAAAACGATATGGTACTGGCCCCAGAATAGACACATAGGTCAATGGAACAGATGAGAAAACCCAGAAATAAACACACAATTATATGGTCAATTAATCTTCAACATAGGAGGAAAGAATATCCAATGGGAAAAAGACAGTCTAATTCAACAAAGAGAGCACTGTCCAGTTGGGAAAACTGGACAGCAACATGTAGAAGAATGAAAACTGGACCACTTTCTTACACCACATACAAAAATAAACTCAAAATAGATTAAAGACCTAAATGTGAAACTTGAACCCATAAAAATCCTAGAAGAGTGCATAGGCAGTAATTTCTCTGACATAGGCAGTAGTAGTATCTTTCTAGAAATGTCTCCCGGGGCCAGGGAAATACAAGCAAAAATAAACTGGCGGGACTACATCAAAATAAAAAGCTTCTGTACAGCAAAGGACACAAAACTAAAAGGCAACCTGCTGACTGGGAGAATATATTTGCAAATGACATATCCAATAAAGGGTTAGTATCCAAAATATAGGAAGAACTGATACAACTTGGGGCACCGGGTGGCTCATTCTTTTAAGCTTCCAACTTTGGCTTAGGTCACGATCTGGTGGTTCATGAGTTAAAGCCCTGCGTAAGGCTCTCTGCTGTCAGCACAGAGCCTGCTTCAGATTCTCGATCTCCCTCTCTCTCTGCCCCTCCCCTGCTCTCTCTCTCAAAAAATATATAAACTTAAAAAAAAAAAACTCAAAAAGAAGAACTGATACAACTCAACACCCAAAAAACAAATAATCCAATTAAAAAAACGGGCAGAAGACGTGAACAGACATTTCTCCAAGGAAGACGTCCAGAGGGCCAACAAACACATGAAAAGATGCTCAGTATCACTCATCATCAGGAAAATACAGATCACTAGAATGAGCTATCACCTCACACCTATTAGAATGGCTAAACTCAAAAACACAATGAACAACAGGTGTGGGCGAGGATGTGGCGAAAAAGGAACCCTCATGTGCTATTGGTGGGAATGCAAACTGATGCAACCACAGTGGACAACAATATGGAGTTGCCTCAAAAAGTTAAAAATAGGGGCGCCTGGGTGGCGCAGTCGGTTAAGCGTCTGACTTCAGCCAGGTCACGATCTCGCGGTCCGTTAGTTCGAGCCCCGCGTCAGGCTCTGGGCTGATGGCTCGGAGCCTGGAGCCTGTTTCCGATTCTGTGTCTCCCTCTCTCTCTGCCCCTCCCCTGTTCATGCTCTGTCTCTCTCTGTCCCAAAAATAAATAAAAAAACGTTGAAAAAAAATTAAAAAAAAAAAAAAAGTTAAAAATAGAACTACCTTAGGATGCAGTAATTACACTACTGTTTACCCAAAAAATACAAAAACATGAATCCAAAGAGATACACACAGCCGTATATTTATTGCAGCATTATTTACATTAGCCAAAATTTAGAAGCAACCTAAATGTCCAACAGACGAATGGACGAAGACGATGTGGTATATGTACACAATGGAATATTACTCAGCCATAAAAAAGACTGAAATCTTGCCATTTGCAGCAATATGGATGGATCTGGAGGGTATTATGCTAAGTAAAATAAATCCGTCAGAGGAAGGCAAATACCATCTGATTTCACACATACGTGGAATTTAAGGAATAAATAGGCAAAACAAACAAGACCGTGAGAGGCAAACCAAGAAACAGACTTTTAACTATAGAGAACAACTCATGGTTACCAGACGGTGGGGGGATGGGAGACGCATAGAACTGGTGATGGAGATTAAAGGGCACGCTTATCATAATGATCCAGGTTTTAGAGGCCTGAAGGTTACATAATTGGGGAGGGAGAGCTCTTTTAAAAAAATTATAATTACAATGTCATCCAAAACCAGGGGAGTAGGGCTGAGGGAAGTCCGAATGGAAAGAGACAACTGTCTTAACCAATTACTTTTAGAATATCATACTTTTGCAAATAGTGAGGCTAGTGATGTGAGCACATGACCAGAATCGCTCTTGGGGTCTTAGAAGGAGCCAGCACAAGCAAGGGTCCCCGAGCTCAGATTTCTTTTTTCACTCCGTGGCAAACCTTCCTTTGCTTCTATCATCAGTGGTGGCACAGAATTCTATTTTGTGGAGGCACGAAATTTTTACTCCATATTCCCTATTGTTTCAAACAATTGGCTTGCTGTCATCAATAACACCATGATGACCATTCACGGGCTGATATTTTTGTGCGTGTGTCTGACTCTTTTCTTAAAATGAGTTCCAAGAAGCAAATTTTCTGAGTCAAATGGAATGGAAGCTTTTATTATCTGTCTCGTGTTGCTAGCCGGAAAGTATGCCTCAGAATACACACCACCCAGCACAGTAGGAGAGGGTTCGCCTCTCTTTGCCCAGGCAAACACTGCCTGTTTTCAGTTAATTACTACCTGCAGCAGATATTGAAGAGGTTCTCAATCATCTCTCTTTCATCCCCTGTTCTAAATTCTC
This sequence comes from Lynx canadensis, assembly GCF_007474595.2. Lineage (NCBI taxonomy): Eukaryota > Metazoa > Chordata > Mammalia > Carnivora > Felidae > Lynx > Lynx canadensis. Next base: position 136,303,836 of record NC_044308.2, read on the forward strand.
CACGACGGAGAGCTAACGTCCATGTTCCCCAGACTCCCGTGTAGCACCAGTTCTGTGCATAACCTGGATCGTGCCACATAGTCCCCCCTGTGCCAGAACTGGAAAGTGGGAGGGGGACAGGGCTTTAGCTGCCAATCACAGTAGTGGGACCTTGGTTTCCAGAAACAGCAGGATGCTTAAGACCTGAGCCCAAATCAAGAGTTGGATGCTTAACCGACTGAGCCACCCAGACACCCCTTGATGTCTCAGTTTCTTGATGCTGGTAGTGGTTGCTGCACCGTTGGTGGTCCAGGTCTTCAGTGTCATTCTGAGGATGGAATTTCAACCTTGAACCTCCTCCTCCAATCTTGAAACTATTTGAAGGCACCTAATTCCCTGTGTTAAAACCCATTGTGCTTAAGTGAGCTGGAGTGACTTCTGCTACTGTAGTTAAACCTTGACTAATAAACCAATAATAGATGCAACACACACATACACAAACACACACACATGCACACACACACAGTTATCTGCTTTAAAAAGCAATTTTACTATTAGTGAGATTGCACATCTTTTCATATATTTATTGGCCATAGTAATTCTCTCCTTGGAGACTACCTCTTCTTGTCTTCGGGTTTCTTTTTGGAGAAAGTTCTTTTCAAGGGCACCTGGGTGGCTCCATCAGTTAAGTGTCCGACTCTTGATCTCAGCTTGGGTCTTGATCTTAGGGTCATGAGTTCAAGCCTCATGTCAGACTCCATGCTGGTCATGGAGCCAACTTAAAAAAAGAATAAGGAAGAAAGAAAATAAATAGTTCCTTTCAAAAACTGATTCATAAAAACGCTTGACAATGCAGAGAGTAACAGTGCAAAGGTTTGGGGTTTTTTTCCCCCTTCATAGGTCACTTGCTCTCATCCTTGTTCATGGTGCTTTTAATGGCAGATGTCGTCTGATGGAACCACTTTTTCCTGTCCCACAGGTTGTCTTTCTAGTTGTCTTCTAGTGACAGGAAATTCAGAGAAACCACTTTGCCTGTTTCTCCCCATGGGGAATGTCCTTGATGTCATGAGTGCCGCCAGGAAGGCAGAGCCAATACCAACCCATCCAGAGACTTTTCCTGCAAGCTAGCTCTGCAAACCTCTCCCCTGCTTGTCCCAAGGACGGTGGTTATGCAGGATCTCAGTGAGACTGGACCAGTTTTTGCCCAACTGTTCGGGTTGCTGTTCCAAAGCTAAAGAGGGCTGGGCCGGGCCCTGGGTCTGGCCACCTCATTTCCTTGTGTTGCATAAGAGGCAAAGCCTCATTGCTTAGGACAATCAAGGATGTCCTGCCCCCCGATTCTGCCATTTCTTTCATTTCCTGCCCCTCCTTTCCTCCTCAACCTCACACTGAGATTCTCGCTTTCCTCTCTCTCCTCCTTATTCATGCGCCCATTCAAAACCCACTTACAGAGCTCCTGAGTACTAACCCAAGAGAAAAAGACGGAAAATCTATACTTTCGTGGAACTTATTCCACTAGAAACAGTAAATGGAATAATAGGTCTATTTTCTGAGTGTCCCTGTGTCACCACACTCAGGCACATCAAGACTAATGAACTGTTCCCAGGTCACAACTAGCAAGGATTCCAACCCAGGCCATTGGCTCAGAGATCATGCTGTTAACCACCAACCCATGCTTCCATATGGGATTAGGGCCGAGTTCCTTTCAGTTCTGAGCTCTGTTCTCTTTGCATTGAGCTCCCCCATCTAAGTGGCTTTCTAGTCCCAGGTCTGGCAGGTCATCTAGAGCTGGCAGACAATTCTGTCTGGAACTTGAGTCTCTGGCCCTTGGTTCAGGTCGCAATTCCCCAGCTCTTTGGGATTGCTTTCTGGAGTTCCAGTCTGCAGTCCCCACTTCCTGGTCTGCTGGTTTCATCCACAATGGAATTGCTGGTGGGGTGCACAACCTCTCTTGGCCCGTCACCTCTTGGTTACCGCTGGTGGGCTTAGGCACACACGTTCGTGCACCTTATGTAGATAAAAGCTATTGCTAACAGGCGTCTCCAAAGCCGAAAAGCCACAAAAATTGGTGGGCACGGGTCAAGAACCTAAGAGCTATCAGAGCAATCACTCCCAAACCCAAAGACTCCTGCGCTAGGATAAGTGGGTCATGGCACAGGTTAAATTGACACTAGGTCACCGGCCAGCCTCAAGAAAATTTCCATGCGGCGAGGAACACTGTAAAACACTGTACAATCCTCAACCCAGCTGCACACCCCTTGCAGGGATTTGTTCAGCCCTGGGAAGCCCAAAGTCTTAGCCAAAAATATCCTTAAACTCTAAAGAGTCACGTGATCCGTTTTCTGGCACACCTGCTTTTTTTTTTTTAATGTCTAAGAACTGTAGTCCCGGAAGCTAGAAGGATCTGCCAAAATGGCAAAATCTTTACTAAGCTTATTTTGTGTCCTGAGAAATTGTCTTGGTAACCATCAGGTTGGGCGCCCCAAAGTGTGGCTAGATAGAAACATGGATTGCACCCCTTTTTCAGCTAGGGTCCTAGCAAACTGCTGCTAGCCCTTGAGGAAAATTACAATGGCCACCACAAGGAACGCTCCAATCAGATAAGATCATTTAAGAAGTGCACTTAAAAGTCCTTAAATCAAAAAAAAAAAAAAGTCTCCAAATTAGGAGCGCCTGGGTGGCTCAGTTGGTTAAACATCTGACTCTTGATTTCAGTTCAGGTCTTGATCTCACGGCTCAGGGGTTTGAGACCAGCGTCAGGCTCTGTGCTGACAGCTCAGAGCCTGGAACCTGCTTTGGAGTCTGTCTCCCTCTCTCTCTGCCCCTCCCCTGCTCGTTCTCTCTCTCTCAACAAAATAAATAAACATTAAAAAACAACAACAACAAAACCTTGTAAACGTTAAGAAAAAAAAAAAAAAACACCTTGTCAAATTCTGGTAAATATCAGAGCAGCAGATTGGGCTAAAGGTGAAAATTGCTACCAAAGTCAGCTCTCTTGGATCTCTGCCTGCAGTACCTTGTAGAAAAAGAACACAAAGTATCTTTTGCACCTTCTCTGAGAGTGCCTCTGGAGTCCAAGGGTTTTTTGGTTTTTTTCAATATAAGACAGAGAAACTAGAGGGATCTCATGGAAAGAACTGGTTTTTACTTACACCCCCATCTTACACATGCCTTATGGTTCAGATCATGAATGTCCTCCCTGTAAAGGTCAAGGAGTTAATGATTTCTTTGGGGTCTTCTAGCACAATCGATAACATCTAAGCAGTGACTGGGCCAGGTAGTCATTTGGATGTACATTTTCCAAGACCTCTGACTCCAGACACCTTGACCCCAGGACCCCTGGGTCCAGGGCATAAGTGACTTATGGAGGACACCCGAGCACTCATCCTTGTTTTGACCAGTTCCTGGATGCCTGAGAAGACATGTACGCTGGACCACATCCTCAGGAAAAACCCTAGACCCCAAGCAAAGGGGAATCTCCCTCTCTCTCTCTTTACTTTCCCTTGTGAGTCTCCCAGACAGTCCATCTGTTATACTCTATCACTTACCCTATTTAATAAACTCTGCTCTCACTTCTGCTCAGCCTGTGTTTGATTTCTACCCTGTGTGATGCCAAGGACCATCTTGGCTGATCCTCTGGGATCCTCTCTGGGTCCCCGAACCCAGTCAGCCTGCATCAAATCCTGCCAGAAATGTTTACTGTTTGTCTCAGCTTAAAAACAAACAAACAAACAAAACCTACACAGTAGTGCTGCGGTCAGAAATTGGCCAAGTTGCAAAACATGCTACAAAAATTTTTTCAATGTTTATTTATTTTTGAGAGAGAGAGAGTGAGCAAGGTGGGGAGGGGGTGCAGAGAGAGAAGGAGACACAGAATCCAAAGCAGGCTCCAGGCCCTGAGCTGTCAGCACAGAGCCCCATGCGGGGCTTGAACCTGTGAACTGCGAGATCATGACCTGAGCGGAAGTTGGATGCTCAACAGACTGAGCCACCCACGTGTGCCTGTTAAAAAAATTTTTAACCTTCCTCCCCTAAGCTAAAATGAAACTAAGTACCCAGAAGGAAAGTAAAACCTTCCCAAGCCCTTGTAAAAGTATTTACTGAAACAGATAAAGTAGTTAGATGGGTGGACCAACCTGTGATATTTAAACTGCAACTTGGGGCGCCTGGGTGACTCAGTCGGGGCAGCTCAGAGCCAGGAGCCTGCTTGGGATTCTGTGTCTCCCTCTCTCTCTCTGCCCCTCCCCAGCTCGTGCTCTGTCTCTGTCTCAAAAATAAATAAACATTTAAAAAAATTAAAAAAAAAAAAAGTCAGGGACAAAAATGCTCGGCGGCTACCCAGTCGTGAGCCCTCTCACTCTTGAGTTGGGCTTTCTCTCAATAAATTCAGTTGCTTTGCTCACTCCCTGTTGTCTGCAAGATTCATTCTTGGACTCCGTGGGACAAGGACCAGCATCCTGTAACATTGGCAGACCTCTGGCTCCCGCTGGTTCTCGGTTCTAGATGGGTCATCAGCCGGTGCCGGTCTCGGTGACGCCTGGTCTGCAGTACAACACAGCTGACTGCTCACATCCCCGCCTAACACGAATGACTACTGCGTCTTGCTGTCTACATCCAGTTTGGCGCCCCCTCCCCCTCCCCCCCCCCAACACACAATGTCTATTGCCTGGCGAGCCCAAAAGCCTAACAGTTCTATTACAGTTTGTTTTCCAGTAAAAACAAAACCTACCTCATTGGCTGTGCTTCAGTCAGAAGGGAGTCGTGTTATAAATATCCTGAGTCAGATCTTCTGGAAACACATCCAAGGTCTCAGGCTCAGACTTCTGGGTCCGAGACCCGTTTTGAGAAAATCTGCTTCTCTGGGTAATACAGGGAGGGGTGGGCAGGGGCTCTTTCCCCTGACCTCCGAGGGCAGGTGGGCGGGGGCTCCGTGAGTGGGAGGGAAGCTCTTGTGGATCCATTTGGTGAAGGTTCTTTTGTTCAGCATCCCGGCAGTTGGGGTGGGGTGGGGAGGGGAGGGACTCCAGCCCCAACCGCCCCTGGGCTCTGGGGCTCTGACACGATGAGTCTTGTTTGAGCCCGGGTGGCAATTGGCTAAGCAGGGGAAAAAGACAAGCGTCGGGAGGAACCAAATCGGAACCATTCCAAGCCCAGGCTTTGGAAGCAGCTGGACTTGGGGCAGATCACCTACCAGCTCTGTGGCAGAGATGTGTTGTCATCTATAAAATGGGGATCGTAAGCTCTCTTTTCTCATCATCTTAAGTGAGGAGATGACGCAAGAACAGAAACCTAGAGCCACTTGACTACAATCTATGCCTTTAAGGCGTAATTGCTTCTTATTTCCTAATTCTGGCATCTTTTAAACGGCTCTGTGGAACTTTAGGAAAGTCCTGGGAAGAGCTGAGAAGTTGGTGCTGGGGTTTTGGGGAGGAAGGAAGCAGCCTGGTTGGAGAAATGTAGTCCACTCGCCAGCCTCCCTTAACCCTTTCCAGGCTGCTGCCTGGTGGAGTTTTGAAGTGATGGAGGGGGGGGGGGGGGTCCAGAACTGACAGCCAAGAAAGAATTCTTGAAGAAGTCTTTGGTCCAGAAAGGGTGATTTTAGGAAAGCACAGGGCGGCAGGACCCGTGGGGAGAGAGAACTGCCCTGGGGTTGTGCAGGGTAACTGGTTATATGCTATGGAGTTGGGGCCGGTAAAGTCATGATAAAGTTTCTTTAAAAAAATTTTTTTTAATGTTTATTTATTTTTGAGAGAGAGAGAGTGAGGGAGGGGCAGAGAGAGAGGGAGACATAGAATCGGAAGCAGGTGAGCTGTCAGCCCAGAGCCTGGCGTGGGGCTCAAACTGAAGGTGATGTCATGACCTGAGCCAAAGTCCGTGCTTAATGGACTGAGCCACCGAGGCACCCCACAAGAGGAAGTTTCTTAAAGGGATTTCCTCATGCCAAAGAAGACTCACAGATTACTGGAAGCCTAGCTATTGTCAAACTAAAGTGGATTTTCCCTCTGGCAAGGCATTAGCATTAAGATAGTAGGGAGGTCCTGGAGATTAGCCAATAATAAGATGGCCCCTTTCTTGAAGTATTACTAAAATATTTGTAAACTAAAGGAGACTCTAATCAGTTTAACCTTTTGTTTTCTGACCTGTCCTTTGTTCTTGGGCTGCTGGGAGTGCCTGAGGAATATATTTCACTCAGATCCCACCTGGGAGTGGTTTGTGGGGTGTTAGCTTGCCTTATGCTCCCTTATCACTACCGTTAAAAGCTCAGAACAGCCCCTCGGGACCGCTTGAACCCCTTGAGTTTTCAAAGCTGTAGGCACACCCCCAGTTCTGGTGTTCCCCTCCCCCCCATCCAACTCCACCCTGTTAAAAAAGAAACAAACCCAGATTGGATTCATTGCCCCCCCCCCCAACAGCGCACCAAGACTTAATTACAATTTCAACCTCTCCCACGAATGTGACCCTTTAAGAGCCCATCTGTCCTTTCCTGATCAGCCCTAGTGAAGTCATCTGCCAGGCACAAACCCTGACGTTCCCTTCTCCTGAAAAAGATGTCCCGGCCTGAAACAATCCTTTCTTTTCTTTTGCTAATGATGTCTTGCCTCACTCTCCTTCTTACAGGAAAGCCTTCATTTTTGTGCAGCTTCTCAGGGCATCTCTCTACTTGCTAGATGGGCTGTTGCCCTGTAACTGGGGCGCGGGGGTTCAAGAGCACCTGGCTCTGGGGGTGGGGGCAGAGCCCAAACGGATCTGGCTTGGCCACTCACCACTGGCAACATCCAAAGGCAGAGAGATGAGCAGTGGAGAAACAAGAAAGGGATTTATTTCAGTGAGGCCACCATCAGGAAGACAGTGGGCTACTGTCCCAAAGGCCGTCTCTAAAGTGCCAAAATACTTCAAGGTTTAGATATGGAAAATGTGGACAAAGTCCGTGAGTACTGCAGATGGTCAGTAAAGGTCAGGTCCTCACTGTCTTGGGGTCAGTCTTGGGGTCTTTATTGCTGGAGGGGATAGTTTCCGATTCTCACAGCAGAATGCTTGGCCCACGGTCTCCAGCCTGAGTTGAAAGATAAGCTGTTGGGGCACCTGGGTGGCTCCGTGGGTTAAGTGTCCAACTTCAGCTCAGATCGTGATCGCATGATCACATGATCTCATGGTTCGTGAGTTCGAGGCCCGCATTGGGCTCTGTGCTGATCGCTCAGAGCCTGGAGCCTATTTTAGATTCTGTGTCTCCCTCTCTCTCTGCCCCTCCCCTGCTGCTTGCGCTTTGTCTCTCTCTCTCAAAAATAAACATTAGGGGCGCCTGGGTGGCGCAGTCGGTTAGGCGTCCGACTTTGGCCAGGTCACGATCTCGCGGTCCGTGAGTTCGAGTCCCACGTCGGGCTCTGGGCTGATGGCTCAGAGCCTGGAGCCTGTTTCCGATTCTGTGTCTCCCTCTCTCTCTGCCCCTCCCCCGTTCATGCTCTGTCTCTCTCTGTCCCAAAAATAAATAAACGTTGAAAAAAAATAAAAAAATAAAATAAAATAAACATTAAAAAATTTTTTTAAAAAAAGATAAGCTGTAAGGAGGAACCTAATCAATTAGAAAGGAAAAACTGAGGTCAGAATGGAGGTAATTGAAGTCCCTTCAGGCGGATACATGATTTGCTTAATAAAGCCAATTAGATCTTCAAATTTACTTGGGTTGAATTTTGTGGTTTAACAGCCTTTCAGCAGATTTGAATCTGGTGGGTGCCAGTCACTCTCTGCACCACGGAAGTCGTCCAGATAGCCACCTTAGCCTCTTCCCTGGCTTCTAAGATGGTGGCATCCAAGGTGATGGCAGTGAGCCTGGCCCAAGCCACCTCGGCAGCCTGTGGCAGTGCCCTCGCCGGACTTCCGTCCGCAGGTGAGTGTTCAGGGAGGAGCTGGTGTGGAGCGAGGAGGTAGATGGGGAGGGACAGAGTCCATTTCTGGCTTTACCTCCTTTAGGTTTTTACCTATGTGTCCAACCAGGCTTTCATAGCAGTTTGAGACCCCTGTGGGGTCTCAGATCCAGAGCATTGATTTTAACTAAATTCTTCAGTTTGGGCCTGTTTTCTTCATTAGTTTCTGGGAGCTCTGTCTCCCATCTTAGCTATTTATTCTTGCTGCTTATTTTCCCTTTAGCCTCTGTTATGTAACAAAAACTCAACCGAGTACATTTTAACAGAATTTTTAAAAGTCTATTTATTTATTTTGAGAGAGAGAGAGAGCATGTGCGTGCGCGCGCGCACACACACGTATGTGGGGGAGGGGCAGAGAGAGAGAATCCCAAGCAGGCCCTTGCTGTCAGCACAGATCCCGACTTGGGCTCAATCTCACAAACTCCTGAGATGATGACCTGAGCTGAAATCAAGGATCCAACACTTAACTGCTTGACCACTGAGCCCCTCAGGCGCCCTCAACTGAGTACATTTTAAAGGTCTAGTTGGCTTTATTATGAGTCAGTTCATGAATCTGGCAACATCCCAACTAGCAGGTCCATGGAACACGAAAAGTTCTCAAAGGCAGAGAGAGAGAGAGCAGAAAAAAAATTATTAGCAGAGAGTCCATTGTTTTAGGCAAGGTCACCCTCCTAAGGGGAAGGGAAGGGGTCCATCAGTAAATTTCCTAGTGCTGTCTGTGAAATTCCCATGTTGACCGGCTAAGGGTTATATTCCTGGGGCACTGAAACTGCCTTCAGGTTAGGTGGGAAGTCTTGGTTTACACTTGGGGCTTTAACCTAAGTGATGCCATTTTGGGCCTGTGGTTTTCTTTTTAGCCCCCCTCCCCTGCCAATAACTCCCCCCCCCCCAAAGTCAACCTTTCTTATATGCTTGATGTGTTTCCGGTTTTCATACCGTATTTATTTTTGCAAATGGGTGTTGGCTTTTGTTTGCGAGTTTAATTTATATGCAGAATAGTGCATTGCCGACCTTATTCTATTGCTTTTTCTGCACTGAGAACCACGTTTTTGAAATTGTCAGTGTCAGTAGGTGAGTGTCTAATACTTGCTTCCAGTTCTTGCAAAGTGCTCCTGTGTGCCACTTACCTTTCTGTCTCCTGGGGGGGACACCTGGGGCCCTCCCACCTCCCCCAGCACACACAGCAGCTCAGGATGGAATGGGGACGACCGGGCCCCTGACCACTGCCGACCTCTGACCTCTGACACTGTGCATTCACCCTCTGTTCTTCCGCGGGAGTCACCCTGTCATCCACAGCTGCCCTGAGCCAGGCCACAGCTTCCCTGGGATCTCTGCTGGGGACACTGAGTGGCTCCTCCCTGGTGGAATCCCCTGCTGCGGCCTTGACCATCTCCCCACTTGGAGGTAACTGACTCTGGAGAACAAACCCCTCTTTTAGGGCCCCCACTCAGTGCTTGGAAGTGTGACAAGGAATAGGGCCTGGGCCACAGCCAGCAGCCCTCCCTGTTCGCTAGAAACATAAGGACTCCTGAGCTTGTGATAAGCAATCCATAAAATAATAAGAAAGCTAGATGTTATCAGACACTGTGCCCTCCTACTCTCTATGCTTAGCACTTAACATTTACCAATTGGTTTAATTATCATAACAATCACAGAGGAAGACTGTGGGGATAACAATCACAGAGGAAGACTGTGGGGGACCGGGCCGGTGCCAGGCTGAGACCGGGTCAAGCAGCGTTCCCTGTTGACTCAAGCCAACCCGGTAGTTCCCCCTCCCATTCCCCCACTTTCAAGGGCATACGAAAGCCTTGTCAAGGCTGAGAAAGTTAACTCCTGAAGACTGTGGTCTGCAGGTGTTGGCAGTAATGCTACCTCCCTTTTTCTACCCCGAGTCAGATAGAAACAAACATGGGAATTGTGTTTTGCTAGCAATCTTATCAACAAGGTCTTGTGACCCATCTAGAAAGTGCACAAGAAACACAGAACTAAATGTTTTGGTGGGCAGCAATTATGTGAAACCTGTTTATTCTTAGAATGACCTAACCTATAAGAGTCTGGTTATAAAAGATTGTGTACAGCAACAATAAAGCCGTCACTTGGGCCATCAGCCCAGGGGACCCTCCTGTTCCCAAACTTTCTCTTCTCTCTTTTTTTCTTGCATTCCCCTACCCTCAGGACCCTGACCTCGGTGTTTGTCGCGCCGGCCACGACAGAAGACAACACTGACCCTCATGTATGAATGAAGGAACGTTGGCCAAAAGCCCTGGACCAGGAGGTGGGGTTGCTCTCAAGCCTGGGATAGGAAGTAGAATCAAAATGCAAATCTGGTCTAGGGAGGAGGCCTCAGGGAGGGGCAGCTTCTGGAAGGACCTGGCCACCCTCTGCATGGGTGACAAGTGGGGGCGCCCAGCAGCGGGCTAACCAGGCGAACAGCACCCATTTCCCATGGGCCTTCTGTGTACGTAGGGGACCAGATAGGCCAAGCTCCCGGCCAGCCTGGCGTCACCTTTCCTGCCAAACAATAATGTCGAATAGCAAATACCTTCTAACTGGCCTTTTTGTTTTTTGTAAATATTTTTTAATAATTTTTTAAGTTTATTTATCTATTTTGAGAGAGACAGAGAGAGCACGAGTGGTGGGGAAGGGAAGAGAGAGAAGGAGAATCCCAAGCAGGCCCCACGTGGTCAGCCCAGAGCCCGACACGGGGCTTGAATTCACGAAACCGTGAGAATGTGACCTGAGCCCAAATCAAGAGTCAGATGCTTAGCCCACTGAGCCACCGGATGCCCCTCTATCCAGGCTTTTGATTCTTTTTTTTTTTTTTTTTAATTTTTTTTTTCAACGTTTATTTATTTTTGGGACAGAGAGAGACAGAGCATGAACGGGGGAGGGGCAGAGAGAGAGGGAGACACAGAATGGGAAGCAGGCTCCAGGCTCTGAGCCATCAGCCCAGAGCCCGACACGGGGCTCGAACTCACGGACCGCGAGATCGTGACCTGGCTGAAGTCGGACGCTTAACCGACTGCGCCACCCAGGCGCCCCCAGGCTTTTGATTCTTGAGTCTCTGACTCCTTACACCCCAGGTGGCCCCTCTGGTTTAACTTTTTTTTTTTTACCATCACCCCAAGTCCCTCTTCCTGGGGAGCTGGATGAGTTCGTTCCTGCACATCTTTCTATCTTTTGCAGTCCTAGCCCCTACAGCTGCAGCAGACATCTGCGGGGGTTTGTTTGGTTTTGTTTGAAACAAACCAGCCTTAGAAGGCAGAGAGAAAGAAAAAGTTCTGATCTCCCCACAAACAGCCAACCGATCAATTCACAGACAGACCAAAAACAACAACAACAACAACAACAAGAAAAAACAAAACAAAACAAAAACCCACAAAGCAAAAAACTGTATGTGATAATTGGGTTTTCTGAAACAAGGACTTTGAAGCCTGTCTCCAGATAACTTGAGGTCGAGGCATGCAAATCCCTTCGGGGCAGGTCATTTACATCTGGAATCGGACTCCCCAGCAATCCTCACCAAGTTCAGGGCCGTGGGAGCCACCTTCCCAAGAAACCCCCCTTGTCCGAGTGAAGCAGGGAGGGGGACAGGTGCAGTCATTTCCTCCTGTCTCCCAAGCTGGGCAGCGCCCTCCCCATAGGTGGGCTGTAGGCTCAGGGAGCAAAGGGGAGGCCAGTATGGATCCACTCACAAAATGTTCTTTTGGTTTCTAGTCAAGGTTGGCGCAGCTGTGATGGGAGGAGGTGAGTCTCTGCAAGGAAGAGGTTCAAGTCCTTATCTGCCCCCCCCAGCCCCAAGGACTTGGGGAGCAACCATCCTCGTCCAGGCCCAGGTTTGCCTCAGCCTCGTGTGGATTGGTAGAGATGGGCAGGAAGCAAGGAACTGGAAACAAGAAATGAAGGGGCCTCCGTAGTAGGATGATTTCTCAGCATGGTGCCCAGTGACCCTCACCCTTTTTAAAAAAAATTTTGTTTTCATATTTATTTATTTTTGAGGTTGAGAGAGAGAGAGGGACACAGCGTGAGTGGGGAAGGGGCAGAGAGAGACGGAGACACAGAACTCAAAGCAGGCTCCAGGCTCTGAGCTGTCAGCACAGAACCTGATGCGGGGCTTGAACCTGTGAGATCTTGACCTGACCCGAAGTCAGATGCTCAACTGACTGAGTCACCTAGGCACCCTGACCCTCACCCTTCTATACTCCTCCCACCTTTGGAGTGCCGGGAGGGTGGGGGGGGGTCATGTGAACATGGTAAGATACCACTCCCATAATCATGTTAAGTTATATGACAGAAGGGAGGCCAAGCAGATGTGTCTAATCTATTCACATAAGCCCTTTATTTTTTAATATTTTAATTTTTTAAAATATTTATTTAGTTTTGAGAGAGAGAGAGAATAAGCGGGGGAGGGCCAGAGAGAAACGGAGATACAGAATCCAAAGCAGGCTCCAGGCTCTGAGTTGTCAGCACAGAGCCCAACACAGAGCTCGAACTCACGAACCATGAGATCATGACCTGAGCCAAAGTTGGACGCCCAACTGACCGAGCCACCCAGGTGCCCAGTCACATGAACCCTTTAAAAGCAGAGAATGTTCTCTGCTCTTCACAGAGGAGGAATCAGAGATTGGACTGGAGGGGGATTTGAAGTTTCTTACCACGGGTTCCGAATGAGAGCCCAGTCTGGCTGAACACTTGATTTTGGTCTTGTAAAACCTAGACAGAGAACTCAGGCCCTCCTGGACTTTTGACCTGCGCTAAAATGTAAGAACTGGGCATTATTTTAAGCGCTGACTTTGTGGTCATTTGTGAGGCAGGGTTAGAAAAGCAGCAGAGGCCTGCTATCGCTTTTCCCTTCATTAGGCCGAGGGGTGTTCCCTCGGGAGCTGAATGAACACGCTTAGGCAACCCCAGGATTCCTGAAATTCCTGGCTTCACTTGGTGCCCAACTCTGGGTCCTGCGCCTGTGAGATTCCAGGGGCCCCTGCCTGCCCACAGGCACCCCCGCTATCAGGGGAAGCAAGGCCCCTCCACAGCTAACCATCTTCCAGCACACGATGGCCAGCATGCTGCAGGGAGGAGCATAGGGAGGCACATTCTCACCGTGCGGGTCTAGGATGGCCTCCTGTCCAGATGGGCATCTTCAGCAACACCGTAGAGGCTGCTGGGAGTTGCTCAATGTCTACTCCTTCTGGCTCACGTGATTTCTGGGCCTGATTTCCGGCTAGGTGCATGATCTTCAGGGGAAGGACTGCCATTTTCAGTCTCTCTTGCTGCTGGGTGTGCTCACTCAGCTGGGTTCTTCTGGCCAGTGAAAGATGAGTAGAACGAAGTATACGATGCTCTGGGGATAAGCAATTAAAGGGGAGCCGGTGGACCCGCCTTTGCCCCTCGTCCCCTTCCCGTGACTTCTGCTGCAGGCGGGGGAGTGGCCATCATGAGCCAGCGGATGACAGCAGCACCTTAAGGAAGGCAGAACAAGACTGCAGGAGACTGGGCCCCCAGGAGCAGAGCCACCCTCTCCCCCACACCCCAGCCGAGACTCATGACTGAGTAACAGAAAGAAACTTCCCTTGTTCGAGTCAAGAGGGTCTCTTTCACACCAAGCAGACATATATTCTAATGAACACAGTTGGGTATCTTGATGAGCATAGAGGAATCAGTCCAACAGAGGGTTGCATTTACCTGTTCCTTCTCCATACGCCACTAAAATAACGGTAACAGACCAAAGATGCTTAGAACCACAAGGGCAAAGAGGACCGGGAAGGTGACAGTAACACTACATTAGGAGCTGGAAATCACACAGCCATGTGGTTCCCCACTTAGCAGTCCCGAGAAAGCTGAATCTTAAGCTGTCAGTGGAGGAGGGGAGAAAGAGGCAGCTCTGCCCGGGATGACCCCCCAGGGCTCAGCTTCTGGAAGGTGGCGTTGCGGTAGGCCAGCACAAGTCTGTTGGATGTCTGTTACAGGAATGAGGCAGATCCCCAGAGATCCCCTCCAGCAGACCACTGGCACTTGATTTTTGGCAAGGCTGGGTCTCTGGGACAAGGGGCACCAGGTACTGCTGAGAGCAGGACCTTCGTACTAGAACTGAGTTCTCCTACAAGCGTTGAGACCCTCGAGCTTCATCGATAGGTCCCCAGAATGCTGGTGGCCAGGTTACAACGCTCAGAATAAAGGGAGGAAGATTCTTCTCGGGAGTCTTACCAGCCCAGGAAAACAAATGCTCACATTCTGACACGTGGGGAGAGGGGCACTCGTTGAAAGTCTCAGCCAGATGAAGGTGTGGTCCCCGAGCGGATGAGAGCCACCCCTGCCGGAGTCCAGCTCCAGCAGGTTCAGGGGTTCCCGGAGGATGAACGGCGTTGGCAAAAAAGTGAAAATAAAACAAAACAAAAATAAAAACAAAAACAAAAAAACTAAAATAAAAAGCTAAAATAAAAAACTAAAATAAAATAATAAAATAAAACTAAAATAAAATAAAAACTAAAATAAAATAAAAACTGAATAAAAATGGACACACAACAGCAGTGTGTTGAACTGGCCGATTTATTGCAGTAAACGCATTATATATGCGAATGATTTCCTTGTAACATACGTCCTCTATGTTTTTCTAACATTACCCAATTCTAAAATTGTCCCTTTGTATAATCACCCAATAAGGAATAACATGATTGTTTTGTCATAACGTTCCCTCCTGCCCTTTGCTTATTGATTAATTTCTTTTATTGTTTTTATCATGTATCTATGTTTATCTATAATGTGTAAAGTATTTGCTTTGCTGTTCTCACGAAAGGCCATTTATCTCTCAACACCTCAAGTGGAACAGTTACAGGGACATGACCTCTTGGTTGTTTCCCTGAACCCTTCGTGGTTTTGAAGAACAAAAGTGTTCGCCTGGGTCCGAGGTGCCAGGAGGGGGCCAAGAGGGCCTTAGAAACTCACGCCTTATACATTCTCAGAGAGACAATGCACCTAGGAACCAATGAACCATTCTGTACTTTAACCGACTAGGTTCAATCACCATCTGGAATGCCTCCGGGGGGCCAGGTGGGCCTAGGGGTCAGAGTGACCTGTGTCCATAGATACGCTCCTTAGTTACCGGAGTGGGGCTTTCGGATCCATATGTCTCTCCTTCGTTGGCCGCCTTTGCTGGCAAATGCATGAGGCTATCCTTCTTGCGAGTAGAGGAGTCTCCATGGGGAATGGCAAGGGCTAAACGTAAGGCCGCACAATTTCTTGCGGAATCTTATTTTCTTCCCTAATGGTTTTTTTTTTTTTTTCTTCCAGGGGGCCTGCCGAGGGCCATTCCCCCAACAGACAATACCCCAGGTAGTTTTAAGGCCAAATTACCTAAAAGCGGGAGTACCAGAAGCTTCCCTGTCGGCGGGCCACCCTGCAGTCACCAGTCCGTCCACAGCCCGGGCCCTGCCACTCAGGCTGGGTAGCTCGGCTTCCAGCACACCCCTGCAGGAGAGCCTGACACCAGACATCTAGGAAGGCTCAGACACGAAAGAGAAGCAGTGTTTCTGGCCCTCTCTCTCCTTTCGCCCCGAGCCCTGAGACACTCACCTTCTGACCGAAATGCAGCTTCATCACCGGCTTCCCCACCGGAGAGGAGAGGGACCCAGGGGGGACCACAGTGGCTGGTCTGAGAGTGTGGAAAGCAGTGGGCACAGAGAGGGATCCCGAGATGAGGGGAATGTAGCTGGCCCAGGAAGGTTGCGGGTGGAGATGCTATGACTTGCATTAGCACCCAGTCTGGGCGAGAGAAGAAGGGGAGCCCTGCCACCGTCCTCCTGAGTCCCCATAGTGACTTCGGAGACACCTCTAAGGCACCCCGGATACTCACAGAGCAACTTAAAAGGGCTGGAACAGGAGGATCAAGACAAATAACATTAAAAACAGATCTACTATGGGGGGGGCGCGTGGGTAGCTCAGTTGGTTGAGCATGCGACTTCAGCTCAGGTCACGATCTCACAGTTTGTGGGTTTGAGCCCCGCGTCGGGCTCTGTGCCGACAGCCCAGAGCCCGGAGTCTGCTTCAGATTCTGTGTCTCCCTCTCTCTCTGCCCTTCCCCTGCTTGCTCTTTCTCTCATATTCTCTCTCAAAAATAAATAAATATTAAAAAATATTAAAGGGGCACCTGGGTGGCTCTGTCGGTTGAGCGTCCAACTTCAGCTCAGGTCATGATCTCACAGTTTGTGGGTTCGAGCCCCGCGTTGGGCTCTGTGCTGACAGCTCAGAGCCTGGAACCTGCTTCGGATTCCGTGTCTCCCTCTCTCTGCCCCTCTCCCACTTGTGCTCTGTCTCTCTCTGTCTCAAAAATAAATAAATAAATGTAAAAAAAATTGGAAAAACAACAACAACCCAGATCTACTATGGGGTGCTTGAGTCGCTCAGTGGGTTGGTTAAGCATCCGACTTTTGGTTTTTGGCTCAGGTTGTGATCTCTCAGTTTGAGTTGGAGCCCCTGCTTGGGATTCTCTCTCTCCCTCTCTCTCTGTCCCCCTCCCCCCCCCCCCAAATAAGTAAATACACTTTAAAAAAATTAACAGATCTACTACGGTTAAGACATTGCCCATGACTCATCACATAAAATCTGCACCCCAAGATTTTTGCTGCCCCTGTTTTATAGATCTTATTAAAAGAACTTGTGAAGAAATGATCCAGAGTCCCTAACTCTTGCCGCTGTTGAAGATGGGCATCTTTCCACAGGCTGAGAACGGCTGGCTTTGTGGCTTATTTCGATTGGGAGCCTTGAACTGGCTTCTTGCCCACCAGCTCTCTCCCAGCCGCCTCCTCCAGCAACCAGCCTGTATTCAGGGAGATAAAATTATTTACCTGATGAACCAAACCATTTCAAATTGCTGAAGAAGTTTAAGGTAGGGTGGGGGAGGTGGACGACTTCACCAGTTTCAGCCATCTTTGGGCCAGCCCCAGCCCAACTCTCTCGAGTGTCTTTGGTAAACAGCGATTTTCTGGAGGAAAAGGTAATTGCAAAGGAACATTTGTCTTTTTTTTGAAAAATTTTAACAGATGTTTATTTATTTATTTTGAGAGATAGAGTGCGTGCGTGTGCGCATGAGCACGGGAGGGGCAGAGAGAGAGGCGCACCGAGCCCGATGCGGGGCTCAATGTCCCGAACTGTGAGATCATGACCCGAGCCAAAATTGGGAGTCAGACAATGTAACAGACGGAGCCAGCCAGGTGCCCGGAGAAGGAACATTTTTCAAACTGAAATTGTGCCAGGCTTTTTTCCTGACAGTTGCAAAGACTGAGGGACCGTCCACTCGTTTGAGTGACCTACCCTACAATCCTTAAGCAGCCTCAGAGCCTGAGCTGTGTTCTCTGCTGGAAAGCTGACAGATCTGGACCTGGTTGCGGTGCAGTCCGGACCGGGGGGGGAGGTCACTGTGAGACAGACTGTAGTGGCTCTTGTGTGAGCCTCATTCTGCTGCAAGGAGATGAATAAGGCCTGAACACAGCCAAGTTTTGGGAACAGTCTAATGGAGCACTGTGGCTATTTTGGGTTCAGCCCTGGGGGCTCCCGAGTGGCCTGAAGAGAGGGAGGGACGTTGTCTTGGGCTGAGGCTCCACCACGAGGACTCAAGTGCCAGCGGTGTGTTTGGGAGGTGACCCTAGGGGGCACCAAGAGGGGATGAAAGATTAGGTGGAGAAAGACCGGCGGCCATGAAAGGGTCCATTCATGAGTGAGTCTGCACTGTGGGCAACTGAGATTCGATTCTCCGGAGACCCTTGGGAGACCCCCGGAAGTCTAGGGCAGGCCTGAGCTGTCCCACCTGAAGGGTGTTCATCCCCAACTAAAACCCATCATTGGCTGAAGTCTCTTCTGCGGGAGCCGACACCCTGCTTCCAGCCTGTCTTGTCAGCCAGGTCTGGGGGCCTGGGAAGGGGTCATCGGCGCTGGCAGTAGGGGACAGCAAGGGCTAGAGGGTGAGTGCCAGGGGGTACGGGGGCAAGGCTCCAACCGTCCGCTGCGCAAGCTCAGTGGAGACCAGGAAGTGAACAGTGTTTGTGTCAGGAGACAAGTGCGCCTCTCCCCCTAGGAGTACCCCTCCGTCTTACCGGAAGTTGCGCAGGGTGTGGACTTAGGTGTTGCTATGGCTACCACGGGACTAGCTTCACCTTGTGTTTCCTTTGGGAGCTGGTGTTTCTCAGCGTCTGCTCCATTCTCAGCTTTAGGCTTCCTTTTGGTGTGTGGTGTGTGCATTTCAGAGACGGTCTCCCTGGACACCTGCTCCCCCCAACCGTGCAGACGTCTGTTGCTTGTTACTTGCCAGGCTGGCGGCGGGGATAGTGGCATTCTCTGCGGTCCCATCGGGCCTCAGTCTGGACAAGTCTGGGGAGGGGATTTTCTCAGTAGCTCTGTCCCTCCCCCGCTTGTGGGTGGGTTCGCTCTGCGCCCAGGAGGGTTTAGCACCCCGACCTTGGGGGTGGAGGTATTCTTCTTTTCTCCCCCTCCAACTACGGTGATTTTCACCTGTGTTCTGGGAGCTTAGGGGTTTACTGCCCGACCCCCAGCAGCATGAGGCTCTCGTCCCCCAGGGGAGCAGGGAGGTAAGGCGGTAGCTCCCTCCACCCCCAGCCTCCTCTCCGCGAGGGAAGTGTTCTGTGGGTTTCTGCCTGCCCACAAGTCTTTCTTGCGAGCACCCAGCAGACCTGCCAGCTCTGAGGGGTTCCAGAAAAGTTATTTACTTTTATTTTAAAGTTGATATACATTTTATAAAATTGCTTTCTGTAGGTCGTGGGGGAACGAGCTTAAGAATTCCCTGAGCCTGCACCGATGGGTTAACAAGGCGTAAAGAATTAGCCACAGGATGAACGCACCCAAGTTTGCGTCAACAGGGCCAGCCAGTATAGGACAAAGGTATAGGAATAGAAAAGCCTTGGGATGAAAGCATCAAAAATGAGGTAAACAAGATTAGGGATTCAGGGCGGAAATGCCCCCCAACTTAGCACAATCGCAGAAAGGTGCTTTCACAGGAAGGACAAAAACAGGAAAACAGGACTGTAGACCACAGCAGCCGAAGTTGCCCGGAAAGGAACTAACAGCAAAAGAAAGGTGCCTTGTTAACCCTGAGGTAGCATGCTCTTTCTTGTCCCCTAGGCCAGTTGAGGTAAACCGAGGTGGCGCCCCATGCCTGCTGTAAACAACCTTCCTCCCAGTGCCAGGATTTTGTTTTGTATTGACCCAAACCCCTAACACCGCATATCTTCAAAACCCCCTTTCCCTCACGCCCATGAGCTAATGTTCATGGTTTCATTGTCTCTCTTTGCACGTCCATCACGCTTGTAAGCCTTCCGATCTTAATAAAAACGGAGCAAAGACCCTTCTTCGGGGCTCTTGTCTCCTCCTGGACATTAGCCTCTCTCACATTGCAATCCTGCGTCCGCTCTCTTGAACTCCAGACCCAGAGTCTACCACAGTAGGTTGTCTGGATTTTTCGTGTTGTAGGTTGGGAGTGACGCTCTCTCCAGCTTTCTACATCCTAAGTGGCCTCTCCTTTGGATACGTCCACAAGTGGGAGTCTACAAAATGCAGAGGGTGCCCCTAGAGGCCCCCAGACTATTTACTGGGGTGTAAGCAGAAGTTCTAGAATTTCTATTTCTATTTATGTTGTATCGCATTCTTAAAAACAAACAAACAAACAAACAAACAAACAAACAGCAACTCCAGAGAAGAGACCTTTCTGGCAGGAAGTAAGCCCTCACTTTGGACTTGAGTGGACACAGGGGATACCAATCGCACCTGTTGCCAGGGTAGGAATTGGAGGATTTTTCCAGACACGGCGTAGTGACCATTCGTGATTCAGTCTCCTTGCCTGGAAGCGCCCAGAGCCCCACTGTGACATTCAACATACTAAGTTGTCCTGGTGATTTGCTTGCCAGCCTCCCCACGGGACTTTGAGGTCAGGCAGGGAAAGGCCAGTGTCTTGTTCACATCCTGATATGAGCAAGACACTGGCCTTTCCCTGCCTGACCTCAAAGTCAGGATGTGTAGTGTCCATACGTAAGGAAGGGCAAAGTGCTCTGTCGTCAGCGGCTCAATATGTATCCTGGCTACCCCTGACCCCAGCTGCCCAATGGGAACTTTTGTCAACCCCCATCACTAAATGAGGGGGGAAAGTGAGGCCCACAGAAGGCCAAAGAATGGTCCTGGGTGTATACAGCCTGGATGTAGTCATCGCTTGTGAGACTAGGATGAATCAAAGCCTCCTGCCAACTGATTCTGTGCTTAGCCTGCCTCTACCCCCTCCACAAGGCAGGTGGGGAGGATGGGGTGATTTGGAAAACTCCAGTCCCCCCCCCCCAACAGGGCTGCAAGGAGCAAAGACGTGGAGGTGCATCCACACGCGATTTTTATTTCTCCTGTTTCTCTGAACTGAGCGGGGGGTTTGGAGGTTGAACTTGGGATTCAGTTTCTCCTGGCTGTTCCCCTTCAGACCCGGGTTCTGCTGGGGAAGAGGAAGAAGGTTCCTTTTTTGAGCCTCCCAGCAAGGCTCCAAAAGCTGACCCAATGGAGGCCAGGAGGATGTTGGATGATGTGGAGAGTCCAGCTGCCCCTGAGGAATAGACAGAGGGTGAGTCCTGGAACCTGCAGTGGCCAGTGGCCCCGACCCCTCTGGATGTCTGAGGCCCAGAGACCTGGATCCCTCCACTAGGTTCTGAAACCCCCAGGGCTCCACTTTGGGGAGACGATGCTGGAGGTGGCAAAGACAGGAGAGGGGGTGAATCTATGGGAAGTTAGAGACAGAGGACAGTCAGCCAAAGATCCAGTGAGCAACCGGTCCCCTCACCTTACACAGGAGGCCACTGAGGCCCGGAGGGGAAAGGACCCACCTAGGCCACTCCCGTGTCAGATTTGGGTAGGGCTGTACCCAGAGCCCTGGGCTCCTTCCCTTCTTCTCCCTCTCAGATCTCAGAGCCCCTTACCCCTCCATTCTCACCAAACTTCACTCAGAAGGAGCCAGAAAGAGGACAGTGAGGGACAAAGGACCCGGGAGGATGAGAACCACGGAACTGGAGGGAGCTGAGCCCTCCCTCAGGCTTAGCCTCTGGGGTGAACGCCCTCCTCGCTCTGCTCCTCTCCCCACTATCCTGCGCTCCCCCACCCTTCCCCCGACCTGTCCACCGCCCACCCAACACTTACCCACCGACTGAAGCGTCGCCACCAGGCTGCCCGCGGCGATTCCACCCCCGTTGGCGACCGCAGCGGCGGACATCATCTTGGCCGCTAGGGACGAGGCGGCGATTCCCGCCCCGGTGAAGCCCATGGCGCCCAGCACCACGGGCACGGCCCCCACGGCCACGACTGCGGGGAACAGGTGCTGGGTCGGGGCGCGGGCCAGGGGAAGGGACCCCTCCCGAACTCCTTGGCAGTTTCAGGGGCCTGTCTGCTCTGAACATCGATGGGACACGGCAGCTCGGGGGGGGGGGTCCCAAAGCAAAGAGAAAGGGGGGGATGTGGAGTCAGGTGGGGGACAAAGAGGTCACGGGAGGCCCACCCAGGAAGTGGCAGTGACATACCGCGGAAGTCACTGCCCGTCACTGTGTGTGCGTGTGTGTGTAAATGTGGGAGGTGAAATATACCACTGCAGTTTGTATAAACAACACCCCCAGTCAAAGGAAATCTCTACGCGCTCGTTAGAAGGCCTAAGGGTGCAGCCAGGCCCCGGATCAGGCGTCCTCTTCCCGGGAGCACTGTGAGCGCGGCTCTCTGCTCCTAACATTCACCCCGGCGGCCCTCCCAACCCGCATCTCCGCAGTCCCCTCCCAGGCGACGCAGGGGATCCAGGCGACTCACCTCCTCCCACTGCAGCGGCAGCCGCCCGTTCTTGGGACACGAAAAGGGAAGAGAGACGGAGAGTGAGTTAGCTAGTTAATAGGTGGAGGGAACGAAGGAAAACAGCGGGGCGTCTGGCCCGTCCTAGGTTGGGGGTCCGGGAGGCCTGCCCCCCACCCCAGCCCAGGCTGCCAGCTCCCTGCAAAGCTAGACTCACTCATCATGGTGCCGCCTTCCTTGTCCTCGCAGAGCTCTGGAAACATCTAAGCACCAGCGGGGGTGATTTCATGATTTCCAATGGAAACTCGGCCTGCCCCTCGCGGGGCAGGCCCTTCGGCGCGGTCAGCCCCTAGCAAAACCCAGAGCCAGTCCTGCCCCGCCCTCCGCCCCGCCCCGCCCCGCCCCACCGCAGCCCGCCCCGCCCCACCGCAGCCCGCCCCGCCCCACCGCAGCCCGCCCCGCCCCACCGCAGCCCGCCCCGCCCCGCCCTCCGCCCCGCCCCGCCCCAGCCCCCAAGCCCCGCCCCGCCCCAGCCCCCAAGCCCCGCCCCGCAGCCCCACTCCTCTGCTTCTCCGCGGGCCTGTCCCTCCAGCTGAGCGTCCCCCTCCTCCCCTGGCTCTTCTGTCCGCTGGTGGTTTCCCTCCTTCTTGGTGGCCCCGTCAAAGAGAAAAGCGTCCTAAAGCATCTGAACAACAGAGAAATGGTTTCCAGCAATAAAGAAACAAAGAAAGATAAAATAACAATGTGAAGAAAAAATACGGGTGACTCCTGAAAAACATGGATTTGAACAACATAAATCCACATATATGCGGATTTTTAATAGTACAGTGCTGTAAATACATTTTATCTTCTTGTGATTTTCTTAAAATTTTTTTTTAAATGTTTATTTATTTTAGAGAGAGAGACAGAGCAGGAGCAGGAGAGGGGAAGAGTGAGGGAGACACAGAATCTAAAGCAGGCCCCAGGCTCTGAGCTGTCAGCACAGAGCCCGATTAGTGGCTCGAACTCAACAACAGTGAGCTCATGACCTGAGCCGAAGTTGGACGCTTAACTGACTGAGCCACTTAGGCACCCCTCTTGTGAGTTTCTTTTCTCTAGCTTACTTTATTGTGAGAACGCAGTGTATAATGCATACAACACAAAATAGCTGCAAATTGACTGTTTAGGTGGTTGGGGAGGCTTCTGGTCAACAGTAGGCTATTACTAGTTAAGTTTTGAGGGAGTCAAAGTTATAGGCAGATTTCCCACTGTGTAAGGTGTTGGTGCCCCAACCCTCCCTCCCCCATGTTCAAGAGTCAACCACATTTAATTTCATTTCCAGAGGAAGACACATTTTGGCACATTTCCTTCCAGTCTACCTCACCAAGGTTGCCCAGTTTCTGTCACACTCGGAAAACGTAACCCCCTTACCAAGTTCCGATAACAATGTGCACACTACCTTGCAAGCTCCCCATTTAATGGGTCATTTAAATTTCCCCAGGCTGCTTAATATTCTTCCACAGGATTTTCTTTAAAGTCAAGTTTATTGAGATATAATTTACACACGGTAAAATTCAACCTTTCAGTGGACACATCTATGGGTTTGGGCAAACTTTTACAGTCGAGGAACCACCAGCTCAGACGTGGAGCATTTTCTTTCTTTTTTTTTTTTTCAAGTTTATTTTTATTTATTTTTTTTTTGAGAGAGAGCTAGAGAGGTAGCGGAGGGGCAGAGAGAGAGGGAGACAGAATCCCAAGCAGGCCCAGGCTGTCAGCACAGTGCCTGATGCGGGGCTTGAACTCACCAACAATGAGATCATGACCTGAGCCAAAGTCAAAGTCAAGAGTCGTGCTTAACTGACTGAGCCACCCCAGGCGCCCCGGAGCATTTTCAACATCATCACCCTCTCCCCACACCTTGTCTCATGCTCCTTTGTAGTCAGCCTTGCTGGACCCCAGCCCCTGGCGACCACTTATCTGTTTTTACGTCCCTGCACGTTTGCCTTTTCTAGAACCTTGTATGTGTTTTGTACTTATCATCAAACAGCTATCCTGTGAATGTGCTGTAGTTTAATGTATCAGCACCCCCACCCCCCAAGGGTTTAAATTCTTTCCAATTTTTGTTCTTATAAGTGCTGATAAGTGCTTGTAAGTTCTTATGAGTTCTTATAAGTGGCAGGAAGTGCTTAGGTCACCATGCACAAATAGTTTTTTGATAATATGTTCCTACAGGTAGAGTTGTTGGGTCGGACACTATGCATTTCTTATGGAACTTGATATTTATTGTTAGTCTCCAAAAATATTGTGTCAGTTTACCCATCTCTCAAAAGTATGTGAGAAGATCTATTTTTTTTCCTATTCCTCACCAACAGTTACCTTTCTCAATAAAAAAAAAAAAAGAAAAGATTTGCGGTGAAAGGTGGAAAATTGTGACTTATTTACATTTCTTTTACCACTGATGAGGTGCGAAAATAAAAGGAAACCTCGCTAAAATGGAGTTGCAAGGCCAGCAGGGGGAGCTCTCACGCCCTACCACTCCTCATCAATTGCAGACCCCCCAACCGGAAGAGACCTACTTTCCAAGTAGATACTACTTTGGTTACTGCTTTACTACCCCAGGCGGAGGAAGGTTTTCCGCCTACTCTGGCGACAGCCCAGCCAAAAAGAGAGCCACACGACAGAGCCAATGAAAAGCCAGTCTCCTTTGAACTTCCAGTTGACTCCAACGGACTTTTTGTTTATATAACAGCCCTCCCAACTTACCCATTCCCTTTTACCCATTACCCAAAGAGCTTATTTCTTTGTTCCCCAGGCTTGCCTATGGCTTTGCCATAGGTTCTGTGTCAGGGATTGTAATTCTCCGCTATTCCTGAATACACCAATTTTTACTGATAAAATATGTGGCAGTTTTATTTTTAAAGTTAATAGAGGCTTTTTTTTTTTAAACGTGTATTTATTTATTTATTTTTTAATTTTTTTTTCAACGTTTTTATTTATTTTTGGGACAGAGAGAGACAGAGCATGAACGGGGGAGGGGCAGAGAGAGAGGGAGACACAGAATCGGAAACAGGCTCCAGGCTCCGAGCCATCAGCCTAGAGCCTGACGCGGGGCTCGAACTCCCGGACCGCGAGATCGTGACCTGGCTGAAGTCGGACGCTTAACCGACTGCGCCACCCAGGCGCCCCAAAACGTGTATTTATTTTTGAGAGAGAGAGAAACAGAGCACTAGTGGGGGAGGGACAGAGAGAGAAGGAGACACAGAATCCGAAGCAGGCTCCAGGCTCTTAGCTGTCAGCACAGCGCCCTACACGGGGCTCAAACTCATGAACTGCGAGATCATGGCCTGAGCTAAGCCCCGATGCTTAACCAACTAAGCCACGCAGGCGTCCCAACACAGGCTAACTATTTTTAAGTTTATTAGGCTTATGCAGTCCTTGTTTTGTAAGTTATCTTCTCACATTCTTTTTTCCTACGGAGGTGTTATTTTTTTTTTCCCCTTGCAGATATATAGGAATTACATATTAACTCTCTTAATCCCTTCTTACGATGTTGCCGAATTTTGTTTCAAGTTCATTACTTATTTTTTGCCCTTTTAATACAAAACTTTTTCATACTTATACAGATTTGCCGATCCTTTATTATTTTTGTCTTTGTGTGCTTAAAAGGGTTGTTCTCGTTAGCTATCAGGTACATCATCACCTGTTTTGTCTTTAGGTTCTTCTGGGGTTTCATTTTTAAGTCCATCTGGAATTCAGTTTGGCACGTACAGGGCGCTTTGCATATACCTATACATGTCTTAGCTGTTCTCATATCATTTATTAAATCATCTTTCATTTCCTCTCTGACCTGAAATTCTGTCTTTATATTCAAAATGCACGTACTGGTATGTGTATACCAGGATGGGTGTTTTGGAATTTTCTGTTTCAATGAACTATCTCTTTTGGCAACAGTATCACCCTGTTGTAACGTTTATAAACTTATGTTCGATTTAATATCTGCTCATTTTGATTTAGGTTTAAAAAATATTCTGGGGGCGCCTGGGTGGTTCAGTCGGTTGGGCGTCCGACTTCAGCTCAGGTCACTATCTCGAGGTCCGTGAGTTCGAGCCCCGCGTGGGGCTCTGGGCTGATGGCTCAGAGCCTGGAGCCTGCTTCCGATTCTGTGTCTCCCTCTCTCTCTGCCCCTCCCCCGTTCATGCTCTGTCTCTCTCTGTCTCAAAAATAAATAAAAAGTTAAAAAAATTTTAAGAAAATATTCTGGCTCTTCCTACCTTTTAATTCTTCAGATGAACTTTAAAAATATTTCTTCAATTTCCAATAAAAAAACAACCTTCCTCTTTTGATTGAAATTTAGTTTTTAAATTTTTTAAATGTTTGTATTTATTTTTGTGGCAGAAAGAGACAGAGCGCGAGTGGGGGAGGGGCAGAGAGAGAGGGAGACACAGAATCCGAAGCAGGTTCCAGGCTCTGAGCTGTCAGCCCAGAGCCCGACGCGGGGCTCGAACCCACAGACTGTGAGATCATGACCTGAGCCGAAGTCGGACGCTTAACCGACTGAGCCACCCAGGCGCTCCTGAAATTAAGTTTTAAAATAAATATTCAGGAAGAAAAGCTTTACAGAAACTATTCTTTACATCCAGGAGCATGATAAGTCTTTCCACTTATTCAAGTTTCTTTTCATATTCCTTAATAAAATTTTGTGGTTGTTTTTGTATAAGGATGAGATATTTTTAAATAAGCTTTATTTAAAAAAAATTTTTTAATGTTTATTTATATTTGAGACAGAGAGAGACAGAGCATGAACAGGGGAGGTTCAGAGAGAGGGGAGACACAGAATCCGAAGAAGGCTCCAGGGTCTGAGCTGTCAGCACAGAGCCCGACGCGGGGCTCGAACTCACGGACTGTGAGATCGCGACCTGAGCCGAAGTCAGACGCTCAACCGACTGAGCCACCCAGGCGCCCCCATTGTGTCTCCTTAAACTCCTCTTAGCTGTGACAGTTTTTCAGACTTTCCTTTTTTCTTTTTTTCTTTTGATGACCTTCACAGTTTTGAGGCGTACTGGTCAGGTGTTTTGGAGAATGTTCCTTCACTAGGATTTGTCTGAATTCTCCTCCTCGTAATTAGATTAGAGTGATGGGTTTGGGGGAGGAAGACCACAGAGGTAGAGTGCCATTCTTATCACATCATGTCAAACGTACATTCTATCAACAGGACTTACCATGGTTGAGGTTGACTTGAGCACTTGGCTGAGTAAGGGAGTTTTTGCCAGGTTCCTCTGTGAAGTCGCTTTTACCCATTCCTTTCTCTACTGTTCTTTTGGAAAGAAAGAAACTGCAGCCCACACTTAGATTGGGGAATTACACCCCACCTGTTTGAGGGTGGAGTATCTTCATAACTTATTTGTGATTCTCTGCACAGGAGATTGGTCACTTCTTCCCTTTTTCTTCATTTAATTAATTTAAATATTTTAGAGAGAGGGCAGGGGAGAGGGGCAGAGGGGAGAGAGAGAGAGAGAGAGAGAGAGAGAGAGAGAGAGAATCTCAAGCAGGTTCCATGCCCAGCGTGGAGTCCGACTCAGGGCTCGATCCCATGACCCTGAGACCATGACCTAGGCTGAAATCAAGAGTCAGAAGCTCAAAAGACTGAGCCACCCAGGCGCCCCTGTCAGTATGGACGCATTGGTATTTATTTTATACTTTGTTGCATAATTCGATATTGCTTTAATTATTGTCTTGCTCAAGTTTTCCAGCTTCGGCCACTGGCAGTCTTTCAGTTGGTGCCTGTGTCTCTTTGACATACGTCCATCGATGTGGGTGGGTGTGTGCACGTGTGTGTGTGTGTGTGTGTGTGTGTGTGTGAGTTTAGCACTTCATTGCTTTGTGGCACTACAAGCGGCTCCAGACTTATTTTGTATATTTCCCGTCCCAGTCCTAGTACTGGAGTCCCGGTTTCTTTTATTGGAGCACGTAATTAGCAATATGTGCAAGCTAGGTGTGCTCATTGCTACTGGGCTATCATTGCTTCTAAGACCCTCTTAGCTACAGAGCAAAGAGATATACACGTGTATACTAACCCATATGGGTACACCTCTCTCTACTGTATTTTCATTTGTGACCACTTGTATCAATGTTGAACTAAACATGAGCTCATACTGATACCTCAGGCCCTAATGCATTACCACATGGATCATTCTTGCTTCCTCTCTTCTTCTTCCTTTTCTTTTTTTTTTAATTTGGGGGGGGCAGCAGGAGAGGGACAGAGAGAGAGAGAAAAATCTTAAGCAGCCTCCATGTTCAGCGAGGAGGCTCCACGTTCATCAAGGAAACCAATGTGGGGCTCGATCCCATGACCCTGGAATCATGACCTGAGCCAAAATCAAGAGTCGGACGCTCAACCCACTGAGCATCCAAGCACCCTGCTTCCTCTTCTTTCTTATCTGTTAACTCCCACTCTAGTAGGGAAAAACACTGCTCTTTCCTTCCATCATCCACTTACTTAATTTTTCAGTTCCACGATATAATAGCGGTATCAGAGTTGTTGGTCCATGACTACTTATTTTTATGAAGTGTAAAGATACTTTGTAATGCTTTCTACTATCCTGAAATGAAATCCATAGATAATATCATCTAGCTACATGCAATGTATCGCCCAAACTGCAATACGAAAGAGAAATAAAAGGCAATTACTTATAATAAAATAACGCATATTTCAATATCTATGTGCTTAAGCACTATTATACCAGAAAAATATAATGAATAAGTTGCTTGTGTCTATTTAAGGTTTTCAATTTTTTTTAACATTTATTTATTTTTGAGAGACAGAGCA
The DNA here is from genome assembly GCF_007474595.2 of Lynx canadensis. Lineage (NCBI taxonomy): Eukaryota > Metazoa > Chordata > Mammalia > Carnivora > Felidae > Lynx > Lynx canadensis. The sequence continues at coordinate 136,332,345 of NC_044308.2, forward strand.
TTGAGCAGGAGAGAGAGAGGGAGACACAGAATCCGAAGCAGGCTCCAGGCTCTGAGCTTGTCAGCACAAAACCCGATGCGGGGCTCGAACCCACGAACTGCGAGATCATCCCCTGAGCTGGTCAGATGCTTAACCGACTGAGCCACCCAGGCGCCCCATGTCTATTTAAGTTTTGATACAATATAATATTCATCTGAAAGTTCTTAACATTTTTTATGTTTGATAATTTGAAACAAATGCTTCAGAAACATATCTATATATCTTTATCCATTTATCTATATATAGTTACCATGAATGTGGCAGCTGCAAATACAGACTGATTCAAGTACCATGAATAACATTGCCACCAGCAACACGATTTTCCAAAATGGTATATAATTCTGGCACCAATTATAACGTGCGGGGAATTTTCCTCCACATCACCAAGTCATTCTCTGACACCAGCTGGGTGTCCTCCAATTCAACTCAGTCCTGACACATCTCTGGGGAGATAGGGTCACATCCCATAGGTTAAGAGCGCAGTCCCACAAGACAGTTCTCCACTTCAGATGCCAGTTACAAGTCCAGCTTGTTACTTTGTGATATTGCCCAAGTGGCCATAAATCAGAGGTTTCCATGACCCCCTCCTTGGGTTTGGATTAATTTTCTAGAGCAGTTCACAGGACTCCGGGAACCGGGAACCGGTTTTCTCGCTAGATTGCCAGCTTGTTACAAAAGACAGTCAAGTGGGGCGCCTGGGTGGTGCAGTCGGTTAAGCGTCCGACTTCAGCCAGGTCACGATCTCGCGGTCCGTGAGTTCGAGCCCCGCGTCGGGCTCTGGGCTGATGGCTCAGAGCCTGGAGCCTGTTTCCGATTCTGTGTCTCCCTCTGCCCCTCCCCCATTCATGCTCTGTGTCTCTCTGTCCCAAAAATAAATAAACGTTGAAAAAAAAAATTTAAAAGACAGTCAAGCTATGAATCAACTGCCAGATCAGGACCTACGTAGGGCGACGTCCCCAGCAAAGAAGCTTCTGTCTTCATGGAGTTCGGGGCCTGGCCCGGTGGCAGGGGAAAGCATTCTGGTTCAGCAAAACCTGAAGCTCTCTGGACCCTCTCGTTGGGGGGTTTTATAAAGGCTTCATTACTTAGGCATGATTGAATCAATCATTGATCATCGGTGATTGCTTCAACTTCCAGTCCCTCACCGGTCCCTGGAAATGAGGGGGTGGGGCTGAAAAGTTCCAGCCCCGTATTTCGTAGTTCATTGCTCTGGTCCCAGCGCGCCCCACCCCTTTAGGAGATTTCCAAAAGGAGTTGCCACATTAACAAAAGCTTAGCAGTGTTTGAGGGGGTTGTTGTGAATAACAAGACAGACACTTCACCTTCATGACCCTGAAGTGACTTCAGGAATTGAGGACAAGAGACCAACTATTATGACAAAAGAAAGATTCTCCCGTTGCTCTTACGGCTCAGGAAATTCCAGGAATTCGAGGAAATGTGAGGCCGGGAACGTTGTTCTAAGTCCACAATATATATTTAGTATAAATGACAATATCACACATGGTGGTAAAGTTCAGTTGGTAAAGGTCAGACCAAACCAAAGTACAATCTCCCTGATTTGCAAGAAAGTTGCAATTACTGAAAAATTCTGTCTACGTTAAAACTACAAAAAAATACGTACAAAATACGGTAACGTTCTAGGCTCGGATAGTTATCAGTTTTTTGTTTACATGAAGGGACTTTTGAAATTTCTACAGGATAACTTTTAGCTGTGAGAGATGGTCCTGCATCCCTGGTCCCTAAGTACGTAGGTACTGGTAACATACGTCCGTCATTGTGCCTAATTAAACTAAATTAAACTAAGCTAAACTAAGCTAAGCTAAACTAAAAAAGATAAAGTAAAGTAAAGCAAAGCAAAGTAAAATAAAGTAAAATAAAATAAAAAGTAAAATAAAATAAAATAAAATAAAGTAAAATAAAATAAAATGAAAATCTCCAAGATGTCCTCTAGGGGGCAGTAGCATCCTGTTAAAAACTATCCTCTTAGCCAGTAACTTAAAAAAAACCTAAGGATCTTAGGGATGTTTATAATTATTGAAAGAAAACAGAAAATAAAATGAACCAATGAAAATCTTATTTGGGGCATTCATTTTAAGAACAATTTGTGCATATTGAGTATTTAACTTGTGTGTAAGAACTTGGTACGTGTGACAGAATTCAGTTTCCAATTTTAATGGTGTACTTCAGTCAGAGATTTAATCTTGTGATTATAAAGTTGAAAAAGATTCTATTTGTCAACCAACGTTGCAGATAAGTATTGTTTAAGAATACCTAAATTTAAAATGGTATAAGACTATTTTATTGGATTTATACGATTTACCACTGTTTATAGGAAGATTTTGCTCGTTAGAGACACACTTTCTTTAAAAGGGAAATGGACTATAAATGCTAAAAAGCAGACAACGGGCCTAAATAGAGTCACTTATGCTAAGCCCCACAGCACCAAACTGAGATTTAACTTAATGACAGTTTTGGCTCTCCCCGAAGTGGAATCTTTTTTTCTTTTTTTTTCTTTTTTAAAAAATGTTTATTTATTATTTGAGAGAGAGAGAATGAGAGAGAGAGTGACAGCATGAGTGGGGGAGGAGCAAAGAGAGAGGGAGACACAGAAACCGAAGCAGGCTCCAGGCTCTGAGCTGTCAGCACGGAGCCCGACGCGGGGCTCGAACCCACGTACCGTGAGATCGTGACCTGAGCCGAAGTCAGACGTTTAACTGACTGAGCCACCCAGGCACCCCTGTTTATTTATTTTTTGAGAGAGAGAGAATGAGAGAGAGAGTGACAGCATGAGTGGGGGAGGAGCAAAGAGAGAGGGAGACGCAGAAACTGAAGCAGGCTCCAGGCTCTGAGCTGTGAGCACGGAGCCTGACGCGGGGCTCGAACCCACAAACCATGAGATCATGACCTGAGCTAAAGTCCAGCGACTTTAGCTGAGCCACCCAGGCGCCCCAAGGAAGCTTGCACGATCTTACTATGAAGATTTCTTTGAAGTTTTCTATGAAGAAAATCAGCAACAAATATAATTCTTTGTGCCAATATACTGAATATACTGAGTGCATTCGTCTTCAGATTGGGAGGAGGCGGGGATGTACACTTTCACGTTTCTATCCAGTGTCTGCGGAGGTCCCCCCCCCACCCGCATAATGACAAAAGGGGAGTGCGTGGGGAGAAAGGCATGAAGGTCGGAGAGGAAGCAGTAAAGCTTTCTTCGTGCATAACATGATTGTTTATGTTACAAAGTCCTAAGGACTCCCCGCCCCCAAAGCTGCTAAAACTAACAAGTGAACTCAACAAAATTGTCCAAATCGGTTGTATTTACAAAAACCAGCATGGCAGCAAAAGTCGAAGTGACACTTCATAAGCTCAAAAGGTTTTCAAATGACACAACAGCATCGAAACGGAAACCATTCGGGAATATACTATCAAAGGACGTGCAAGACATGTACATCGAACCCGAAAAATACTGCTGAGGGAAATCGAAGGGACCCTGCCCGAAAATGGAGAGATTACGCCACACTCACGGGTTGGAAGACAGAATTTTCAGGTGCCAGCGCTTTACATGCTGGCCTGTAGATTCGGTGCAACCCATCGACTCCACTCCAACGGTTCACTCAAGAGAAGTGAAGACATCTGGCCACCTTTGTAGACTTGCACATGACGTCCCAAACGGCTTTATTCAGGATAGTCCCCTGCTGATAAGAACCCCAGATTGACATTACCGAGTGAATTATGTAAGCAATTCATGTTCATGAGAACATTTAGACATTCTAGATACGCCAAGTGGAAAAAAAAAAAAAAATCAGAGCCCTTTGGCTTCCCACCACTAACCCCTGTTCACGTTTCCGATGCACGCTTTTCTCCCCATTTTGCCCGACTGCAGTGTAGTCCTCAGGCCCGCCTCTAGCTGAGGCCTCCTGCCTTTGCTTTTCTGGAAATTACACTGGGGTGCGAGTCAATCATCCAACTCATAACAGAGCGAATGAATTTGCCCGGGATGTGTCATCCTCCAAGAGATTGTGGCAGCACTGGGCGCCTAGCCAAGATTCCTGAGCCCTTAGGTCCTACCCTCTTACCATTACCAGCAGCCACCCAGTGGAGGGGATCTGGGGGAGAGTTAGAGCCCTGGGTTTGAGTGCCCCCTTGAGGCAGCACCTCAAACGGAAGCCTACTCGCATGTGGGCAGGAGACGCGCTTACCACACCTGCTTGGCTGGGATGGAGATTTGTTTCGAGGGCTGGAAAAGGCTTGGCACGAATCTCAAGCTGAATGGGCTGCAAGGGTGGCTCCCTTCATTGGAGCAAACATTCTACTCCATTCTCCTACTGGGCGAGCAGAAATCTCACAGTGAAAGGGGTTTTCCAGTACCTTCTTTTTCAGGATGTCTCCCCTGCTCTCAGGCATGCCATTAAATGTTGTTTCTTCTCCATTCACAGGGCGGGCTCCTGGAATCCATGTTTGTGAACATGGACCACAGCGATGGGACCTGGGTGGGCACTTGGCAACTCGGGCCCAAGCGGGGTTCTTTCCCTGGAAATTTGGAAAGAGCAAAACAGAGAACTAACTGGACAGCCGGGTCTACAGTAACATGGGAAATGGGGCAGCTGTTTATTTAGTTCTCTTTGATCTGTCCCTGTGGGCCGAGCAAGAGAGGCTGCCGATAAGGGGGAGTGGGAGCAAATGTGCAGAAAGAAACCAGAGAGTGAGAGAAAGAGAGAGCCCTTTCTGTATTCTCCTTTCTAGAAGCCCCTGAGGCCTGGCTGCATCCCGATTTTGGGCTCTGAGCTACTTGTAGGACCTACTGTGTGCACTTCCCTAGGTCTTAAGCTACCAGAAGTCCTGCCAACGTCTGGCCTTGGTGCCTGTCTCTAGTGCTGCTCATTCATTTATTCGTTCAGCAGATAATTATTGGCCATGTCTACGTACCAGAAAGTACTGCCACAGACACTGGAGAAAGAGCAGTGAACAACAAAAAAAGTTTTTACTGTCATGTAGGGGAGATGAAAATTAGAAAGACAAACACGTAAGTACCTGACACGTCAGATTGTGTTGAGGCAATGAAAAGTGAAGTGGAGTAAGAGGAACAGTGAGTGTAGACAGAGGAGCCAGTAAAGGCATCTCTGCTTAAGTGGGACTTGAGCAAAGACCTAAAGGAACTGGAGAAGCAGAGGGAGCCGTGTAGCAGTTTGGGGAAGAGCACTGTACAGTGAGAACAGTAAGTGCAAAGGGCCTGGGGCAGCAGGTGTTTGAAGAACGCCAAGGCAGTGACTGTGACTAATGGAACGAGTGAGGGCTGAAGACGAGGTCAGAGGGGTGGAAGGGGGGAGGTGAGGGTGAGGCTGTGTGGGTGTTGGGGGTGGGTGGCACAGGGCCTTGTGGGACTTTGGCTCTTGCTCTCGGTTAGATAGGGAACGATTGGAGGGTTTTCGGTACATGTTATGATCCTCCTACGTTTTAAAAAAAATGTGATAATCAGACATGGGTGTTTATTTCGGGAACCTGGGAGATCCATTGGAGAGTATGGAATTGCAAAAGCACCCTTAGAGCTGGGGGTTAACACTCCTGGAAAGTGCAGGTCTGGGTCCTTGGGAGCAACTGGGATGTATTTATAGGAAGAATAAAGACTCCCCCCCCCGCCCCATGCACTGGGTTTGGGTGCTAGCCACTTGGTATCTCTTGGCTTTTGTCCATTCGATTTCTTCTCTTTTAGGGGCTTTTATCTTTCTTCTCCCAGGAGACAGAGCTGGAAGGTGGGCCGGGTCTGCTCTCCTCTTGCTTGGGAGGAGACACCCCCTCACCCTGCCCAGCCCTCCCTCACTGGCCAAGGGGGACTGAGGGGCTGCGGGGAGGGGTGTCTGCAGTGCGCCCAGACCCGGGGCTCACCGAGCAGGGGCCTGCCCAGGCCTTTGCATTCTAAACAATCCGGAACCTTCCTCCTGTTCACGATACAAGTCCTCTCTCTCATTTTATTGACACGTAGTGTCCTCACAGTGCATCTTTCATTGTCCCAGTTTTCATGGACGTTTGTATTGAGAAATCGTATTTTTATATAAGAAACAAATATAAAAAATATGGGAATATAAATTTGCCGTCCAAATGCCATGATAAATGGCAACAGAGGCTGGGTGGGGGAGGGGATTGGGGCAACCCAGAGAGATCCCGTCCTGTGTCAGGGAGGGGTCGGATCTGAGATGCTAACCTTCCGGATGCGGGCCCGGTAGGGCCAGCTCTTCCGAATTTTGGAGACAAGCGAAGTCTCTGGACAACCTTGCATGAAGACGGCATCAGAATCCATAGCAACAACCACACCACACCCTGATGGGGGTTCCAGGCTTCCAGGAGAAAGGCTTTCTTCCGCCTGCAGTCTTCCCCTTCGATGCCCCCGGGATCTAGGCTGGTGTCCTCCTGGAATGGCCTTTGCGTGGAGGGGACCAGCTTATTTTATGGTTCCCTTGGTCTGTTCCTTGCTGTCCTGGGGAGTTGGGAAAAGCACCTACTGGTCTGTGGAATGAAGCCTCCCGGCCCCAAAGTGGGGTTAGTGGAGCCCGTGTTAAAGTGGAGTTCATTGATTTATTCAGCACATACTTATTTAGATATTCTACAAGCCAAATACGCTCTGTCTAGTTACTAGACTTCTTCCTGCTCTCTCAGGCTCCTCCCTCCTAAAACCTGGTACCTGCCTTGTTCCCCCCACAGGAGATGGGCTCAGTCCTGGCTCTCCCTTGCTGCCTTGGCCATGTCCAGCCTTCCAAAGCTGTGCCAGTGTCTCAGTGAGGGGTAACTTCTCATCCCTGATCTTCTCTCTCCTCCAGCGCAGATCTGGTCCTCCTGGACCCTTGCGGTCCTGCTTGCTCCCAGTCCTCCATTTCCTTTCCTGCATCCCTGAGACTCCCCTCCTTCTGGGCTTGGTTTGACCTTGGTTCTCAGGATCCCGAGCGGGCTATGTGACACCAGGGTCCGTCATCACGATGTGTGCCTGTAGCTGAGAACACCCCACGGGGCCGTGCCAGTCTTTAGCTGCGGTGAGTGCACACGGGACACCTCTTCTCTCGGTCCTGTTCTCTTCTCTCTCCCTATTTCTTTCTCCCCCATTCTATTTTTCATTTCTATCACAGGGTGTATGGGTTTGCTACAGCCTCAAGAATGCTGCATAATCAGCTATCCCCAACTACAGGGGCTTAAAACAACAATCATTCCCCCCCCCCCCCCCCCCCCCCCCGCCCCTTGTGGCCCTGTAGGCAGACTGGGGCAGTCCTGATGATTCAGGCTTGGCTGGGCCGGGTGACTCTGCTTCAAGCTGTGACAGCAACAGCAGCAGCTTTGTTTTTCACTGACAGGTTTCACTGCAGGGTAGGAGGGGCGGCTCTGATCCACGTGTGTTTCTTCCGGAGTCCAGCTTGATGGGGCAGCAGCTACCCAAAGGGAGTTCTTTTTGGGGTGATGGCAGAAGCATGCGAGGCCCCTTAAGACCCGTGCTTGGAACTGTCTTGCTGTCACTCGCTTCCATCTTCTTCCATTGGCCAAAGGAAGTCACGCGGTCAAGCCCCAAATCAAGGAGTATGGAATTACTCTGCCCCAAATGAGGCCATGGCGAGGACGTGGGTACAGGGCGGGGTGCGGAATTGGGGCCAGTCATTTAATCTCTCACACGTGGTCAGTGCTCGATACATACTGTTTATCCCACGTTGACTCGTGTATATCTTCTAGGTCTTGAATGCGTCCCCAGGAGCATTTAAAGCCACTGTCTGCGGGGCGCCTGGGTGGCGCAGTCGGTTAAGCGTCCGACTTCAGCCAGGTCACGATCTCGCGGTCCGTGAGTTCGAGCCCCGCGTCGGGCTCTGGGCTGACGGCTCAGAGCCTGGAGCCTGTTTCCGATTCTGTGTCTCCCTCTCTCTCTGCCCCTCCCCCGTTCATGCTCTGTCTCTCTCTGTCCCAAAAATAAATAAAAACGTTGAAAAAAAAAAAAAAGCCACTGTCTGCGAGGACTTTAACTTGATTTCCTCAAGGGACAGGCGTTGGCTGCAGAAAGCAGAGGGCCGAGCTGCCTGTGGTGCTTGAAAAAATAGAAGAGCTCTTTCTGGAAAAAAACAAAACCAAAAAACCCCCCAAACAACTAAAAACCCCCACCCGCCGTGGCTCGGGGCTTTTAAGATCTGGGTCCGGGGCTCCGTCCCTGTGGATCAGTGACATCCATTAGCACAGCCATTAGAATGCAGCTGCCAGGGCTGAGGCCAAGGACGAGGCCTCTGGGCCAGAGCGAAGCTTTCGACTCCTCTGCAAGACTGCAGGGGAAAAGACTCATGAGAAGCCCGTGCCAAGAGCAGCGCTCACGTTATCTCATTTAATGCCTGCCGCAGCCCCGGAAAGGGGTATTTTTAAACCCACGAAATGGAGCACTTACATCTGTGCAATTATAATGCCTCTCCCTGGGTAATGACTTGAATGGAATTTTGTCGAATGTGATGCAGTCCATTTCCCAGCATTGCTGGAAAATTTTGAAACACGGGTCAAGTACCCTCACCTTCAAGTGATGTCAGGAAGCTTGCTTAATAGAAAATCCAGGGCAATAAGAATATCACCCATTAAGGGACAGGCAAGGTCTCTGAGACAGCCCGCAGGACCTCGTCATCAGCCCCCTCTGCCATCTGGATACGGCTGCTTTCTGCTGCCCCCATGCACTTGCCGATGTCGGTCTGGGGTCTCTAGGTACTCTGCCTGCTATGCGCCTTGGTCTGGAAGCAGGCTGAGACGCCCCCAGCCCTCCTGGAGGAACGGGAGACCCTCACCGCCCCCGGCCTTGGGACATCTCTTTCCATCTGTGTTGGTTGTCCCCTTTGGTCTGCTGCAAGCGAAGCGGGAGCTGTCCGCTCGCTCTTCGGCGGCCTTCGGTCAACAGCTGACTTGAGAGCTCACGTCAAGAGGCTTCGGTGGCTGGGGGGCAGAGATGGGGCGGAGGTGACCCAGGGCAGGCAGAAGGGAGCACGGAGCGATTTCCTACTCTTCTCTCTCGTTTTGTCTTGTTCTCCGTGTCCCGTTCCCCGGGTCCCTCCCTGACTCCTTACGTTCTTGCCACTGCACCCGCTAAGGGCCTCCTGCCATCCCGCCCTTTGCGCGCAATCGGATTCTGGAGAGGGGCCTGCATTTCTTACAAGCTTCCAGGTGATGCCCATGCTACTGGTCCAGGGACCACACTTTGAGGAGCCAGAGGATAGTTTTCTACAAAGAACTTCTACCTATGTTATTCCTCCCGGTCTCTGCCACGACCCAGACGGGCTGGCAGGCCCGGAGCCCGTGCACTTATATTTTACAGGCGAGTTCGACTCTGCAGCGGCTACGAAGCGTCCATGTAGTCGACGGCCCTGCCTCTGAGGGCAGCCTTGAAATTGGGGTGACCGTCCTATTATTCCGAGGTCCCATCGTTCCTGGCCTGGGGAGGTGCCCCGGTAAGATGAAAGGTTCCGGAAAAGTGGTGCGTGGCCGTAGGCGGAGAGCGCACACGTCTCGGAGGGCAGAGCTCCCGGTTTCCCCGTGCGAGATCAGGTGTCCCTGGCAGTGGAAACGGGCCGTATAAATTATACATACAAGTAATAGAGGCTGCTGCAATCTGCCAGAGGTTCTTGCGACGGCCTGGATGATGGATCGCCTTGCCGGGGCTTGGGGGGCTGCGCCGAGGGCACCGAGACAGAACTCGAGAAGGGAGGGGAGGCTGAAGCCAGGCGTCCAACTCCTGCACTTCCTGTCAGCAGGGACATGTGCTTTTCCGGCCGGCCAAAGCTTGCTGGCCTTTGGCAAAGGACCTACCTACGCAGAGTTGCAGGTCGTGGGCAGGAAAAGAAGGATGAAAAGGGTCCCATCAACGAGTGATGATTTTGGTCCGTCCCGGCGAGTCTGAGGATTCTGGTAGGAGGTAGGAGGTGAGAGAGGTAGGAGGTGAGAGAGGCTGAGAGCCCACCCCCCCATGGCACAGCTGGGGAAACGGAGGCCCTGTGGCGGGGACACCTGCCTGAGGCCACCCGGCTTATCGAGGGCAGCGCTGGGGCCAGGGTGCTGGGTTCCCAATTGTGGCCTCAAGTTTCGCCCCCACTTCGTCTCTTTGCTTTGTCACGGACCAGCTCTTGTCTGACTTTTCCGAAGCGGGACAAAGCGCTCTGGGTTCAAAACAGGTGGCAGTGGGGAGCGGACTGTATGGTCTTGGGGAGAAGGACTCGATCGGGGGGTGCACGTGGAAGAAGCAAAATTCTGGCATCAGGGAAAGACACCAATTTGCCAGGTCATCGCCCCTTTTGATCTCTCTTCTCGGGCCACCGTTCAGCTGGCATTTCAACATGCCTCGCGTTGGAGTACGTCATTTATTCCTCGGCCCCTCAGTAAATGCCATCAGTCAAACGGAGCAGATGAGCTGTGTGCTCAGGCCTGTCTCCCTTCAGCTCCTCGTTTTCTGCCCGGAGAAGCCTGACCTGACGTCTCCTCTCTGCCAGCCAGTCCCGCACCTGCGCTGGCCACCCGGAGATCAGTGCCACCGTCTCTGCCCTCGGCGACCGCTGTTGCAGTGCTCTCCTGTAAAGAACGCGCATGTGGCCGCAGCCCACGCTTTCTAGAGTGGTGCTACTCGGCGTCCCTGTCGGCTTCCACAAAAAGAGCTCGCATCACGTCACTGGTAAAGTCTTACTATGAGCGGGAGAAGTCACCTTAGCAAAATAGCTGATGTACCTTCTAGCGTGAGGCTCTGTCTCCCCAGAGGCCAAATGATAATCGTAGGCTGCTGGGCTGCGGAGCACGTGGCGAGGAGCCTTTTCTAGAGCACGTTCTGTCCATCAGGCACACGCTAACCACTGTGTGTATTCACGGAGTGCATAAACAATGCATGTATCCACATAGACATATACATGTGTGTGCATTAATTTCATTCTTTAAATTATGCCATAAAAGTAACTTTTTCTCCCTTTCGGAGTATAGTTCCGTGAGTTTGAACACTTGTACAAGCGCGTGTAACCCCCACCCTAATCAAGATACAGAACCGATCCATCACTCCAGTCAACTCCCTCCTCCTAGGCCTTTGCAGGTGTCTTCACTCCATCGGGACCCCCTGGCAACCACTGGAAGGCGGACGTAAGAGGGGGAGCCAACTCGGACCTCTCAGAGGAAGTCGCTGTCCTAGGGAAAGCAGGAGCATGGACGCCTGTGACTCCATAGAGCAGAGCTCAGTGACAGTAAACTTCTATGATCATGTCCCTTTCCTTGAGGGCAGGACCTCCAAACTCTGCTCACATCGAACTGCAAAGGATCCGCGGAACAGGTCCTTTGTCCTGGATGGCCATCGTCTCCAGTCTCTCCTACAAACTAGGAGGGGGTGACTGCTATAGTCTCTGCCACAACCATGAAGTTCAAGAAATGTCTCGTTTATTTTTTTCAAACAAATGAAATGTGGGGCTCCCTCCAGCACACCCCGGCTCTGCTCTCCAGAGCAACGTGGGGAGACAGACCCTTGGAGTTTTGCATCGTTCGCTCGCTGCTCAGCGCCGTTGACCTGGGTGGCTCTTCGCCTTCTAGGGGACACTGTGGCTCTGGGGCTCCGAGGAGGGGACAGAAGGGACTCTGCCCTGCTGTGAAGGCCATGGCCTTCACAGACTGGCCTGTTCGGCACCCTCGTCCAGGGCCATTGCTTTAGGGCCCTACCTGGCATTCTTTTTTTTTAATTTTTTTTTTAACGTTTATTTATTTTTGGGACACAGAGAGACAGAGCATGAACGGGGGAGGGGCAGAGAGAGAGGGAGACACAGAATCGGAAACAGGCTCCAGGCTCTGAGCCATCAGCCCAGAGCCCGACGCGGGGCTCGAACTCACGGACCGCGAGATCGTGACCTGGCTGAAATCGGACGCTTAACCGACTGCGCCACCCAGGCGCCCCTCTACCTGGCATTCTTGAGGAATACTCCAAATCCCAGAGGTTCCTGACATAGTCTCAGGAGCCTCGAGGTTAAATATTTAACACTGGTATGAATTTGGGGCACCTGAGTGGCTCGGTCGGTTAAGTGTCCCTTCGGCTCAGGTCATGGTCTCATAGCTCGTGAGTTAGAGCCCCGCGTCGGGCTCTGTGCTGACAGCTCGGAGCCTGAAGCCTGCTTTGGATTCCGTGTCTCCCTCTCTCTCTGCCCCTCTCCCACTTGTGCCTTGTCTCTCTCTGTCTCTCTCTCTCTCTCTCTCTCTCAAATATAAACACTAAAAAAAAATTAAGATCAGCATGAATTTTTAAGTTCACACTAATAGTGATCTTTAAATATACACATGTACATACAATGGTCTTTATTTTTAATTTTTATTTAAAAAATTTCTTAATGTGTATTTTTGAAAGAGAGAGACAGAACACGAGTGGGGGAGGGGCAGAGAGAGAAGGAGACACAAATGGACAATTTATCTGAGAAGCCAACAAAGGTGAGTGGCGTTTCACATGTGGCAGGAGGGAGAGGAGGAGGGAAGGGGGGAGGGGTTTGCATGTTCAGACAGGACTGGGATCGGGAAGGAGTCTGCCTTCCTGCCCCTCCTGCGCCAGCCAGTTCTCATCAATCATGTCCTTTGAGAAAGGCCAGAAGAAGGAGGCCTCCAAGGTCATCAATGTCAATGGCCACCATTCTTTTTTTTTTTTTTTTAAATGTTTTATTAATTTTTGAGACAGAGAGAGACAGAGAGTGAGCAGGGGAGGGGCAGAGAGAGAGGGAGACACAGAATCTAAAACAGGCTCCAGGTTCTGAGCTGTCAGCACAGAGCCCGACACGGGGTTCCAACTCACGAACCGCGAGATCGTGACCTGAGGCGAAGTCGGACGCTTAACCGACTGAGCCACCCAGGCGCCCCAATGGCCACCATTCTTAAGCTCCCTGCTTGACAGGCATGTTAAGGCCCATTATCTCGGGTAATCGCCACAATCCTGCAAAGTAGGTGTTATTACCCTTTTTTTTATAGATGAGAAAACGGAGTCCAGAGAGGTTAAGTAACTTGCCCAAGGTCACACAGCTGACAGCTGGTAGAGCTGAGGCTCAATGCCAAACCCAACGAGCTTCCTGCTCCGTGTTGCCTTCCACGTCCATAACAGAGACACAAAACACAGGGAGTGTAGAAGACTGGAACGGACCATGCGCATCCATAATGGGGAGACCCGGACTAGAGTGGGGAGGAGCGTTAAGGTGATCCGAGATCGTTCCAGGAGGAAAGCGTAAATTGAACTTTGAAGGGCAAGGTGAATTGCTATTAGAGGAGCAAAGGGAAAAACATTCATGGCCGGGGAACAGCATAACCAAGGGTACAGAGGCAGGGATGAGCACGTATCCAGCACAAGCAGAGGCAACGATCCTGGTGAGAGCAGGAGGCTCAGCTGGGAGGGAATTGCAATAAAAAAATATGGGGGCCAGGACGGTGGACTGGTGTCCATGGAACTTAGGCATCAGCTCACGTTCTTCCCAGAAACGCAAAGGGACGGAAGCGGTGATTAAGGAAGATTAAAATCCGAGGTACAGAGCTGACCCCCCTACAGAGGGGACTCTGGAGAGTGCACGTGCAACAGCTCTATAAGTTAGGTATTCCTTTTTTATTTTATTTTATTTTATTTTTTTAATTTTTTTTTCAACGTTTATTTATTTTTGGGACAGAGAGAGACAGAGCATGAACGGGAGAGGGGCAGAGAGAGAGGGAGACACAGAATCGGAAACAGGCTCCAGGCTCTGAGCCATCAGCCCAGAGCCTGACGCGGGGCTCGAACTCACGGACCGCGAGATCATGACCTGGCTGAAGTCGGACGCTTAACCGACTGCGCCACCCAGGCGCCCCTAGGTATTCCTTTTTTAAAAAATTTTTTTAAATATTTATTTTTGAGAGAGAGAGAGACAGAGCGTGAGCGTGGGAGGGGTAGAGAGAGAGGGAGACACAGAATCCGAAGTAGGCTCCAGGCTCCAAGCTGTCAGCACAGAGCCCGACGCGGGGCTTGAACTCACGAGCTGTGAGATCCTGACCTGAGCCAAAATCAGCCGCCCAACCGACGGAGCCGCCCGGGCGCTAAATTAGGTATTCCTAACAAGTGACTTCGAAACCCCATCATCGTCCGTTTTGCTTCTAGCATCAGGTATATTTTAAAAAAGGTTGTCATTCAAATCGTAGCTAACACATACAGTAGGTGTTTTCCCCTTTTTCTGGCTTAATGAGTTCCAATGACACTTACATTGCTTTTCTGGAAAACTACTGCCCCCCCCCCCAAACCCCGCCATAAAACTTACAAGCGTGTACATGCCCACACAGCTGTGAGAGGAGCCTTGTTGCTTTGACAATGGACATAGTGAGCACCTGTAGCTAGCGCCCTGCCATCTGCACCCCCCCTACCCCCCACTGGCCAGAACCCCACCAGGTGCTAAAAAGGAGGGCTTGGTCTGAGGAGCCTCAGGACACTGATGCCCAGACTGGGCGCCCCCCCCCCCCCCCCCCCCGCCGCGTGCCAGGCTCTGCTTAGGCCCCCAGTGGAAGCCTGGAAGGTGGCTTTCATTTGGTTTTTATAAAATCGTCCAATCAAAGTTCAACAAGCATAAACAAGCCTCCCCCAGGGCTCTAGAAATGAGCAGGCTGGAGAGAGGTGAAAGCAGTGGCTGAGACAGTGAGGGGTCGCCTGAGATGCCTGAGTGGGTGCTGGTCGGAGGCCGTGGGAGTTCGTGTCCACCAAGTAGGAGGCTCTGGGCTAGGCAGAGGGTGGGTGCAACGGTCAGAGGTCAAGTGTGCTCTCGAGTGGAGAAGCCACAGTTTGAGCCCTTCGGTGTCACCTCCTCAAGGACCCCTTCTCCGACACAGACACACCGGTCCCCTTCAGGAATAGGTGCCTTATCTGGGGGCCCCCCAGCCCCACGTGTTACATCGAGCATGTTGTTCACCACACTGAATTGTCGTTTGCTAACTTACCTGTCTCTCATGCTCTCTCCAGGGCTAGTGTGCCATTGCCTGGATCGATGTTTTAAACAACGGACAGTGAAATGGGGTCAGGGAATTCAAAGCCAGCGGCGGGTGTGAACAAATAATGTTGAGTTATCTTTTTTTTTTTTTTTTTTGAGCAATCTCCAACGTTTATTTATTTTTTTGGGACAGAGAGAGACAGAGCATGAACGGGGGAGGGGCAGAGAGAGAGGGAGACACAGAATCGGAAACAGGCTCCAGGCTCTGAGCCATCAGCCCAGAGCCCGACGCGGGGCTCGAACTCACGGACCGCGAGATCGTGACCTGGCTGAAGTCGGACGCTTAACCGACTGCGCCACCCAGACGCCCCAATGTTGAGTTATCTTAAGACCACTTGCTTTCTTAAGAGAAGTGATTTGGGACATATCCTTCAGAAACTCAGAAAGAAAGCATCTCGTGGGCGTTTGGGGGCTCAGGGGGATTGTGGATTTCTGGGAAACTAGAGCCACTGACAGGCTAATGGATGCCCAGCCACCTGGGACAAGCTGGATGGTGGGGCAGAGCTACCAGCGGGAAACACCGATCACCTCTGACCCTCTCACTCCTGGGGAGGAGAATGCAGCCATGTGCCCATTAGGAGAGGGGAGTGGCGGGGCGCCTGGGTGGCTCAGTGCGCTAAGCGTCCGACTCGGGCTCAGGTCATGAGTTCGAACCCCGCGTCGGGCTCCGTGCTGACAGCTCAGAGCCTGGAGCCTGCTTCGGATACTGTGTCTCCTCTCTCTCTGCCTCTCCCCCACTCATGTACGTGCTCTCTCTCTCTCTCTCAAAAATAAAAATCAACATCAAAAAAAAAAAAAAAGGAGAGGGGAGTGGCTTAGGGCGGCATGAGCACAGCCATGGGAATGTTGCCCCTCACTCTCCCGGTCTACGGATGTAATGTAAGTGTCCGTGCTTGACCAACATGAGAGCCACTACTTGAAAGGGAAAGAGAACAGCAGATGATTTGCTGTCACCCAGTTGGTAGGCTTTTGTGGATTGTCACGTCAAGAATCCTTTGCCGTTCCTCCACGTGATCTCGATTCTTCCTTGACCTCTCTGTTCTTTCCCCTCGTTCTGGAAAAATATTTTTTTAGGCCTTGGGACAATAATAGACTAACTGTATAGGTGATGAAAATGCATTGCCACATTCCCTTCTCCGGTGTTAAGTTCACTCCAATTATGTGGCCATAATGAGTTGACACAAGACACAGAGTGGTCATACGCTCATACCAGGCAGTCACGGTTTCTTAGCAACAAACTAGAAACTGTTAAGTAGGCCTTGTTTGTGTCTGGGCTCATGCGTATTGGTAGTGTAGTCACTGCTGAATGCGGATGGACAATTTGTGCGCGCGTTGATTTCTTCTCTGGGCGCCATTGCAACGTACCCGCCGAATATAGAGTTTGAAAGGTTATAGTATTCCTGAAATTGTTTCATGGGTTCGGAACTAATTTGAAGAGAAGCTAATCTTATGTGCTTATGCTTACCATTTAATGCATGCTGTGCTCTGAGTAATAACAATTTTCATGGAGTAGCATAGATTGCCTGTTTTTTTTTTTTTTTTTTTTAATCTTTATTTTTGAGAGAGAGAGACAGCATGTGAGCAGGGGAGGAGCAGAGAGGGAGACACAGAATCTGAAGCAGGCTCCAGGCTCCGAGCTGTCCGCACAGAGCCTGACACGGGGCTCGAACTCACAAACTGTGAGATCGTGACCTGAGCCGAAGTCGGACACTCAACCGACTGAGCCACCCAGGCGCCCCTAGATTGCCTAGTCTTAAGCTCTGCCTTAGTTTCTAAATCCATCAAGCCCTCCTGTTTCCCCTTGTTCGAATGATCTTCGAGGACCTACTTCATTTCCATTTTACCTCCTCCAGTAGAGGTTTGGAGAGAAGTTCCGGGTCAGTCGGTTCGGATTAGGACTCAGATCCAGATCTGGCCCATGGTGCCGTGCCTGTGGAGAGGTTTCTGGTTTGAAACCTGACCCCCTATATATATTGTGACTCATCAAGCATGGTGGCCAGAAGGTTCTTAGGTGTCTGCGATGCGTGTTATCACTCCCTTACAGGCCAGCATCAAATGGCCATTGTTCTGGCAGACCCTACCTCTGGGTCAAGATGTGGGAGGGAATAAAGCCAGACCCTAGACCCTACAGGGCCCACTGCCTGCCACTCACTGGTATTCTTTTTTTTTTTTTTTTTTAAACTATTTCTCAACGTTTTTTTTTTTTTTTTTTTTTTTTTTTGGGACAGAGAGAGACAGAGCATGAACGGGGGAGGGGCAGAGAGAGAGGGAGACACAGAATCGGAAACAGGCTCCAGGCTCCGAGCCATCAGCCCAGAGCCTGACGCGGGGCTCGAACTCACGGACCGCGAGATCGTGACCTGGCTGAAGTCGGACGCTTAACCGACTGCGCCACCCAGGCGCCCCACTGGTATTCTATTAGTATTGCTGAATGAATGCAGAAGTGAATGAATGAATGAGTGCGTGATTCTAATTTCATTCACAGTCATGGTTTACGCGTGCCAAGCAAACTGGAGCAGAACATAATGGTTCCCATTACCCAACACTTGGGAGATTATTTTGCTGAAAACAACAGCACTTTTGCATTGTCACCAGAGAATTGTAAGTTCTCATTGTTTGAATTATTGTTCTCAATAATTATTGTGGTGCCATAGGGAGGGAAACGGAGCTGCCCCCTCTTATGAAACAGTGAGCCAGCGTGAGTCAGGAAGGAGCATTGGTGCGTATTGTTGCAAACAGGTGGCAGTGGACCGCCTCCCTCTGTCTGCCAAGACAGACGCTATCACGGTGCACAGCGTGAGAGATCCTTGCACGGTCTGGCTGAGAAATTGTGTAAAGGCATTTGACACCGGCTGAGTCCATTTCATCCTGAATGTGAGCCATTCTCACGGGGGCTCACTTCTGAGGTGCCGCGAGTCTTTTGGGCCACAGCATCTATTTATAGCCGCGTCTCCAAATAGAAATTAACAAAAGCCCGGCTTCATCTCCCCACCCAAACCCTCTGGAAGCACCTCGCTGTGCATTCTGTATCTCCAATTTGTACCTGAATGCGAGATCTAGAGAGACCCTTGGGCTAGCGGACCATTATTCACTGTCTCATTTGTGTCCTTTCATTAAGCGTTTCTATTTTTTCTCTCTTCTGATACATACTCATCATTTTTTTTTTGCCAAGTGCCAGACACGCCGGGAGATGCAAAAATGAATGTCATTCTTCACGGTGAAGAAGCCCCACTCACGGGACACAGTACCTTTGTCTGGGGGAAGGACAGGTTTTATTTAAGGTTTATTGGCAGAGGAGGGGCCTTTACAAATCAGCAAAGCCAACAACTCAACACTGAATACTGGACGTCACTGTCTTTAAAAGTCTTTCCACTATCAGGCCTTGTGTTTTGGCCAACCCTTCTCTCCCCTTTCTCTTAGCGGGGGAGACTTTCATTCCTACTCCCCAAATAATTTGGGGAATACCTTGGATGGCTAAAGATTCATTGATGCAATCTCCATGAACGGCAAGCATCCACGAGGGGTCTTAATCCCTCTGCTCCCTGTCTAAGGGGAAGGAGTGAGTAGCATAAAGATTTGATTTACCCATGGATGTAAGTTACACCACACACTCCCCGCCTTTACCTTAGAAATAACTCTTGAGTGGGGCACCTGGGTGGCTCAGTCGGTTAAGCGTCCGACATTGGCTCAGGTCATGATCTCAAAGTTCGTGGGTTCGAGCCCCGCGTCGGGCTCTGTGCTGACAGCTCGGAGCCTGGAGCCTGCTTCGGATTCTGTGTCTCCCTCTCTCTCTGCTCCTCCCCCGCTCATGCTCTGTCTCTGTCAAAAGTAAATAAACATTAAAAAAAGAAATGACTCTTGAGTGACTACAATCAGTTTTGGTTTTAAAGCGTATCATCATGGTCATTACAGGAAGCTGCACTTAGCGGTTTGCACATCTTGTTTCTCCTCTTAGATCATAAGCTCATCCAGGCAGGGGCTTCATCTGTTTTGCACCTCTTTCTTTCTCTTTTAGCTCTAAACATGGTGTTAGACGAGTATAGAGTTGCTTTCTATGTATTCCTGTTGGATCAAACACATTTTTCACATTGGGTATTTGAATAAAGGAATCACTTCCTTTTATGCAACAGAGAGGATCATGCAGGAGAGGCACCAAAACCTGCTTTCAACTCTGTTGTTGAAGGAATAAACCCGAGGTAAAAACACAGCCCAGTAACAAATGTGTACTGTGGCCAGCTACCCTCCCACAGGGAGTGACGAGACGAATCAAGTGGCTGGTCCTGCTTCCCTGCGTAGCTTTGAAATCCAAATCACAAAACAAAACAAAAGATTGTGCTGGCCAGCAAACACAGAACCCCGACCTCAGAAACCAACGTATGAGGGAAGCTTGACTTCATACACGACGTATCGGCTTATCTGCTCTGCTCTGCTCCTGTGCACGTGCTCTGGTGTGCCATCGGATTTAAAAAAAAAATTTTTTTTTTAACATTTATTTATTATTGAGAGACACAGACAGAGCATGAGCATGGGAGGAGCAGAGAGAGGGGGGAGACACAGAATCTGAGCTGTGATACGGGGCTCGAACTCACAGACCGCAAGATCATGACCTGAGCTGAAGTCGGACGCTTAACCAACTGAGCCACCCAGGTGCCCCTGAATGTTGTGTCTCAAGCACAGGCCTCATTAACCAAAGCTCAATTATTGAGATTGTTCTAGGACCCAGTTACAATAGTGGGGGCGAAGGGCTTCCCTCATACATCCACCAAGCAATTCTCCGCGGCACCCGCTGGCTGTCCTACGATCCAACTCAGTTCTGACACTATCTACCTGGCGGTGGCATCAGATCCTACAGGTGAGGGGCTTAGTCCCACAAGACAGTTCTCCACTTCAGATGCCAGGCTGTCACAGCCCTTCTCACCGATCAGCTATAAATCGGAGGTTCCCACGAGCCCCTTCTCGGGTTCGATTCATTTGCCAGAGAGATTCACAGAACTCAGGAAAATAGCTTACTTCTATTTAGGGGTTTATTGCAAAGGCATGTGATAAGGGATACAGATGAACAGCCAAGGGGAAGAGGTGAGTAGAACAAGGTGTACGGGAAGGGGCCCGGGGTTCCCAGGCTCTGTCTGGCTGTGCCAGTCACCCTACAACTCCTCCGCCTGTTGGCCAACCAGGAAGCTCTCTGATCCTCCTGATTATGGGATCTTATGGAAGCTTTCTCACCTAGGCGTGATCAGATGTCCATTTCTATCCTTCTGCCCTCTCTCCGGAGGATGAGGGGTGGGGCCGAAAATTCCAAGCTTCTAACCATGGCTTGGTCTTTCTGGGGACCAGCTCCCACCCGAGAGCTTTCCAGAAGCCCACCCAGAGTCACCTGAATAGAACAAAAAAGGCTTCTAGTGCTCTTATCACTGAGGAATTTACAAGGGGTTTAGGAGCTCTGTGCCAGGAGCTAGGGGCAGAGAGACCAATGCATATAATCCCTAAGAACTCGCAAGCGTCTTTTAATGGCAGACTGGAATAGAAATATTAGTCTCTCGGATAATTTTTAAAAAGGACCTCTCGGCCCAGAGTTTTAATCTCTTTTTCTTTTATGACATTTGTTCACCAGCTGCAATACCGAGCAGATTTGTTTAATCAATTCTGTTCTTTGCTAGAGAGAAGAGGTCCTCAAGAGAGAAGAGGGCAGGAATTGATGGGACATGAAAAATTCATAGTTGGGGGAAGCAAGTCCCTGCAAAGGAAAGATTAATTTTCGTGGTGTATAGAATTTGATATATTAATAACCACCGGGCTATAATATTGCAGCCCCATCTCCGCTGATTCTCACACTGCCGTGAACAAATTTGTTGGGGCAAAACCACTTCAAAACTTTGAGGGGCTGGTGAGTTGTACCTGCATGCCCTGGGCATTCTTGCGTATGGATGCCAAGGTGAATACGTGCCTTGGAGAGAGGCTGGACTGCGGTTTTCTTAGAGGGAGTAGGTGGGGAAGACCGATGCCTGAAGTCCCGATTTCCTTTTGCCTCACTCCTTTTTAAAAAAAAATTTTTTTTTTCTTAATGTTTATTTTTGAGAGAGGGAGAGAGGCAGAGCGTGAGTGGGGGAAGGGCAGAGAGAGAAAGGGAGACACAGAATCCGAAGCAGGCTCCGGGCTGTCAGCGTAGAGCCCGATGCAGGGCTCGAACACACAGACCGTGAGATCATGACCTGAGCTGAAGTCGGACGCTTAACTGACTGAGCCCCCCGGGCGCCCCCACTTTGCCTCGCTCCTAAATGAAGCTCACTGTTGATAAAGAGATTCCAGAGAATCAGGTTTATATCACGTGTACGTATTCATTCAACCCCTGTTTGTCGAGCGCCTACTGTATGCCAGGCGTTGTGTTGGGTCCTGGGGCTTTGAAGTGAAATTCAGCTAAATCCTCATCCTGGGGAAGCCCTCAGTTTCTCCTGACATGCAAACCTGGTGGTCGGGATCGGGGCGGGCATGGGGCCCTCCCATTTCCTGGTGGTGAAATGACCGTGCACGTCCAGAGCCCCCAGACGCTGAAGGAAGTCACTTCGCCCCACAGAGGTTGGTAAGCTAGGAGTTGCCATGGCAACAGATTAACTGGGTGTGCGCGCCCCAGCTGTGAGTATACCGTCTCCTCCTCTGCCTGAGTCCTTGCTTGGGGTGGCATCGTCTTCCTGCATGTGGAATTTGGCTGGAGAAGAACAAGCAGATGGAAGGGGGCTGCCAGGGACGGGAGAGGATAGTAGAGACACTACGGATTGAGACACCACGATAAGCTAAGACGCAAAACACTCATCGCGGGCCAGGCACCGTGTTATGTGCTGCGGCCTCATTTCAGCTGATTCTCACAGTCCCGCTGCGTCCTTCCCCCATCGTGGAGGCAAGGAAGCCGGTTCAGACGAGCAGAGCTAACGTGAGCATCTGGGTCTGTCTGATTCCCACGCCTGTGCTCTCAACGCCAAGCGGCGGTGGTTCTGAACCACAAGGGCAGAGTACCTGTGGGCGTGGCTAAAATGCAGATTCCCAGGCGTAGCTCCAGACCTGCTGAATCAAAATGTCTGGTGGCGGTGGCGGAGGGGGGACACCGGAGAATCAGAACACAAAGGGCTCTTGGAGGTTGCCTGGTCTGCGTGAGGCCCAGAGAGGAAGTGACTTGCCCCAGGTCCCAGGGCCAGTTGGGATTGGGATCCGGGTCTTCTATGCCAGCCTAGAGGTGCGGAGGGGGTGCGTGCACAGAGAACTGGAAGAGGAAACGGGGGGCCCAACCACTGAAAAAGTTGTCCTTCCTTTGTGATGACAAGGTACCATCTGAGCGGTGCTCCAATCAAGACAAGGAAAAGAAAGAGCGAGAAGCCCTAACTGGTGCTTATTCTATTTTCTTTCCAGCATCTCTGCCTGCGAGGCCAACCCACTTCCTAGCCCGGTCACCAGGGTAACCATCACTCCCACCTTGACAGTCAAGTGCGTACACAGCTTCTCGCACCCACATCCAGGGCCACAGGACCCAGCCCTATAATCAGCCTCCCGCTGCCTCTCCACACAGCCAGCAGCATCGGCTCCCCGCTCTCTGGGCCCGTCACCCCATCACAGCTCTGGAGACACCCCTCCCCACGCTCACACGCCGAATTCTGCTTTCCTCGCCCACTGCCTCCCAGGAGACAAATATACAATCTGCTCTCAGCGTGTATCATCACCTCTGGAGGGAGGAATCTGCCCTCAAGTTGGGACACAACCCAACGCGCACGGCCCACACAGGAGGAAAATCACCCCCTTCCAGAGGAAGGGGGCTGTGGCAGCGAACGCCCTCTTTCCCTCCAGAGACAGCTGAGGGGGCAGCTGGAATTTAGGAATAGTTTCCCAAGTGATGATCAGGAGAGGGGCTGCGGTGGCTAGGGAGGACGAGGGGAGCTGGGTGCCCAGAACCTGTTGCTAATGAAGCAGCTCCCTGCCTGCCAAGCGCAGGGGATCCCTGCCTGGGACAACAGAGCCCCCCCGTCACCACAGACACTTGGAGTCTGACCCTGTGGGTGATGAATTTGGGTGTCCTTCTTCAAAGACCCCATCAGAACAGTTTCATGAGGTGGGGCTGCTGGGGTCTTGGGTCCCCGTTAGGACTTCGAAGGGACGGGTTCCATCCTGGGCTCAGGGGCCCTCCCAAGTGCCCTGCCTGTCAGGCCGAGCTCCTCTGAGCTCCTTCCTCAATCGCTGGAGCTGATCAGAGTTTCCCACCAGCTCTATCCTGGCCTCTAGGCCAGACACTCCAGCTTTTTCCCTCCTCACTCATTCCCTCCCTCAGCCCTCCTGTCTCACCTGTCTCCTAGGCTGTGAGCCACTTGCTGAGCCCTAGGGACTGATTACCCTCCTTTCTCCTTTCTCTGCAGCCTGAGGCCACCCCCTTCAGACTCCTGACCCATTTGAAGCCTTCCTCCTGAGGGCTTGGGATCTGGCTCCCCCAGAGGCTGCTGAAAGAGCCAGGTGAGACCCTTAAAAGTGCAAGAGAGTTAACTCCCCAAGAAGCCAACTTTGACCAATAGGAAGCAAAAGGCTCGGAAGCCTTACTGCCTCCTTCCCATGGACAGCTCCCAGTGCCTCTTTCCCATGGACAGTTCCCAGTGCCTCCTTCCCATGGACAGTTCCCAGTACCTCCTTCCCATTAACAGTTCCCAAGGTTGGACTTCTGCCCAGCCTGTCCGGAGATGCCCTGGATGGGGCCTTTTGGGCCTCTTCCTGGATTGGGAACCGGCCTGGGGGCACAGTGCTGTCTGTGAATTTGCTTCCCATCTTGTCCCGCCTCACCTCCCTCTCTCTCACTCTGGCTGCCCTGAGATTTCACCTCTCAAGGAAGTGTTAGCACTTATGCATCCCCTCAGACTTTCCTAGGGAATCTGGGCTAAGTTGGCACTAAGCTTCAAATAGAGCAGAATTCTTGTTCTATATTATCTAGCCTACTTCCCTCATTTGACAGGGGGAGCCGAGGCCAAGAGAAGGTAGGTAACTTCACCAAGTTTACAGCCAGTTGATGGAGATTCATTACTTTACTATTCATTACTTTATGCCTATTCATTATTTTAACAAGTAATTAAAGAGCACCCACTAGGTAGCAGGCATTATTCTAGGCACTGGGAAAGTGGGGGTGAATAAAGTGGACAAATTCTCTGCCTTTATGGAACACAACATTTGAATGGAAGATTGGAGAAGAAAAGAACCATAAATGAGATGAAGACGTAAAACATTCAGAATGTTAGACTAGTAAGTGCTGCTGGTGGTGATGGTAGGTGTTATGAGATGAACTGTGTCCCTCCCCCCAATTCGTATGTTGAAGCCCTAACCCCCAGGACCTCACAATGCTACTGTATTTGGGGATAGGGCCATCAGAAGTGATTACATTAAAATGAGGCCATTGGAGTGGGCCCTAATCCAATATGACTGCGGTCCTTATAAAAAGAGGAAATTTAGGGGCACCTGAGTGGCTCAGGTGGTTCAGCATCCAGCTCTTGATCTCGGCTCAGGTCATGGTCTCCCAGTTTATGAGTTTGAGTCCTGTTTCAGGTTCCATGCTGACAGGGCAGAGCCTGCTTGGAATTCTCTCTCCCTATTTCACTGTCCTTCTGCTGCTCTCTCTCTCTCTCTCTCTCTGTCTCTCAAAATAAAGAAATAAACTTAAAAATAGAGGAGGGGCACCTGAGTGGCTCAGTTGGTTAAGCATCTGACTTTGACTCAGGTCACCATCTCACGGTTCGTGGGTTCAAGCCCCACATCGGGCTCTGTGTTGACAGCTCAGAGCCTGGAGCCTGCTTTGAGTTCTGTGTCTCCCTCTCTCTCTGCCCCTCCTCTGCTCACGCTCGTCTCTCAAAAATTAATAAACATTAATTTTTTTTTAAAAAAGAGGAAATTTGGACACACAGAGACAGCAGGGATGCACACACAGAGCAAAGACCATGTGAGGACATGGCAGGAAGGCGGCCACGTGCAAGCCTCAGGAGAAACCAAACCTGCTTCAATAAACAACAGACAATACATTTCTGTTGTTTAAGTCACTGAATCTGTAGTATTTTGCTATGGCGGCCCTAGTAGACTCATACAGTGGGATCTCAATTTCATAAAAGGCATCCCGAGCTGGCCTTAACCGAGAAGGTGACACTTGAGTAATATCCTGAAGGATGTGATAGACTGAGTTACCTGAAAATCCAATGGGAGAACATTCTAGGCAGAGGGAGCAGTAGGCTCTGACTTGGACGAGATCTGGAGTGTTTGAGGAAGAGTAAGGAGGCCAATGTGCATGAAGACAGCAGAGAGGGAGGGGGAGAGAAAACAGGAGGACGAGATGAGAGGCAGGGCGGGGGGGGGGTGTGGGAGGGCACCCTCTGTGTGACATGGGAGTTATTGCAGAGGTTAGAGCAGCGGTTCGGTTCTTAATTGGGGGCGAAAGGGCATTTTGCCCCCAGGGACATGTGGCAACATCTAAAGGCATTTCCATTTTCCACTGCATAGTGGTGGGCGGGGAGAGGTCAGGATAGGATACTGGCATCTAGTGAGTAGAGGCCAGGGGTGTTGTTAAATATCCTACAATGCACAGGACAGCATTTCCCTCCCTTTCCCCAATGAAGAATTATCAGGGCCCACATAGTAACAAGGTTAAGAAGCCCTGTTTTATTTATTTATTTATTTATTTATTTATTTATTTATTTATTTATTTACTTTTTTGAGAGTGAGCGAGAGAGAATACACAGGAAAGGCAGAGAGAGAGAGAGAGAGAGAGAGAGAATCCCAAGCAGGCTCTGCATTGTCAGTGTAGAGCCCGATGCGGGGCTTGAACCCACAAACAGCAGGATCATGACCTGAGCCGAAATCAAGAGTCAGAAGCTTAACTGACTGAGCCACCCGGGTGCCCCGAGAAGCCCTGTTTAAATTAAAAAAAAACAAAAAAGAAAGAAAAGTTTTTATTTATTTTTGAGAGAGAGAGAGAGAGAGAGAGAGAGACAGAGCATGAGTGGGGGAGGGGCAGAGAGAGAGGGAGACACAGAATCCAAAGCAGGCTCCCGGCTCTGAGCTGTCAGCATAGACCCTGATGCGGGGCTCAAACTTGCAAGCCTTGAGATCATGACCTCAGTAGAAGTTGGATGCTCAACTGACTGAGCCACCCAGGTGCCCCTGACATCTTTATGTGGTCTGAGGTAGTAATCTCATGCAAATATTTTTCTCATAGAGAGAATTGCTTAGTTTTAGTTCTGCTGTTGTAGAAATTACCACCCATCTAAGTGGCTTTAAAACAACACAAATTTATTACCTTAGGGTTCTGGAAGTTAGAACTGGGTTTCAGTGGGCTGAAATCAAGGTGCCATCAGGGATGCATTCCCATCAAGAAGCCTTAGTAGAGTTTCTTTCTTTCTTTTATTCCTTTTCCAGCTTCTAAAGCCTCTCCACTTGGGGGCCCTTTCGTTTTCAAAGCTCACAATGGCTGGTCGAGTTTCTCTTGCATCATATCACTGTGATGCTGGACTTTCTGCTTCCTTCTTCCACTCATAAGGACTCTTGACCATCACATTGGGTTTAGCGGATAATCCAAGATAATCTTTCCCTCTCAAGGCCCTTAAATTAGGCACGTCTTCAAAATCTCTTGTGCCAAGTTAGGTTACAAAATCACAGGTTTCAGGGGATTAGAACGTGGGCTTCTTTGGGAGAACATTATTTTAGCTACCACAAGAATCAACAGATTCAGCATAATTTCCTGAATCTTCTCTGAGCCTGGGTACAGGGAACACTGGTCTGGTAGTAATAATGCTTGCTATGTGCCAGGAATTTCTCTAAGCATTGTGGGCATATTATCCCATTTAATTCATATAAGACTTGGGGCGCCTGGGTGGTGCAGTCGGTTAAGCGTCCGACTTCAGCCAGGTCACGATCTCGCGGTCCGTGAGTTCGAGCCCCGCGTCAGGCTCTGGGCTGATGGCTCAGAGCCTGGAGCCTGTTTCCGATTCTGTGTCTCCCTCTCTCTCTGCCCCTCCCCCGTTCATGCTCTGTGTCTCTCTGTCCCAAAAATAAATAAACGTTGGAAAAAAAAAAAAAAAGACTTTTGCTGGGGCGCCTGGGTGGCTCAGTCGGTTAAGCATCCGGCTTCGTTGAGGTGACGATCTCGAGGTTCCGTGAGTTCAAGTCCCACGTGGGGCTCTGTGCTGACAGCTCAGAACCTGGAGCCTGCTTCAGATTCTGTGTCTCCCTCTTTCTGTCCTTCCCCTACTCATGCTCTGTCTCTCTCTCAAAAATAAAAAAACGTTAAAAAAAAAAAAAAGACTTTGTGCTGAGTACTACTTTTAGTCTGATCTTAGAGAAGAGTAAAGGGGGGAAAGAGTGGCTAAGTACCTTGCACAATAGGAAGTAGGAGAGCCAGGATTCCAGGCAGTTGGCCAGGGCCAATCAGGCAGTTCGGCTCCGAAATCCATGCACTTAACCACCATGTTCTTGTTGAATGAATAAATGAAATGAATAAATCTAGCTTCCCTTAGCTGTGTGCTCATGCCTGAGCCATACAACTTCTCTGAGCCTCAATTTCATGATCTGTAAAATTGGAATAGTGGTGCATTTCTCCTGTGCTTCATAGGAGTGCTTCTAGGACGCATTGAGACAAGTCGTAAGAAAAGCAGTTCAGATAAGAAAACAGGGCTCCAAGACTCCACCCACTGCATGTCACTGGCAGGGCTGGCATTGGGACGAAGGTCTCCAGGCGGCCAGGCTGGGGCAGGCTATCTCTCCTACAGGGTGGTAACTACAGCTACAGATTCTAGTCACCAAACTGAACAATTTCCCTTCACCAGTCTCTTACCCTGTAACAGCCAACATCAAAGCTATGCCTGTGTAGTCAATCAATTTTTCACTGAAGGCTATCAAGTCTCAAACGATGATGCTACAAAATCTAAATAGGAGATGATACTTTGCTGAAGCAGGGTAAAGTTTACAAATATTATTTAGTATCAGTTGTAAACAAGGGGGAACGAGGACAGTTTTGGGAATTGGCAGGAAAGGGGGGCTGCAAGGTGCTGCTCAGGAAAATCGGCACCCCCGCGTCTTTGCCTCTTCTCCTGATCTCTTCAAGCTCCATTTTCCCCTTCATCCCTCCTTAATGTGGAGCAGGGATCAGAATACCTGGATTTTAGCCACTGGGTAACCACTGACCATTTTTGCTTTGAACTTCAGAGGCGATATTGAATAAAAAAAAGAGCAAAGCGTGGGAGGATTCATCATATATTAGGACATGCAACAAAAACAGAGCAGTGGAATCAGTGCAGCACCGGTGTTGGAGCAGAGCCGGATCAACAGAGCAGAAACGAGAGCCCAGAGACAGAGACGTGTGTCTGTTAAGACTTGGTGTAGCACAGAGACGCCAGCACTCATCGGTGGGGGAAAGGACAGATTGTTTGGTGGGTACTGCTGGGCAAACTGGCTCACTATGCAGGGAAAATAACATTGTATTCCTGGTCATGCCATATGTCAGGTGAACTGCAGGTGAATTAAGACGTAACCGTGATAGGTAAAAGTGTGAAGCTATTAAATACGGGAAGATGTAGGAGAATATTCTGAGCAGGAAAAGAGTCTTAAATAAGAACCCCCCCAACGCACTACACAAGGCTAAAATGAGATGCATTTGTTGACATCAAAATATGGATTTGCCCTACACCGTAGGATAGGAAAGGCCAAGCTAAAAGGACAGGTGAAAGATTGGGACAAAGACATACAATGTCTAAGACTGACAAGAGATTAATATTTAGAACAGATAAAAAAACCTCCTTCAATTCATTCAGAAAAATAATAGGAAACCTAGCAGAAAAATAGACAGAGGCTGCAAATAGGTAATTCACAGAAGGAAAACATTTCAGTGGTTCTTCAGTATATGGAAAAATGGATAACATCACTTATCAACCAAAAAAACTCAATGAAATTACAATGTGATCCTACTTTGTTAAGAAAAAATTTCTCTTTAATGTTTATTTATTTTTTTAAATTTTTTTTAACGTTTTATTTATTTTTGAGACAGGGAGAGACAGCATGAACAGGGGAGGGTCAGAGAGAGAGAGAGGGAGACACAGAATCTGAAACAGGCTCCAGGCTCTGAGCTGTCAGCACAGAGCCCGATGCAGGGCTCGAACTCACAGACCGCGAGATCATGACCTGAGCCAAAGTCAGACACCCAACCGACTGAGCCACCCAGGCACCCCTCAGTGTGATACTACTTTGCTGATATCAGATTGATATAAATTAGGACATTGGGATAATACCAAAGGTTAGCATACAAAGTGGGAAAACAGAACTCTGTCTTCATATACCACTGCTGGGATTGCGAACTGGCAAAGCCACTCTAGAAGGCAACCGGGCAGACTGAAAACAAGCAGTGTCGACTCCATGACCTGGCAATTTCATTTCTATCTTATGCTCTATCAGGGACGCGTCTAATACCATTCAGTGTTGTCTGTGGTTACAAGGAACGGCTGGCAACCTAACTGTCCATTTTAAAGGAATTGCTAAGTAAAATGAGTTAGATGTACAAACTGAATGTTGTTAGTGGTCAGGACTAATGAACTCCTAGTATACATAGATAGCCCCATGGATAAATCTCTAACACATTATGTTGAGAGAAAAACAAGAAAAAAAGAGTTCTTAGCAGAGTATCTTTCATAATACATAAACGAACAGTATCTTTGGAGGATATATACATATATGGGAACACATCTTAAATATAAGAGAGAGGGTGCAGGGTGCCTGGGTGGCTCAGGCAGTTAAGCATCAGGACTCTGCCCAAGTCATGATCTTGCAGGGGGTTCAAGCCCCACGTGGGGCTCTGTGCTGAGAGCTCAGAGCCCGGAGCCTGCTTCAGATTGTGTCTCCCTCTCTCTGCCCCTCTCCCACTTGTGCTGTTTGTCTCTCTCTAAAATAAATAAACATTAAAAAAAAAAAAAAGAGAGAGAGGATGCATATGGGGGATAGAGAAATGGGAGTGTGGACAGGACATGGGTGGAAAATAACATAAAATTAAAAAGAGGGGACTTGCTGCTGAAGAGCCTGATCAACACAACTTTTGTCCCCCAAAGTCCAAAAAATGGCCCCGATCCCTTTCCCATGGCTTCCCATTCTTAACAGAATCAAATGCAAGCGACTCAAACGTGCCTGGCCAGAGCAGGGCCTTTCTCCATAAAGGACCTGCCTCTCTCTTCCACCCACTTTGCCAAGCAGTCGCTTCCCCTGCACTCCCAGCTTTACCTCCCACAACCAAAACACGCCCAGACTTCTATCCGAAATGGGCTTACTGTTATTTCTTTAGGAAAGTCTTACTGATCGTTTAAGATTCAGTTCGTTTCCCCTCCGGGAGTCCTTTTTGGGCCGCTGCCCCACCCAAATGTTAGACTCTCCAGGACTGTATTCCCCCATCACCCCATCACCCGGGCACACCCCACGTGGTAACTGCTCATTTTGGGTACACATCCCTCCCCCAGGGCTACAGCTGAGCTAGGATGGTCTCCGAGTCCATAGTTCGCCTGCTGGAGTGGGCGATCACTCGAGTGATCACTCGAGTTACTCCATCACGTTGAACACCACAGCAGCCCACCTCCCTCTCTTTCGCGGTCCGGGTCACCCAGTTCCGCCTCTCCGCTCCGGGTCCCCGCCCCCAGCCCACCTCCGCAGGCTGCAGGAGGTGGAAGGCTCTGCGCACGCGCCACGGGGCGGGGCGCGGGGAGAGGAGGGCGCAGAAGGGCGGTGGGGGCGACCACAGCTTGGCGCGGCAGTTGCGTCCGGCTCGCGAGCGCCCGGCGCCTGGGGGGGGCGGGGCCGAGGCAGGCTTGTGGCCCCTCCCCCGCCCCTGGCCCCGCCCCCACAGCCCGCCCGCGCGCCCCGCCCCGCCCCCTCGCTTTGCCCGCCCCGCCCCCGGCGGCCGCGCTCCGTCTCCCGCCGCCAGCCAGCCTCCCGCCGGGCTCCCGCGGCCGAGAGCGGGAGAAAGTCCTGCTGGTGGGCGGTCGCGGGGCTGCGAGCGTCCGGCATCCCGGGGCCGCTCTGGCCCGGGCGGCGAGGGGGCCCGGCGGTCCATGCATCCGCCGCCGCCCGCCGCCGACGCGATGGATTTCAGTCAGAACAGCCTGTTCGGCTACATGGAGGACCTGCAGGAGCTCACCATCATCGAGAGGCCGGTCCGCCGGAGCCTCAAGGTGCGCACCGGGGAGGAGGAAGTGCCCGCAGGGCGCCTGGCGGCCGGCCCGCGCCCCGACCCCGTCCCGTCCCGTCCCCTTTTCCTTCCCGAGCGACCCGGGACCCTTTCGGAGTCGGGCTGGCCCCTCAGTCCTCCTCCAGTCGCCGTGTCACCCTAAACCGGCCCCTGCCGGCGCCCGTGCTTCGACGCAGCCCCGGTTCTCCCAGCTCGGACCTCAATCCCCGAGGGACTGGCCCCTCGCACGCACTGGGCTCCCAGCCCCCCGCCCCGGACCCCTTTCCCAAGCCGCCCCAGGAACGGCCGGCCCAGCGGTGTCCCCCGAGCCGCCCCTCTAGGACAGCCTTGGCCCCTCATCCTTCCGCCCTGCGGGAGCTGCCCCTCCAGCCGCTCCTGGTCCCCTCCTGAGTGCCCCCCCACCTGTCCCCGTCCCACTCCTCAGTCACTACAGCTCCTGCCCCCCCCTCCCTGAGACACCCCGGATCCCGCTCGCCCCTTCCTCCATCCGAGCAAGCTCGGTCGCCTGTGCCCCCAAGTCAGCCAGGCCTCCCTTCACCTCCCACCCAGCACCCATGCTGGAGTCGTCCTGCTACCGATCTTCAGAGCCCTCTCGACCCTTGGCCCCCATCCTGAGTCACTGCGCGTCCTTTCTTCCCAGCCCCTCCAGGACTCCAGCTGGGACCCTGATCCCCACCTGCCTTTAGGGAGTCAGCCTTCAGTTTTCTCCCCCACCCCGCAGAGTCATCTTGGTCCCAGCCTCCAACCCTCGCTGCTGGCAGACCTACTTTACGGACCACCCCCTCCCCCAGCCGTCCTCTCAATAGCTCCCTTTAGCTCCTCTCACTCCCACCTGCCGCAATATCGCGAATCTTTGATTTCCTTCCAGCCCCGGAGTTTATTCCCTTCCCCCACTCCACATTTCGTC
This sequence comes from Lynx canadensis, assembly GCF_007474595.2. Lineage (NCBI taxonomy): Eukaryota > Metazoa > Chordata > Mammalia > Carnivora > Felidae > Lynx > Lynx canadensis. The sequence goes on from NC_044308.2 coordinate 136,364,491, forward strand.
TTTTTTCATACTCACTCGGCTGCAGTTTGCATCCATTCCCCCTTTGAGCATTTTCTGGGGTGGAAAATGCTGGAGAAACCGCCTTGGGGTATTAGAGATTAAAAGTATGTATAGATATGCATATAAAATCGAGTTCTAAACTCGATTAAACTCAATTAAACAGCAATGTTCTAAAGCCACAATGTAATTCTTAAGCTTCAGTCTAGAAGCTAGAAGAGTTTAAAAAAAAGAAAAAACCGACAGAAAAAACAAAAACAACCTCAAACTCCACCAACCAAACCCAACAATTGAAGAAAATTAGAGACCTCTGTGGTTGAGGTGGGCATGTAGAGTCCTTGATTAGTTTTCAGTGATAATGTTTAATTGTGAAACTTTTTCGTTCGTCTCTACTCATGTGGGGTTCCGGGAGGGTCACTGGGGGGGCGAGACTGATCCATGTTTGTGCACATAATTTGTATTTTATTTGTATTTTACGCTTGACAGACGCCCGAAGAAATAGAAAGATTGACAGTCGATGAAGACCTCAGTGATATTGAAAGGGCTGTTTATCTGCTCAGGTATTTCCCGAAGTCTTTCTGTGAAATTGTTGCGGTTTCCCTGTGGCTGCGTGGATGAATGCCGTTGTGAGATGTCAGGTTACAGGTTCTGTTCAGATTTACTTGAACAGGGTACTTTGGCATGTGTAGCACTTGATTATGTTATACGGTTTTGGTATGGACTTAACGCATTTGAGAACTGAGATCAAATAAGACAACCAACTTACAGAATATCCCTTGGAGCAGGAGGAATAGAACAGCCAAGGGTTTGAATTTGATCTCATCCTTATTTTCTGGCTTTGGTTGTTCTCCCACAGATCCACTAAGTTTAGATGAGAGTTAAAGAATGTCCAGTGATTAATTTTAAGTTACCCATAGAGTAGGACTGTGATGTGCTATTTGCTATATAGAATCCCCCTTCCCCCACCCCCCCCCCCCATAGGGTAGTTCAATTGGTTGCTCAGGATATCCTGTTTTATATTACTTTTGCTATGTAAGCTTCGTCATTTTGTCTGAAAGATTTTAAAATGTAATTGAGCCTACTCTCATTTAAGTTTAATCTCACAAACTCTGCAGAATTGCTCAACGCAAATGGTTATTAGAAATATTTACCAAATTTCAACTGTTTCAAACACTTTGGATTTAGCTTCCTAAAAGCTAATGCAGTGAACATTAATGAATTTAGCTGTGAAAATACTTCAGAAGCAGAAATTTTCCTAAGGTAGTTTGTGTCCATTTGTTTTAAAACTTTTCTTTAACTTGCAGTGACATGTTTTCCCCTTTGGCAAGTGAGTTTTCACTTCTGTTTTTTAGAATCAGATTTTTGAAACCTGGTGTTATTTACCTGCCCAGATATTTATCATCCTTGTTTCCTTAGCTTAGGTCAGCTTTGCCAGTTTCAGGTGCTGGCAAGTTTCCCGTTCTCCTTTCTAATTTATAGGTCATGTGTCTGGTCCCATGTTACTCAGTGGAGGATCCTGTTTAAAAAAAAAAAAAAAAATCCCTCTATGACTTTCATTCTCTTAATTATTCTTTAGCCTTTTCATGGCCTCTTGGGTTTCTGCACTCAGTCAGAATTGTAGCGTGCTTACAATTTAGACGTTCTCTCTAATAATTCTATCACTTGAAAATCTTTCTGGATATTAGACCTTATGTTGGTGTTATTTCCCCTCTTTTGGTGATCTTTGGTAGCATGCTGTCATTGTTTCTTCCTATTTATTTAAAAGAAAACTTTCATTTATGTATGAGTTAACTGTGTTTTTGGTGTTTACACAGAATAATTCCATGTTTAACCTTTTTTTGATACTTGATTGTGTTATAGTTGAAGTACTTTATTCCTTAGTAATTAACATGTCCAATATGGTGAACAACAGTTGTAAACTTCTGCCTTTTCCCACGGTTTTTTTGTTTAGAGTAGGTAGACAATCGAGGAGACTTTGCATAAGTATCTGTTAACATATAGCAGTTAATGATTTGTAATAATTTCCTACTTCTCTCCTACGGAATTCTCTTTCGCATAACTTCTTACATTAAGAAACGGACAGCCTTGCTCTACTTACTTGTGACAGCAGATACCTTTCTCTAGATATCAATGACAAGGCTTCTTTTTAAGGAGCACGTACTTGTACTTGTTTTCTATGTTGCTTTTATTGTTTGTTAGTGAACCGTGGTGTCTTAAGTTGTCTGTATTTCTTAGGCACAGAACGTAAGTTTCATCCAGTTCTGGAATTTACAAAGCCCTTTAGAGACAGATGGGTCCTCTCATTCTTAGACAAAGTTTTAAAAGAGATCTGATGTCTCCTTTAGTTTCTTGTGGCTCATCTACCTTGAAGGAGGTTTGCAAGGTGACTCGGAAGGCGAACACAGGTTTGGTTGTGTATAGGTTCTCCCTCCGACTTCTTCTTGGATTCCTACGGCCTTACCACCCCCTGGGGGAGAGTGGGATTTCACCTTTAGGACAGCTTCTGAAGGAATAACAGCACACTGCCTGAAAGGTTTCTTTCTTCCCTAGGATTCAGGGGAGGGTGTGGGATTGTGTTATAGATAAGTTCTGGTACAGCCTCATCTGCTTATATTGAGCCTTTTATTTTTTCATCGTACTTTCCAGTGGTGTAGAACCTCCTACCGAGACCTGGTTTTTTTTTGTTTTTTTCTTTGATTTTCAGCTTTATTTTCGAGTACTTTACCCTTTGTATCGGATCTTTAATATCCAGATTTTTTTTCCTCCCTCTCTGTCTTTGAATATCAGATTTGTTTCTTCAGCTCTCTTATTTTGTATATTAAAACTGTTTTGGAATATTACGTTACATTAGAATTCCGACAAGTTTGTTTGCATCACACAAGCTGTATATCCGTGGAGGTTCTGGTAGCATTGGGATTGAATCTAATATCTGAAACCTTACATACAGAGGACTGTCATCCAGCGAAAAACAAATCACGCTGTTCATTATCTTACCCTAAAATATGGCAGATCAATTGTTAATGCAGTTTTCGTAATTAAGTTTAGAACATTACGGTATTTGAAGACGTGACACAGATGAATTTGTGGTTTTGCATAAATACGATGCTGGTCCATCCATCTGTGGCATTTCGTGCTGAAGCAAAACAGCTTTCCTAATTGTCACAGCTTGTGGCTTAGTCAAGATCCTATCACATCATCTTTTTCCTGTTCTCTGTCTTCTTGGTGATTTTGGCATGCACTTTAGAAACGTACTTGAAATATGGGAATAATTTTGCTAGAGAAGAGCCCTAAGTTAGTACACTGTGCTTTCATTTGGTAAATCTTTACTTAAATACCTCTGACTGCCTCCAGATCAGTTCTAGACCCTTAAACTTGGCAGAAGTGGCCCCCTCTTAGCTGTGCAATGTGATGTTCCACCAGGCCCTCGACTTTTTTTTTTTAATGGCTTGATTGAGACGCAGTTCATTTGCCCTACGGTTCACCCATGTCAAGTGTGCAGTTCAGTGGATTTTAGTGTTTTCACAGAGCTGTGCAGCCGTCACCTCAATCAGCTGTAGAACATTTTTATCATCCCCCAAAGAAACAACTATATCTCTTTGCAGTCACTCCCCGCTTCTCCCCCCCCCCCCTTCCCGCCTTTGGGAATCACTAGTCTTCTTCCTGTCTCTATGGATTTGCCTCTTCTGGACATGTCATGTAATTACACAGTATGTGGCCTTTTGTGACCAGCCTCTTTGACCGAGCGTAATGTTTTCAAGGTTCATCCATGTTGTAGCGCGTATCAGAGCTTGCTTTCTTTCTGTTGCCGAGTAGTATTGTATTGTGTGGGTGTATCACCTTTTGCTTGTTCATTCATCGGTTGATGGACACTTGGGTGGTTTCCACTCAGTCCTTTACTTTTTGAAACAGTCCTGCCTCTTCGCTGTTACTCCTAGTCATCATCTTCGTCCTTAGCTCTGCTTGTCCCTGTCCTGCGATACCTTTCATTATACCGGTTCAACATTTTCCATCCCCAGGATCCAGCTATGATCTTGCCTCTAACGGAGAGTCTTTATTGATTGCTGAAACCAAGTGGAGCCCAGGCTTCTGTGAGCTCCCTTATCACTTATTGATGGCTTCCCTCAAGTGGTGATTAATCACTACATTGTATTCCTTAGCCTGTGTGTGTGAACATTTTCTTTCATTGTAAGCTCCCAGAGGGCAAGCCGTCTTTTATGTTGTTGCTGTTTCATTCTTTCTGGTTCTGTGCTGTGATATAAACATATACGTCTTCATAAAGTGTATTTATTTATTTTAAGTTGACCAAAATGCCAGATGAGTTAAACAACTTCTGATTTTTTTTTTTGTATTGTGGACGGTAGAATCAGACAGATTTAGAGTATAGCTTATTCTACTGTTTATTATTCTGTTTGACCAGGAACACATTTTGCGGTCTCTTTTTTTCATCTGTAAATTGGAAATGGCAATTCCTGTTTCCTAAGGTTGTGTAATGTGGGGAGCCCTGATACAGAATAGGTACCCATTTAATGTTAATTTCCTTCTGTCTCTTTTCCCAGTCCTTACTTCCTTGTTACTTAGGTTCTCAAGGTACATTTCAAACTTTTAAGAAAGGATAACAATATTAATTTTGCCATCCAGTAATTTAGTAAAGTATCTGGCAAGTAAAGTATGTCGACTGAAGTTTGTGATAGATACCTATTAACTTCCTTTACTAATAGGATTTATCAGAAACCAGGACCTTCACAAATTCTAATTAAACATTTTTAAACTGAGTGATAAGGTCGAGTTCTAATTAAACATTTTTAAACTGAGTGATAAGGTCAGCCTGTTTTACAGATTTATATTTTTGTACCAAATGACTCTATCTTAAGCAATGTTTGCTCTTAACGTTATGCATAAATTATATTGATTGGTTAATGTACCTAACCTCACTTTTATGTTGCTGCTTTTCCAGTCACTTTACACTGTGAGTTTTAAAACATTTTGCACTTTGTCTTCCAGGGACAGTCACCTAAAGTGTGCGTCTTTAATTAGGAAATTTTCCCCTTCCTAATCGCCACCCCCCACCTTTTTTTATTTTTTAAAGGAGTAAGTGCTCCCCCTAGTGATATCTCAGAGGAGATTTCTGCCGCCAAATCTGGAAATTAACAAAAGAACCAAAGTGCTATAAACTCTGGCTACCCCTGATCGCATCTGGGAACTCTCCCATTCAAGACCAGAACAGGACAGCAGTAGGATAGGGGGGGAAGAACTTCAGTGATGAGCTTGGCTATGGCTAGGGTTTGATTGTTTTATCTTTAATTTTTTTTAACGTTTATTTATTTTTGAGAGAGAGAAAGAGAAAGAGAGACAGAGTGGGAGCAAGGGAGGGGCAGAGAGAGAGGGAGACACAGAATCCGAAGCAGGCTCCAGGCTCTGAGCTGTCAGCACAGAGCCTGACACGGGGCTCAAACCCATGACCTGTAAGAGCATGACCTGAGCTGAAGTCAGAAACTTAACCAACTGAGCCTCCCAAGTGTCCCTGGTTGTTTTATCTTTCAAAATACCTATCCTGTTTGCTGTGCAAATGTGAAAAGTTGTGTGAAGAACTCCTTTGTGTGTCCTTATTTCTAAGATCTTCTACATCCCCAGACTTCTTTCATCTTCACTATTAATTTCTTTTTTGGATGCCTTTCTGCGTTTTAGTACTGTTTCAGTGAGGTGGGTGTTGAAGGGTTGTGTGTGTGCATTGAGAGAGACTGTGTGTGTATATGTGCGGTGGGCACCTGAATGTCTAGTTTGCTTGCCCAGTTTTCTTGAGTGACGTACAGAAGAGCCTTTTTAATACCTCACAATTGGAGTAGACTGTTGGCTAGCTAATCCAAAAAAAAAAATTGGTCAACCTGGGGACTCATCAATGTGGTGCCTACGTTCAACGTTTTCTTTTAGGGAAAAGAAAATTCGAATTTGTTTACCAGTCTTTTGTTGTATGTCTACTGCCTTTTCTTTGAGTATAGGTCTGATTACAGTTCAGGGTCTACATTTATCTATCTATCTATCTATCCATCCATCCATCCATCCATCCATCCATCTATCCAAATTAGTTAGCACATGGTGCAACAATGATTTCGGGGTAGATTCCTTAATTCCCCTTACCCATTTAGCCCATCCCCCCTCCCACACCCCCTCCAGCAACTCTCTGTTTGTTCTCTATATTTAAGAGTCTCTTATGTTTTGTCCCCTTCCTTGTTTTTATGTTATTTTGTTTCCCTTCCCTTATGTTCATCTGTTTTGTCTCTTAAAATCCCCATGAGTGAAGTCATATGATTTTTGTCTTTCTCTGACTAATTTCACTTAGCATAATACCCTCCAGTTCCATCCACGTAGTTGTAAATGACAAGATTTCCTTCTTTTTGATTGCTGAGTAATACTCCATTGTATATATATATACCACATCTTCTTTATGCATTCATCCACTGATGGACATTTGGGCTCTTTCCATACTTTGGCTATTGTTGATAGTGCTGCTGTAAACGTGGGGGTGCATGTGCCCCTTTGAAACAGCACACCTGTACAGGATCTGCTTTTTTGTATAGATTACCCCCATAATGCACTTAAAATGTCAAGTTTATGTTTCTTTAAAGCTGAGTGAGAATTCAAAAAGTTGGCTTATGAAGAATTTTGAAAACATGGTCCTAGATTTTTGTGATTTTCTACTCATCTTCTGCAAGGTGTCTTATTCTTTCTATTTCAATAGCAATTTTCTTTGGGAACTTATCTTTATTGAGTGTTTCTAAAACTTACAATTTAGCTTTCATAGAAATGACTCTTTCGGCATTGTATTTTTATGCAATATTTAATTAAATTATGTAATTGCAATGGCAAGTGAAATTGGGATAAACTGATCTGAGAACAAATGCAATGTAGGTGACTCTTGGTTACAACTCAATTAGACGGGCAGAAGCCTGTGAGCATTCTAGAAAGCAGCCTATTAGCCGTGAGCTTTCAGCCTGCCTTTGACAAGGAAGTGGAGAGTGTTGTTTAATTGGGAAAATCTTTAACACCATGCTGAGAGAGACACTATCCTTTTTCAAAGCTGGCACTGTGATCACCTTGTTTTGTCCTTGGATACCCAGGCCGTTCCCCTTGTTTCTGCATTCAGTTTGGCCGATGGTCTGGTCTGTTATTCCTTCACTTTTGTATACAAAAAAAAAAAAAAAAAAAATTAGTGAGCTAGGAATCTCAGTTAAAGAAGTACTTTTTCATAGGCATTTTTTTTTTTGTTTTTTAAAACATGAAAAAAATTTTTTTTAATTTTTTTTTTTTTTTTTTTTTTTTGGAGACAGAAAGCAGGAGCTAGGGAGGGGCAGAGAGAAGGAGACACAGAATCCTAAGCAGGCTCCAGGCTCTGAGCTGTCAGCACAGAGCCCGACGTGGAGCTTGAACCCATGAACTGTGAGATCATGATCTGAGCCGAAGTCTGAGGCTTAACTGACTAAGCCACCCATGTGCCCCTTGGTTTTTAAAACAACTTTTTGGACATCTGCAGAAATGTGCACATATCATAAATATGTAACTTGTTGAATTTTCACAAGTGAACACACCCATGTAACCGGCACACAGATTAATAGAACATAATCTATCATATTAGCCTCCCTTGTACGCCTGCCAATTTCCTCATATTTCCTGCAAAGAGTAACTACCATCCCTTTAAAAGAATGTATTTTTTTAAGTTTCTTTATTTATTTTGAGATAGAGAGAGAGAGAGAGAGAGAACACCAGCAGGGGAGAGGCAGAGAGAGAGAGAGAGAGAGGGAGACAGAGGATCCAAAGTGGGCTCTGTGCTGACAGCAGAGAGCCTGATGTGGGGCTTGAACCTGTGAACCATGAGATCATGACCTGAGCTGAAGTTGGATGCTTAACTCATTGAGCCCCCCAGGCGCCCCTACCATCCAGACTTTTAACATCATAGATTAGTTTGCCTGATTTTGAATGTTGTATGGTAGGAACCATGGAATGTACTGTTTTGTGCTTAGTTTTCGCTGAACCTTTTCGAAAAGAGATTTGTCCGTATTATTACATGGAGAAATAGATTGTTCATTTTCACTGCTGTAGAGTATTCCATTATAGGCCACAATTTATTTATTCATTCCACTGTTGATGGGCATCTGGCTTGTTTTCAGTTTTTGGCTATTCTGATTAATGCTGCTACAAATGTTCATGTACACATTTCTTTCAGTTATTTTCACAGAAGTAGAATTATTGGTCATCAGTATATGCATATCTCTAGCTTAAACGATACTGCTGAAAAGTTTTCTAAATTGTGCCAATTTAAACTACTGTCAGCAGTGTATGAGTGGTCCCAACCCTTATATTTTAGGAAACAAAGTGTCAAACTTTATAGTATGTAAATTTTCTAGCATTTTGATTAAGAACTGCCTGCTTCATAGCCTGAAGAGGTTTCTGTTTTCCTGTGCATGATTTACTTATGCCATTGAACATCTTTCTTTCCTTACAAGAGTGTTTCTGTAAGTTTTTCTAGTTAGTCCTTATGCTACTAGACTGTTTGGTTAGAAGGTCTTCTAGAAGTACCACCTTCAGTTGGTGCCCTTTTAGTGATTCCAAGAGGTCCCATTAAAAAAAAAATTGTGCAAATAATCATCCTCTTCTTCATCAATCATTGAAGGTGATGCTCAAATGACTTCTGCATAGAAATAGGAAGCATCTTTACTTCCATGTTTTGGGATAGAGGGATCAGTGTTTCACATATCAAGAGAGGTATATAATGGATTCCAGCTAAATATATGTCTTACATTATTGCTTAGGCCACATTAGTCCTTGGCAAACCTTGAATTCCCTGTTTTGGAAAAGTACTGGGTCACTGAATATAAGGGGTTTGGTGATTATTTCCATCTCCTTTTCCTTGTCTTTTGTCATGAGAATAACAGTGGCATCTACTCTTTTTTTTTTTTCCTATTTACTGAAGCTTCAGAAGGCTCTGTCTGTGACATCAGTCGAAAGCAGAAGGCTCTCATGGGAACTGTAGAAAAAGCTTTAAAAAAAGTAAACTATTGTCATCAATGTAAAAGTGACCCACATCATGTCATGGGGAAGATCTGGAACTGGCTAACATGATGTGATTATGCAAGATTTGGGCCGTGTTTATCTTGTGAAGTAGAGGCCGAGATACTAACAATGGAAAAGATTTGTAACGTAACTAATAGTTACTTGAGAATAAGTCTTAGGAGTTTAAGTTAAAACATACAGAATATTTATTGAGTCCTTGTTATACGTTAGGCATCACCTGGGGAATGAATGACTATACCAGCAGATACTTGTGTTCAGGGAAGTACCCGTTTAAGGAAGCAAATGCATTTTTCTTAGAGTTCAGTAGAAGATAGAGGTCATCCCCAGTTAATAAGTATGTTGGGTGTCGAGAAGGCGGGACATTATGTCAGAAATACTTTATAGTGTCAGACCAGATTTATTCTTGGAAGCTGGGGCTCACTCATTTACTTACTGAGAGACCTTGGGCAAATTGCTTAGCTTCTCTGAGTCCAAGCCTTCTATTCTAAAATGGGAATAATAATACCTACGCTGTAGGATTGTTAAGATTAGAGGAGATGTATGTAGAAGGCACAATGCTTGGCACAGAGTGGTGTTTAGGAAAGGGTAGTTGCTGGTGGTCTCTTTTTAAAAAATTTGTTTTTAATATTTGAGAGAGAGAGAGAGAGAGAGAGAGAGTGAGCAGGGAGGGACAGAGAGAGAGGGAGACACAGAATCTGAAGCAGGCTCCAGACTCTGAGCTGTCAGCACAGAGTCCGACGTGGGGCTCGAACTCACGGAGTGTAAGATCATGACCTGAGCCGAAGTGGGACGCTTAACCGACTGAGCCACCTGGGCGCCCCAACCATTGATCTGCTTTACAATGTAGACATATGTTTTCATATCTTTTGGATAAATGCCTAAACACGGGATGCTGGGTTATATGGTGAATGCATGTATTTCCATTTTTATAGTTTTTTGAGGTATAATTGATTGCCAATAAACTACACATATTTTAACTGTACAATTTAGTGAATTTTGATACACACACATATATGACAAATATATAACTATGTATGTATAAAAGAAAGTAACTTTGTGTCCCTTTTTAATACCCTCTCCCTTTCCTCTGATCCTCTCTCCCACTCTAGGCAACCACTGATCGACTTTGTGTCACTATGGCTTAGTTTGCAGTTTTTAGAATTTTATAGAAATGTATCAGAATATCTATTTTTTTTGGTCTGGCTTCTTTTGCTCAGCTTAATTATTGTGAAGTTCATGTATAATGTTGCATGTGTCAATAGTTTATTTCGGTTTATTATTGATAATTACTCCCATTTTAAGAATATAACCTATTTTGCTTCTCTGTTCATCCATTGATGGACACTTGGGTAATTTCCAGGTTTTGGTTACCACAGACTTAAGTGGCTGTGAACATTCACGTACAAATCTTTGGTGGACGTGTGCTTTCCTCCTCTGGGATACAGCTAGGAGAGCAATGGCTGGGTCATGTAATAGGTACATACTTATGTTTTTAAGAAACTGCTAACCTGTTTCCAAAACAATAATTTAACATTTCCAGGCAGAGTGTGACAGCCTTTTTAGTTTCAAGGTATTTAGTGGTATTTCTAGTGGTCCAATGTGATGATATTTCATTGTATATTGGATTTCCCAATAATTTGGGATTTGGATTTCCCAAATGACCAGTGGACATTGAACATCTTTATGTGAGCTTATAAGCCAGCCATACGTCTTGTTTGGTAAAGTATCTGTTCAAAGCTTTTGCCCGTTTGTTGGATATATGTTTTGGAGACATTTTTTCCTAGTCTGTGGTTTTTTTGAATTTTTGTAAAAACTATTTTTTAAAGAGGAAAGGGTTTTTTTTTTTTTTTTGCTTTGTTGTGGCCTAATTTGATGAGATCTAATTTATTGATTTTTTTTCCCCCTTTATAATTGGTATTTTTTTGTGTTCTGTTTAAGAGATCTTTGCCAAGTTCTAGCTCATGAAGATTTTTTCTTTTGTTTTCTTTTAGCAGTTTTAAGGTGTTAGCTCCTAATTTTAAGTCTGTGATCTATTTCCAGATAAATTTTCCAGATGGTTGAGGTTAATTTGTTTGCACATGGCTATAACGTGCAATAGAAAGGGCCAATTTGCTATTGTTAAAAATAAGGGGATGTGGCATCTGTGTTTGTGGCCGTATTCAAGTCGCTTGGGTTCTTCGGGCACCGCTTCCCCCTCTTCCCTTCATATAATATAATGGGTTGGGCCTGATAGAATTGAAGGCTCCATCCTGCTTTAGCCGAGTACCCTCAATTCTTAGATACAGGGAAGTTGTTGAATCCCAGTTTATTATTTCATCCACTAGGTGGTGCTAATGGGCATCCCTGTAGGGCAGAAACTCCTTCAAGAGGTGAACGGTTTCACAGCTTTTTTTTTTTTTTTAAGTTTATTTATTTTGAGAGGGAGACAGCGAAAGAACGAGTGGGGGAAGGGCAGAGAGGGGGAGAGAGAATCCCAAGCAGGCTCCAGCCAACAGTGTGGAGCCCGACCAGGCCGAGGCGGGGCTCTAACTCACAATCTGGGAGATCATGACCTGAGCTGAAATCAAGAGCTGGGTGCTTAACCGACTGAACCACCCAGGCACCCCCATTTTCACAGCTTTAAAAAAAAAAAAGGGTAATTTGTAAAGTAAATGGCCATGATTCAGAAAGTGCCTGTGTTTCATTAAGGATTGGATGCAATAATATTACAATTAAAAAATACTGTTCATTTTGCGGGACTAAAAAATATCAGAAAATATCTTTTCTCTAAAGAGTTTTGCACATTGTAGATTTGGTTTGAATATGTTTTGGGCAGGATGAGAGTTATATGTTCACATACGAAAAATCAGACTGAGAAGTCTGGCTGACTTAGAATTGTCCTATAAATTCTCTTTTTTTTTTTTTTTTTTTTTGATTTTTTTTTTTTCAACGTTTATTTATTTTTGGGACAGAGAGAGACAGAGCATGAACGGGGGAGGGGCAGAGAGAGAGGGAGACACAGAATCAGAAACAGGCTCCAGGCTCTGAGCCATCAGCCCAGAGCCCGACGCGGGGCTCGAACTCACGGACCGCGAGATCGTGACCTGGCTGAAGTCGGACGCTTAACCGACTGCGCCACCCAGGCGCCCCTATAAATTCTCTTGTAATAAGTTTATAAACTGTATTTATTTAGAAATTCTCTTGGTAATAAAATTATAAACTATATTTGCTTGAAAAGTGGATGGTCTTAAGAGGGAAAGGATTCACAAAAGTCCACAGCCTGGGCTTGTAGGCGAGAGGACACCTCTCCTTGCTGCTCGGATAATGGTGGGGAGGAGGAGGATAGGGGGATAGTTTACGTGTGGATGGTGTATATGTATACCTCACATGATTTTCCAGTTATTTGGGGATTTTACCAGATACCTTTCTGTTAGGGGTTTCTAGTTTAATTCTGTAGTGGTCACAGAACGTACTGTGTTTGACTTCAGTTCTTTCACATTTGCTGAGATTTGTTTTATGGCCCAGAAAATGGTTGATCTTGGCGAATATTTCATACGCACTTGAAAAGCATGTGTGTTCTGCTGTTGGGTGTGATGTTCTGTAAATGTGAATTTGGTCAGGTTGCTTGATGATATTTTTCAGGTCTTCTGTATCTCTAAAGTTATTTTCTATCCACTCATTCTAGTGATCACAAAGAGTAGAGTACTGAAGTCTCCACAAAGGTGGATTTGTCTCTTCTTTCAAATCTATCAGTTTTACTAGTAGTTCAAGTATTTTGATTTCTGTAGTTAGGTGCATATACAGTTAGGGTTGTTACGTTTTCTGGGTGATTTAACTCCTTTATAGTTATGTCATATTTGTCTTTATCCCTAGAAATAGAACTTGAAGTGTACTCTATCTGATATTAATGTACTTGAGCTTTCTTTTGGTTAGTGTTTACACGGTATATCATTTCCTGCCCTTTTGCTTTTTAAAAAAATATACTTTGGGGGAATTACTTTAGGTTTTCAGAAAAGTCACAAAAATAGTTCAGAGAATTCCAGCATACGTTTCACCAGTTTCCTCTAAAAGTAATATCTTACATAACCTTAGTATATTTGTCAAAACTAAGAAATTAACAGTGGTACATCACCATTAATGGGACTATAGACTTACTTGGATTTTACCAGTTCTTTTACTGATGTCCCTTTACTCTAGGATACCACATTGCATGTAGTTGTCATAGGTCCTTAGTCTCCTCTTGGCTTGGACACTACCCTAGTCTTCCTTTTCTTTTCAAGATCTTGATAGGTTTGAAGAGTGCTGGTCAGGTATTTTGTAGCATGTCCTTCAAGTTGTATTTGTCAGACGTTTTTCTCATCATTAGATTGAGGTTATGGGCTTGGGAAGAATACCACAGAGGTGAAATACCTTTCTCATCCCATCATTTCAAGGGGTACATGCCATTAACACGATTTATCACCAGTGATGATAGTCTTGATCGCTTGGTTAAAGTAGTATCTGTCAGGTCCCTCCCCTGTAGGAGTGGTGAGAGAGGACCTCTGAGCCTGGTTCTTGATCTCATGGGGGGAAGGCATTCAGTCTCTTGCCATTAAGTATGATGTGAGTATTCCTAATTTGCTGACAGTTTTTATTATGAATAGGTGGTGAATCTTGTCAAATACTATTTTTTCTGAGTCTCTTGATATGACATATGGCTTTTCTAACATTTTTTTATTATGCTAAATTACATTGATCAATATTCAAATGATGAACCAACCTTGCATTCTTGGGATGAAATCTACTTGGTCATGATGTAAATATTTCTGGGCCCTGTTCGCTGGTATATTTTTGAGGGTTTTTGCTTCTAGAATGTAATGAGAGATACTGATCTGCAGTTTTCTTTCTTTGTAACATCTTTTCCCAGTTTTGGTTTTAGGAGAATGCTCATGAAATGACTTGGGAAGTGGTTTCCTATTTTCTGGAAGAGATTGTATAGAATTGGTATTATTTCTCCTTTAAATGTTAAAAAAAATTTTTTTTTTTTTTAAGTAAACTCTACCCCATCTTTTGCCCTTAAATGTTAGGTAGAATTCACCAGGGAAACCCATCTGAGCCTGAGATTTTCTCTTTTGAAAGGTTTTTAACCAAAAATGCAGTTATTTAATAGATAATAGGGCTATTTGAGTTATCTGTTTATTCTTGAGTAGGTTTTGGTAGTTTTTGTCTTTCAAATTCTTAACTGTATTTTATCTAAATTATTGAATTTATGGGCATTGAATTATGCTATGCTAGTATTCTCTTTTAATGTTTGTGGGCTCTGTACTGATGTCTTATTTTATTCCTAATATTGATAATTTGTGTTTTCTTGCTTTTGTTTAACTTTTTTCTTGTTTACATTTGAGGTTTATCAATTTTAATGATATTAAAATTTTTTTTTTAATGTTTCTTTATATTTCAAGAGAGAGAGAGATGGAGACAGAGTGTGAGTTGGGGGAGGGCAGAGAGAGAGGGAGACACAGAGTCTGAAGCAGATTCTAGGCTCTGAGCTGTCAGCCCAGAGCCCGACTTGGGACTCGAACTCAACGAGCTGCGAGATCATGACCTAAACTGAAATCAAGAGTTGGACACTTAACTGAGACACGCAGGTGCCCTGATCTTCTGTTTTATTTTCTTAATTTTTGTTATTTTATTTTATTTTATTTTATTTTATTTTATTTTATTTATTATTTTTAAGTCTTTCCTGATGCCCATGATCCATCTTTTTTTTTTATTTTAAAATTATGTTTTTAATGTTTATTTTTGAGAGAGAAAGAGAGAGAGAGAGAGAGAGAGCACAAGTGGAGAAGGGGCAGAGAAAGAAGGAGACACAGAATCCAAAGCAGGCTCCAGGCTCTGAGCTGTCAGCACAGAGTCTGATGAGGGGCTCGAACTCAGACACCAGGACCTGAGCTGAAGTCGGACACTCAACCAACTGAGCCACCTAGCCGCCCTTGCTTCTGTTTTAATACTTGGATTTTAATGCTGTATATTTCCTTCTAGGCACTGCTGTAGCTGCCTAGCTATACAATTTTGATATTTTGTGTCTTCACTGTCATTTAGTTGAAATAAAGAAATTCTCTCAAGACTTCTTTGGCTTATGAGTCATTTAGAAGTGTGTTGTTTGAGTTCCAAATATTGGGAGGTTTTCCAGGTATCTTTTGGTTACCGACTTCTCATTTAGTTTCATTACGGTTTGTGAATGTACTTTGTCTGATTTCTGTGACCTCCTACTTCCCGACGACAGCTCTGATTTCATTTCCTATTCCCTTCTTTGCTTGGTGTGTTAAACACACCAGGTACACACCTACCTTAGGGATTTTCCACTTGCTTTCCTTCTGATTTCAAAATGTTTTCCTCAGATATCTGCACTGCTAGGCCTACTATTTCCTTCACGTCTTTACTCATACGTGGGTTGGTTGTTTATCTCAGATACATGGCACCATCATCTGCTTAATGTCACAGGTTAAAAACCTGGGAATATCCTCAATTTTTCCTGTTCCTCATCTCTGATATTTAAGAGATTTAATCTTCCTCTTACAAAATAGAAATATTCACAAGATTTCTGTAGTTTTCAGACATACATATTAAAAAAAGTCCCACATTTGTTTATTCAAGATGGTTCTCAAATACTGGATTAGTAGAAACCTGCTAAAGGGTCAGAATTCCAATGTTTTCGTTATTTCTTTTGGTATATTAGTGGGTAAATAGATGTGGCTTTTTTTTTTTTTTTTTTCCCCTCCCTCTCCTTCAGGAGAAATTCTCAATGTTCTAAAACAGCATATATTTTATTATTTCAGCTCTGGTTTCTTATTTATTGTATAGAAATATATATATACATATATATACACACATATATATATAGAAATATATGTATGTGTATATATATGTATATATATATATAAAATTAGCCAACACTAGTTTTGTTTCTTTTTATTAGGCAGTGAGAGCTATAAAACTTGTGTTTTTCTTTTAATCCTGGTTGCTAAGAAACGGCGCAGCTTCTAGCCAGCTGTGTGACCTTGAGAACATCATTTAGCTTCTATTCTCTTAGTGAAGTGAGGGAGATGTACTTACTAGTCATGCTGTTAAGACCCTTTCTTGTGCTGTGACTGTATACTTAATCTAGTGCTCACTGCAGTTACCAACTTACCTCCATTTTTCTACTCCTTCAAAAATACTTACTTATCTTTAGTTTAAAAAAAGCTCAAGGTATACTAGTCAGCTCTGATTCTTTTGACTTGTATTTAAAAAATATATTAGAGTGTTCAATATGGCACGTTTAAATGTGTGCTTCTTTAAAATCCTTTTGTGCAGGTAAACGGTTATAAATTACAATGACTTGTTATTTCATCAGATCGTTATTTCGTGGTAAAAATCATTACATACTGTGCTTTAAAAAGTCCATTATACTGCTTGTGTCTTGATGATTCCCACATACATACATAGCATGTGGACCTACTTTATGGACAACATATTAAAATACTTTAGGTAAGCTCTATATCATTATTTACTCATATATATGAGTAAATTGACTCACATGTATCCATATTTACTCATTCAATTACGTGTGGTATAATTATATTTCCTTAGACAGTATTTTTCTTTCCTTTATTTTTAATGTTTAAAAAATTAATTTATTTTGAGAGATACAGAGTACGAGTGGGGAGGGGGAGAGAGAGGGGGAGTATCCCAAGTGGCCTCTGCGCTGTCAGGGTAGAGCCCGATTCAGGGCTCGAACTCACAAACCGTTGAGATCGTGATCTGAGCTGAAAACCCAGGAGTCAGACGCTTAACCCACTGAACCACCCAGGTGCCCCTACAATATTTTTCTTTTAAAATACATAGAGGACTGGTAATTCACACATTTCTAGAAGGAATGATAGGAATGTCTACATTAATTCTTTAAGGGACAGCAGGGAGAAAATTGACTTTGTTTCTCTCTCTTAAAGGAGAAAATATATACATGAAATTAATTTAAATTAATAGTTATTGAGGAACTCATAAGAAATCCTGTAGGAGCAATAGTTTTGGTTTTGTTTTTATTTATTTATTTTAATTTTATTTTTTATTTTTTAAAATTTACATCCAAATTAGTTAGCATATAGTGCAACAATGATTTCAGGAGTAGATTCTGTAATGCCCCTTCCCCGTTTAGCCCATCCCCCCTCCCACAACCCCTCCCGTAACCCTCAGTTTGTTCTCCATATTTATGAGTCACTTCTTTTTTGTCCCTCTCCCTGTTTTTATATTATTTTTCTTTTCCTTCCCTTATGTTCATCTGTTTTGTCTCTTAAAGTCCTCATATGAGTGAAGTCATATGATATTTGTCTTTCTTTGACTAATTTCACTTAGCATAATACCCTCCGGTTCCATCCACGTAGTTGCAAATGGCAAGATTTCATTCTTTTTGATTGCCAAATAATACTCCATTGTATATATATACCACATCTTCTTTATCCATTCATCCTCGAGGGACATTTGGGCTCTTTCCATACTTTGGCTATTGTTGAAAGTGCTGCTGTAAACATGGGGGTGCATGTGTCCCTTCAAAACAGCACATCTGTGTCCCGTGGATAAATGCCTAGTAGTGCAATTGCTGGGTCGTAGGGTAGTTCTATTTTTAGCTTTTTGAGGAACCTCCATACTGTTTTCCAGAGTGGCCGCACCAGCTTGCATTCCCACCAACAATGCAAAAGAGATCCTCTTTCTCCACTTCCTTGCCAACATCTGTTGTTGCCTGAGTTGTTAATGTGAGCCATTCTGATGGGGTAAGGTGGTATCTCATTGTGGTTTTGATTTGTATTTCCCTGATGATGAGTGATGTTGAGCATTTTTTCAAGTGTCAGTTGGCCATCTGGATGTCTTCTTTGGAGAAGTGTCTATTCATGTCTTTTGCCCACTTCACTGGATGATTTGTTTTTTGGATGTTGAGTTTGAGAAGTTCTTTGTAGGTTTTGGATACTAACCCTTCATCTGATATGTCATTTGCAAATATCTTCTCCTATTCTGCTGTCGGTTGCCTTTTAGTTTTGCTGATTGTTTCCTTCGCTGTGCAGAAGCTTTTTATTTTGATGCGGTCCCAGTAGTTCATTTTTGCTTTTGTTTCCCTTGCCTCCAGAGACGTGTTCAGTAAGAAGTTGCTGTGGCCAAGATCAAAGAGATTTTTGCCTGCATTCTCCTCAAGGGTTTTGATGGCTTGTTTATCTCAGATACATGGCACTTACAGATACTGTACAGATACTGTCTTACATTGAGGTCTTTCATCCATTTTGAGTTTATTTTTGTGTATGGGGTAAGAAAGTGGTCCAGGTTCATTCTTCTGCATGTCGCTGTCCAGTTTTCCCAGCACCACTTGCTGAAGAGACTGTCTTTATTCCATTGCATATTCTTTCCTGCTTTGTCAAAGATTAGTTGGTCATATGTTTGTGGCTCCATTTCTGGGTTCTCTATTCTGTTCCATTGATCTGAGTGTCTGTTCTTGTGCCAGTACCATACTGTCTTGATGGTTACAGGTTTGTAGTATAGCTTGAAGTCTGGGATTGTGATGCCTCCTGCTTTGGTTTTCTTTTTCAAGATTGCTTTGGCTATTCGGGTTCCATACAAATTTTCTTTTCTGGGTTCTTTTCTGGTTCCATACAAATTTTGGGATTATTTGTTCTAGCTCTGTGAAGAATGCTGGTGTTATTTTGATAGGGGTTGCATTGAATATGTAGATTGCTTTGGGTAGTATTGACACTTTAGCATCCTTTCTTGGTAAAAACCCTCAAGAAAGTAGGGATAGGAGGAGCATACCTTGAGATCATAAAAGCCATATATGAACGACCCAACTCTAATATCATCTTCCATGGGGAAAAACTGACAGCTTTCCCCCTAAGGTCAGGAACAAGACAGGGATGTCCACTCTCGCCACTGTTAATTCAACATAGTATTGGAAGTCTTAGCCTCTGCAGTCAGACAGCACAAAGAAATAAAAGGCATCCAAATCGGCCAGGAGGAGGTCAAACTTTCACTCTTCGCAGATGTGATGATACTCTATATGGAAAACCCAAAAGATTCCACCAAAAAACTGCTAGAATTGTTGTTTTATTTAAATTAGATTCTTGCTTTATAGAGATACTGTCCTGACCCTGACAGTGATACCTGGTTGACTTGAACGTCTTCCACAGTCTTTATAGATGTTGCTTTCTTGATTGTCACAGTGTGAGGAGGTGAATTATGTTTCCACAGATTTGGAAATTATGTCCTGGGGGTGATCACTGCTTTCTTTAGGCCCTCTTCACTCCAGCATACTCCACTCAGTCCTATCATTAGCATTAGAGAAAAGGCAGCATTTCAGGCAGCTTTTGCATATTGATTTTGGGTGGACTGAGGAGCTTTTAAATTTTATAACTGACTTGTTTGTGTTACATTTCCTCCAATTTGGGGCCTCATTTGCTGTAATATCAGTCAAATGAGCCAGCAGGAACCCCTGTATATTGTTGGGGACTCTCTTTCCAGGTCATATTATCCACCCCTAGATTTCCGTGATCCTCTCCATGACGTAATTTCCAAATCTGTGGCTGTAGCCTTGGGCTTTTCATGTGAACTATAGGCCGGGTCTCTTTGCTGAGTGTGTCCACTAGGATGTCTCTTCCAGAATGGCCTGCTGGCTTTGCAAACTCAGCATGCCCCAAACTGAATTCATCACCTTTTATCTGAATGTGCCTTCTCCTGTTACTGGAGCCTGACCATCCTTTTAAATCATACTGGAGGGAAACCTGGGAATGATTTTGTACTCTTCCTCAGCAATTGGTTTTGTCTCAAGTCCTGTTGATCTTATTTCTGCAAGAAGCCATTTCTTCTTTTTCCACTCTAATTTAGCTACACAGAATCAGAGTGCTTGGTTTTTATTGTTTTCTTTCTACTTCCAGAGCACGGTGACTGGCAAATCGTAAGTGTTCAGTACATCTTTATAAATAAACGATTGAATGAATCCCATCTAGCAGGGAACCTTTGAATGTACTGTTCTCTCTACTCTCCCTTTTCACCTATTTCTACCCATTTTTTGGGTCTCAGCTCTTCAGGGAAGCTCCCCCTTGGCCTCCAAGTTAAGTGATGTTCTCAATAGTACTCTGTACTGTTCCTTCATAGATCTTGACACAGTTGAGATGATTGAATTGATTGTTGTTTACTACTTGTCTTCTCTGACTGCGAAGCTCTAATAAGGCAAGGGCCGTGTCTCCTGTACCCACCATATGCCTGTCAGGGCTTTGTTCACTGTCCAGTGTATAATAAGCACTTAGCGTTCGCTGTCTGTGGCGAGGCAGAAAGTGTCATTAGGTGATGTTGGAGAATCCGGAACCAGCAGGTCCTGATTATAAGTACTTCCTGAATTATTGAGCATATCAGTCCTCCTGTGTTCTATAGGTTAAGGAATCAGGTCTCTTCCCCTTCCTGTGATGGCTGCTTATCATCTTTTCTTCCTGTAGGTGCCAGGGATTTGGCCTGCTTTTGTCTCGTTTTACTATTCTGTTTTCCCTCTCGGGTTTCTCGCTTACTGGGTTGGCAGCTATGTAAACCAGCTGTTTCTCCGCTATCCCTTCTCCCCTGCTCTGTCCTGTTATGTTTATATATTCCTTAAAACTATTTTTAAAAAGATTTTTACTACTCTGTTAATGGAGAAGTAGAAAGACTGACTAAAAAATAATTAGTGAGATTACATTGTTCCCAGAAGTCTTTCAAGTTTGTATAGTTATTCCTGAACTCCTATTTTGCATACCTTTCAACGCATCTGCTATAGCTTATTTAGGGCAGACCTTTGTAATCTATCCTCTGTGGAGCAATGATTTTCTACTGTTTTTTTTTTTTTTTTTAACATGACCCATAGTAAGAAATACATTTTAAATTTGTGACCTGGCATGTCTACACGTTTTTGTGTGTGTATGTATTAATATATACACATATGTGTGTGCGTGTGTGTGTGTATATATATATATATATGTATACATATATATATATATATATAAAACTGAACCTAAATTTTAATAATATTTATGTATAATAAAATAAAAACATATCAAAGTTAATGTCATATATAGTCTCGATCTAGTTAATAATTGCCCCTTAATAAGTTCTTTCCCCACCAGGACAAGTAAGGATAATGCTCATCTTGTAAACTGCGTGAGATCGGATGTGGGGTGTGAGGGAGAAGGGGAAGCGAATGTAATCCCAAGATGTATACCTGGCGAGTCAGACGGCTGTTTGTCCCTCTGTTGGTAGACCAAGGGGAAGGGAACTCTGTTGATACATGAAGCTGGAGAGCCACTCAAAAGGAAGTACTCTCTGTAGAACTGGTAGGACTTGGTTCAATCAAGAGAGGAGTTTGTCTCTTCTTCGCACTGAACACGCACCTTCTGCAGGCTCTGTTGATGTGACATTGTGATAGTAAAAGAGAGTGGAAATTGTCAGTTAAAGAATTTATTGTAACATGAGTATTGCTCGGTAAATCACATGACTTTTTCTCTTGCAGCATTATCAACTTGGAGACATTTTTAGGCTGACAGGTTAGCCCCTTCTTATGATGTGACATTATCCTGGGTCTAGCAGCCATAGGTTAGGTTTGGGCTTAGAAGTCATAGGTTGGAATCTGACCTGGCTCTAATCTTCAGTAGTTGGTTGACTTTGGGTAGGTTGCTTCCCATCCGTGGCCACTCTTCCCCCCCACCCTGCCGCCTCAGTTTTCCTCATTTGTAAAGTAAGGATAGAAATATATTGCTCCTACATCGTGAAGATTATTGTGATTATGTGAAGTGTCTTGCCTGGCACATAGTAGATCCTTAAAAATTAATTTTACTTTTACTCTTTGTCTGGTGCTATTAAAAAATACAATATGTTTCTATGATTCTAAGCATAATGACTAAGCAAGGTTGAATGGTTCCCTAACTATATAAACCTTTCAGATTGATACTTTGAAGGTATAACATTATTAAGGATTCAATTTTATGGTGCTAACATATGAAAATATGCCACATTTGGAAGATTACTGATATTGTGGGCTGGTATTGTGCATCTTCTGCTTTAGATTCCTGAGTCATCTTTGTCTTAAAAGGTTTTGTCTTTCTTGGAAGTTTAATTCCCTGAGCTCATCATTTAATTTATTTTGCTGTATTCCTTGAAACAAATCATTAAATGATTTACTTTGGGTAAAGAAATAATTAAATGTCAACTACGTGAAGTTTACTTTTCATTGCAAACTCAAAACAAGGCCCGTAAGGCATCTGCTTCCTTGTTACAAATTCAAACACATTATCGACAGCTTCTGTGTTATATTTTTGAGTTTGAAATGAGAGCTGCTAGGATTAGGATCACAGACTGTGTATATACAAACCATTTAAGATCCTACACGAAGTTTAACAGCAGCGAAGCTAGAGTTCTCCGATTAATTTCCTCTAGTAGTGACTGATCGTGTTATGTCATCAGTTTTTGGATAGCTTCCCTTCCTTCCCCTCTCCCTTTCTCCAGTGGTTTAGGATCAAATACACAGTGAGGGTTGGCCAGCTAGGAAAAGAGATAGGAGTTTTTGCTATATTGTCAGAATGCTTAGTGTGTGCATCTGTCTTCCTCATTAGATTTTGAGCCCTTAGAAGGTTGAGGCAAGGTGGTATTGTCAGTCTCCGGATCTCTTCTAAACATGTAGCTCTATTCTTTGTGGAAGGGTATGGGTTTATTTTTCTTTCTCTCTTTTTCTTTTTTTAAACGTTTATTCATTTTTGAGAGCCAGAGACAGAGTGTAAGCAGCGGAGGGACAGAGAGAGAGGGAGACACAGAATCCGAAGCAGGCTCCAGGCTCTGAGCTGTTAGCGCAGAGCCCGACGCAGGGCTCAAACCCACGAACCATGATATCATGACCCGAGTTGAAGTCAGACACCTAACTGACTGAGCCACCCAGGTGCCCCAGGGCATGTGTTTCTTAAACTAGCACAGATAGTCTTATTTTTGGAGACCCAAGATAATGTTCATGAAAGTGGTTTGGGCAATACAATATATTAAGAATTTCTGGACTTTTTTTTTTTTCCCTATAATGGTGAAGAAATACATTTTTTTCAAACTTTATTTTCTCCTATATAACATAAAATCTGTGGGAGATAAGCTTAGGAAACCCCTGGGCTTACACCAGTGGGTTGATAAGGCATAAAGAAATATAAAGTCATAAAATGCTCACACCTGAGTTTAGGTAAACCAGATTGGCACCCCAATAATAGGGGGGTGCAAAGGCACCCCATGAATAGGGACGTGCAAAGGTGCCAGGATTAGGGAGGTGCAATGGCACTCCAAAATAGAGGGGTTGCAGAGCCCTTAAAATAGGGAGAGGCAAAGGCCTAAAATATAAATGGCACAAAGGTGCCCAATACATAGGTATATGAAATAAACAAGATTAGATATTCAAGATGGAGGTACCCCCAATTTAGTACTAAAGCAGAAAAGCTGCTTTCACAGGAGAATAGGGCCAGGTTAGGTAAATTGGTGAATTGGAGTATGGACCACTGTGCGGCAGGCAAAGCAGCCCAGAGTGGAGATGGTAAATGAAAGAAAAGTTGCCTTATCAACCCTGAGGTTACTCCTCATATCTGTCTCATCCTCTAGGCTAGCTAAGATAAACAGAAGTGCTGCCTCATGTCTGCTCTTTTTCTTTTAATTTTATTTTTTATTTTTTAAAATTTACATCCAAATTAGCATATAGTGTGACAGTGATTTCAGGAGTAGATTCCTTAGTGCCCTTTACCCATTTAGCCCATCCCCCTTCCCACAACCCCTCCCATAACCCTCAATTTGTTTTCCATATTTATGAGTCTCTTCTGTTGTGTCCCCCTCCCTGTTTTTATATTATACTTATCTTTCTCTTATCTTTTATATTATACTTATCTTACCCTTCAGTTCCATCCACGTAGTTGCAAATGGCAAGATTTCATTCTTTTTGATTGCCAAGTAATACTCCAGTGTGTGTGTGTGTGTGTGTGTGTGTGTGTGTGTGTGTGTGTGTGTATACACACCACATTTTCTTTATCCATTCATCCATCGGTGGACATTTGGGCTCTTTCCATACTTTGGCTATTGTTGATAGTGCTGCTGTAAACATGGGGGTGCCTGTGTCCCTTCGAAACAGCACACCTGTATCCCGTGGATAAATGCCTAGTAGTGCAATTGCTGGGTTGTAGGGTAGTTCTATTTTTAGTTTTTTGAGGAATCTCCATACTGGTTTCCAGAGTGGCTGCACCAGCTTGCATTGCCATGGTCCTTTTTTTGATTTCCCACAAATGATCACTCTGTTTCCCTCCAGCATCATCGAGGATCAGCTTTTTTTGAAATCATATGTTTTAAAAAGCATTAGCATTACACAACCTAGTTATACAGTTTCTCTAGTAATTCTCCACAGCTTAGGGGCAGGAATGGGACGGAGAACACAGATGGATGAGTTTGGTATTGGCTGGAGGCACAGGTTGGAAGGGAGAGGCAGTGTCGTGCGTGGGTTTTGGAGTTGTACAGTCTGGGTAACTCTGTGCGGTAATCTTTCTAAATCCTACTGACCTCATCTATAAAATGGAGCTAATAAAAGTACCTAATCGACCTCATGAGATTGGGAGAGTTAAATAATACGACTGCGGGTGAGGAGCTCATTGACCATAATGCGGGGCAGGCAGAGTATTAGATACTATGTTTGTTGTTGTTGCTGCCAGGGAGGAGGAGAATTGAAGAAGGAGGTGATTGGTGAGAGTGTACGTAGTTGGAGTAACAGCCAGGCAGGTTCAGGCTGGGGAGAAAGAAAGAGACACTAGGAGAAATATTAGAAACTGGAGAATCAGAAGGAATCGACAAGTTAGAAGTGGGATGAGGGTGAAAAATGGATTTAGCGATAGAGATGTAGAAAAGTAAGAGTTTATGGGCAGCAAGTGAGATCCCAGGGTTTGAGACTCTCTTAGAGATGAGCATTTCTAGGTAAGGGTGTAAGATCCAGCCTGTGACCATGGCTGCTGATGTGAAGTGGAGACAAATTCAGTTTAAATCAACAAATATTTATGGAGATTTTCCTGCGTGCTAGATATTGTGCTAAGAATTGGAGAATGTAAAATTTGGGCGGAACCTCATTGGATTAGAGGGGGTCAAGAACTGGCTGTTTGCTATTCCCCTGAATGCTAAGGTTACCCATGACAATGGCAGGAGCTTGGTGAGCAGGAAGACTGAAACTATTACACAAAAAAATGCTTGAGTGGATTGGCTTGTTTTTCATTGGTTGAAGATGGGACTATAAATGGCTCTTTATAATAGGCGCATCTCCCAGTGGGACTACGATAATTAGTAACATTAATTTAGAATTTAGAAGATAGCTGTCCTAAATTCATTTATTTAACTAGTCTTTTTTTTTCCTTCCTCTTTCCTTTTTAGCCACTAGTGTATATATTAGATGATTAACCCAGTTCTTTTTAGTTTTAGGGGAATGGTTTGCTGAGTGGGCTTGTGTCCTCTTTGTTTCGGAGTGAGTATTCTAGAAAGGGAACATGTGCCAAAGAATAGCACAACTGGGGCAAGGAGGAACAGCTCATTTTGTAGCCAGGATGATGGTTCCTTGTGCCTTTCAGTTGCAAGTTGTAGGTTTTGAAGTCTAGAAATCTTACTTTGTAAAAAAAAAATTATAACATCGATGAAACATTTATTTTAAAATTACGTGTCCTATATCAATAAACCGAATTTTATGCTGGTGACTTAAATCTGATTGTCTTTGGGCTCGTTCCAATCAGTGAGGCTCGCACAGATCCACGCATATGTGGTTTATTCATCCGGTGACCAAAGTCAGCAGGGGACAGTGGCAGGTGCACAGCACCCAAGACATTTCCAGGCATGCAAGCTCAGTATCTCACTTTAGTATCTGGCCAAGTCTACTCTTGGCTGCGTCTCCTGTGTCTGATCTACATCCCCGTCCCACACTTCTCCGTGTGCTTGTCTCTAATGCGCGTTTGAGTAGACTACATGTTACTCCACGGCGGCTAACTGTTGGCCGCCACGTCACTTGGAACACTCTTACTGTGAAGAGGAGCCCTGGTGCCAGGACTGACAGCGGCGGTGAACAAATTACTCCACATCAGGCGGGCCTTCTGCCTCCTTTGGGCAGACCGCGGCTGTGCCCTTGGTTTATTTCACTCAGCGAGTCTAAAAAATGTGAAGGATTTTGCAGTGTCCTCTTTTTATCCTTATTGTTTTTTTGAATTTTTAATTCTTTCTCTGTCATGGTAGCTCTCCTGGTTTTGTCTCCAGAGCAGCAGCATCTGCATCACCTGGGAACTTGTTAGAAATCAGGTTCTCAGGCCTCACCAGGATCTACTGAATCCTCATCCCTGAATGGTAGGACTTAGTTTTAACAGGTGCCCCAGGGGGATTCTGGTACACGGTAAAGTTTGGGAACCACTGCTCTAGCATATTGTGGTTACCAACCCGTACACACTTCCTCGAGGTGTTTGACTTAATAAATTCCTGCTGAGCTCACTGTATAAATTGGAGACATGAAATCGCCAGTGTTGGAAGTCAGTAATATCTAATGTTGGCAACCTCGTATGGTTCAGCTAATAGTTACTTTGTGTAAAGTAGGGTTTCTTACACATTTTTCTCCTTGAGCGGGAGAAGGGGCAGGCATAAGTTATCTGTAGAAATTAAATTTAGATTTTATGTGTGTTAGAGATGGTGGTGCTGACAATGGGGGGTCACTTTCTTTGTATGTTTTCTCACGTCCTATTTACGGTAAGCAGTGTTACCTGTAGGCTGTTAATTTGGTTTTCTAATACCTCACTGCTCTCAAAATGTAATGGCAATCTGATTTTATTTCTGAGTAACTTGGTGATGTTGCCAAACGATTTTCTTTTGCTTTAAAGTCCGGCACATCTCAGTGTTGGTTATGCTAGATTGATTTTCTCAGGTAAATGGTGTGGTCTTTTGAATTTTTTTTTGTTTAAAAGAAGTTTTATAATTTTTTCTTTTTGAAACACATCCCTTACTTTGGATTTTTTCTTTGGGGACTCCTATTAAAAGTAGGAGTTGGGTCTTCTTTGCCTATCTTTCATATCGCTTTCTCTCAAATCTTTTTCATCTTCTTGTACTTAAAAATTTTTCTTCTTTCTACCTTGTATTTTTCTGAGGGCATTATCTAATGTATTCATGCACCCTTGTGTTCTTTCTAGTTTAGTGTTTTTTGAAATATTTTCTTTCATTTCTTTCCTGAGTTCTGTCACCTGACTTTGAGTTTTCATAATTATGAATGACATGTTTTTTTTTCCCCATACCTTACACGTTTTCTTTCTTTCTTTTTTCCTTTTTTGCTTGCGGAGAAATAGTAGTTTATAGTTAGCTGTTTGTGGGCATGTCTGTCTTTCACTGTCTTTTTTTTAATGTTTGTTTATTTTTCAGAGTTGGGGGGAGAGGGGCAGAGAGAGAGGGAGACAGGATCGCAAGTGGGCTCTGCGCTGACAGCAGAGAGACTGATGCGGGGTTCAAACTCACAGACCTCGAGATCATGACCTGAGCTGAAATCAAGAGTTGGATGCTTAAGCCGCTGAACTACCCAGGCACCCCTTGGGGTAGTTTTTCTAATTTCAGGATTCTAGAGCTCCCTCATATATTTCTAGCTTGTGTTCAAAATAGGATGCCTTACTTTCTGAGGTTTCTGGGCTCCATGTCTCTACGTTTATTTGGACCTTGTCTTCTCTTTGTGATCTGTTTCTATTTTGTTGAGTTCAGATTCTATTTCCTAGAATTTTTCTTCAGTGTGGGCCTTTGTTCTAGATGTTTTGAGAACTCATAAGGATAAGACTGGGTGAGCTCTTTCAGGCATTCTTATGGACACATTGAGCTCATTAGGTACTGGCTATTCAAAATCGTTCATAGTTTTAGCTGCTGTCCATATGTGCATGTGTCTTGGGTTTATGTGGGAAATCTTATCACTTGCTTATGTTGTTGTGCATGAGTTTTTTTTATTTTACTCTCCTAGTTGCTCTGTTTTTTTTTTTATTTTTTTTTTATTTTTTTTTATTATTTTTTTTAGTTGCTCTGTTTTTATGGTGAATTCAGGAAAATTTTAAAAACTATGTGTCTACTGCTGCCGTCTTCCTAGGTGGCCTTCTATCAGTCTTTTTGTATTTATATCCTTTATTTTGTACAGATTTAATGAAGTATTATTAGCATGCAAAGAGCTGCACATATTTAAAATGCAATCTGATGAGTTTTGTCATAGGTATGTGCCCATGAAATCTTCACCATGATCAAGATAATAAAACTGGCCGTCACCCTTGAAACTTTTCTCATGCCCCTTGGTAATCCCAGCTTCATTTTTCCCCCATTGTCCTAACAATGGCTGATCTGCTTTCTGTCCCTATAGTTTAATGTGCAATCCCTGTAATTTTATATGAACGGAATCATACAGTAGTATGTGTTGTTTTTAACACGGTATCGTTCATCCAGCATAATTGTTTTGAAATTCATCCATGTTGTGTGTATCAATAGTTCATTCCTTTTTGTTGCTAATAGTATTCTGCTGTATAGATATGTTAGAATTTGGTTATCTGCCTGCCCTTTTCGTGAGCATTTGGGTTGTTTCATTCAGTTTTTGTCTATTACAAATAAAGCCATGAGAAGTATTCGTGTTCTGGTGTTTCTGTGAATACATGCGTTTGTTTCTCTTGAGTGTAAATACCTAAGAGTGGAAAATCTAGGTTGTTTGGTAGGCGTACGTGTAAGCTTTTAAGAGATTGTCAAACTTTCCCAAAGTAGTTGTACCGTTTCCCATTTCCATTGGTAGTAGATGAGAGTTCTTACTCTTGCCGACGTTTGGTATGTTCAGTCTTTATAAATGTAGTCATTCTGGTGGATGTGCAATGGTATCTTTTGTGGTTGTAATTTGAATTTACCTAGTGATTAGTTGTGTTGAGCACCTTTTTGATGTGATTGCCATTTGTATAGTTTCTTTGGTGAAGTTTTGAGACCTTTTGTCTGTTTTTTATTGGATGTTCTTTTTGTTTTGTTTTGGATGTTCTTACTATTATTTAGTTTGAGTGCTTTGTATATTCTAGGTAGAAGTTGTGGTTGGAGATACATCTTGCAGATATTTTATGCCAGTCTGTGGCTTGCCTTTTTGTTTTTGTGACAGTGCCTTTGAAAAGCAAATGTTGTTAATTTTGACGAAGTTCTTTTTATTTTTTTCTTTTATAATTTATGTCTTTTGTGTCCTATTTAGGAAGTATTTGTCAAACCCAAGGTCACTAAGATTTTCTGCTAAGTTTTCCTTTAGAAGTTTTATAGTATTGGCTCTTTTTTTTAAATGTTTGTTTATTTTTGACAGAGAGAGAGAGAGAGAGAGAGAGAGACAGAGCACGAGTGGGGGAGGGGCAGAGACAGAGGGAGATACAGAATCCGAAGCAGGCTCCAGGCTCCAAGCTATCAGCACAGAGCCTGACGCGGGGCTGGAACTCACAGACCGTGAGATCGTGACTTGAGCCGCAGTCGGACGCTCAACCCACTGAGCCACCCAGGCGCCCCAGTGTTGGCTCTCACATTCAAGCCTGTAATCCACGTTGAATTAATTTTTTATATATTGCTTCAGGTTGGGGAGAGTTTCATTATGCTGTACATATGGTTATCCATTTGTTACAACATCATTTGTTGAAAAGATGATCAGTTTCCTCACTGAATCATCTTGTCACCTTTGTCAAAAATCAATCACTTATTTCAATTTGGGTCTATTTCCTGGACACTCTATTCTTTTTCATCGATCTACATGACTATCTTTATGCCAGTGCCATAGTATCTTGTTTATTGTTGCTTTATAATAAGTTGTGAAATAAGATAGTATTAGCTCTGCTACAACCTTGTTTGTATTCAAATTTGCTTTGATTATTTCAGATCCTTTGCATCTCCATATAAATTTTATTTTTGCTGTAGACGATCATGTTGTCTGTGAACAAAGCCAATTTGACTTTTTTCTTTGCAATCCATAAGCCTTTAATTTCTTTTTACTGCTTATTGCCCTGGCTCAACACAAACCTCCAACACAATGTTGAATAAACGTGGTAATGTGAACATCTTTCTCTTGTTCCTGATTAGGGAGAAAGCATTCATTCTTCTTCCATTAAGTGTGATGTAAGCTGTCAGTTTTTCATAGATGCCCTTTATCTGAAGGGCATTCTTCCTTTCATAGGATTTTTTGGTTTGCTGATAGTTTTAAATCAGTAATGAATGCTAGATTTGTCAGATTTCTACATCTTTTGAGATGCTCATGTATTTAAAGAATTCTGTCGTATCGATTGATTTTTTAAAATAGAACTTTTTATTTTGAGATAATTGCAGGTTTATATACTGTAGTAAGAAATAATACAGTGATCCCCACATACCCTTTACCTGGTTTCCCCCATAGGAACATCTTGAAAAATTATAGTACAATATCACAACCGGGATATTGATATTGATATGATCAAGATAGGTAAGATTTCTATCACTGTATAGTTATGTTCATTTCTCTCCTACCCTATACCCATCTTTAACAAACCCTGGAAACCACTAATCTGGTTCTCCATTTGTATAATTTTTGTCTTTTCAAGAATTCAAGTTACTTTGCCTTTCCATATAAATTTTAGAAATATCTTGTCTACGTCTCCCAAAAATCTTGTTTAGATTTTTGATATAAATTGTGTTAAACTCATACTTTTGTTTTTCATTTTCCAAATGTAACGTATTTATAATTTCAGTGTTCATGTGTTGAATTTGGTCAAATGTTTTTTCTGCATTGATTGACATGATCATGCGTATTGTTCTTCTTTAACCCATTAATATAATGGATTACACTGATTTTGGATAATGAACCAGCCTCGCATCCCTGGAGTAAAACCCATTTGATCATGGTTTATAATTTCTCCTTTTGCATGTTACTGTATTTTGTTTGCTAATATTTTGTTAAGAATTTTTGAATCTGAGGGGCACCTGGGTGGCTCAGTCAGTGAAGTGTCCAACTCTTTTTTTTTTTTAAGTATAATTTATTGTCAAGTTAGCTAACATACAGTGTATACAGTGTGCTCTTGTCTTTGGGAGTAGAGTCCCATGATTCATCGCTCACATAGAACAATCTAGTGCTCATCCCAACAAGTGCCCTCCTCAATGCTCATCACCCATTTTACCCTCTTCGTGTCACCCCCCCCCCCACCAACCCTCAGTTTATTCTCTGTATTTAAGAGTCTCTTATGGTTTGCCTCCCTCTCTGTTTGAAACTATTTTTTCCCCTTCCCTTCCCCCATGGTCTTCTGTTAAGTTTCTTGAATTCCACATATGAATGAAAACATATGATATCTGTCTTTCTCTGACTTATTTCACTTAGCATAATATCATTCAGTTCCATCCACGTTGTTGCAAATGGCAGGATTTTATTCTTTCTCATTGCCAAGTAGTATTCCTTTATATATATAACCCACATCTTTTTTTTTTTTAATTTTTTTTCAACGTTTTTTATTTATTTTTGGGACAGAGAGAGACAGAGCATGAACGGGGGAGGGGCAGAGAGAGAGAGGGAGACACAGAATCGGAAACAGGCTCCAGGCTCCGAGCCATCAGCCCAGAGCCCGACGCGGGGCTCGAACTCACGGACCGCGAGATCGTGACCTGGCTGAAGTCGGACGCTTAACCGACTGCGCCACCCAGGCGCCCCTCACCCACATCTTCTTTATCCATTCATCAGCTAATGGACATTTGAGCTCCTTCCATAATTTGGCTATTGTTGATAGTAAGCGTCCAACTTTGATGTCGGCTCAGGTCATGATCTCACTGCCTGTGAGATCAGGCCCTGCATTGGGCTATGTGCTGACCATGGAGTATGCTTGGGATTCTCTCTTCCCTCTCTTTCTGCCCTTCCCTCACTCATGCGCTATCTCTCTCTCTCTCTCTCTCTCTCTCTCAAAATAAATAAATAAACTTAAAAAAGTTTTTGCATCTGAAAAAAAAGTAAAAAAAAATTAAAACAAACAAACAAACAAAAACCAACAGAGATTTAGTCTCTCATGGGTTTGGAGGCCAGGAGTCTGAAATCAGTATCACCAAGTTGAAATGTGGGTGTCAGTGGGGCTTTAAGGAGAATCTGTTGTTTGCCTCTTCCAGCTTCTGGGGGTTGTTGGTATCCCCTGACTTGTGGTGGCATTGTTCCCGTCTCTGTTCTGTGATCAGATTTCTTTCTCCTGTTCTGTCTTCTCTGAGTGTGTCTTTTCAACGTTTATTTATTTTTGGGACAGAGAGAGACAGAGCATGAACGGGGGAGGGGCAGAGACAGAGGGAGACACAGAATCGGAAGCAGGCTCCAGGCTCTGAGCCATCAGCCCAGAGCCCGACGCGGGGCTCGAACTCACGGACCGCGAGATCGTGACCTGGCTGAAGTCGGACGCTTAACCGACTGCGCCACCCAGGCGCCCCTCTGAGTGTGTCTTTTAAGGACAATTGTTATTGGGGTTATGGCCTAGTTGGATCATCCAGGATGGTCTCTTGGTCTCAAGATCCTTTTTCAAATTAAGATAACATTCACAGGTTCCAGGGTTAGGCTGCAGACATGTCTTATGGAAGGCCACCACTTGACCCACTAGAAGTACAGTTGATCCTTGAACAACACGAGTTTGAACTGCACAGGCCCGCTTATATGCAAAATTTTTTCAGTACATACCTTACAGTACTGTGAATGTATTTATGTCTTCCTTATGAGTTTATGAAGAATATTTTATTTTCTCTAGCTTACTTTATTATAAGATTATAGTATATAAAATATATAGAAAATATATGTTTATCACTATTTATGTTATTGGTAAGGCTTCCAGTCAATAGTAGTTATGTTTTGGGGGAGTCAAAGTTATATGCCGATTTTTGACTGTGTTGGGGGAGGGCACTCCTAGCCCTCATGTTGTTCAAGGGGCACCTGTAGTATATGCAACTTTAATTTCCCTTTTTTGATCTTCTCATCTTGGCCTAGGTCCCCCATTTCACTCGCTACTCATTTCCTTTTTGGTTTTTTGTCTTTTAAAGTATTCACTTTGAGAGCATCAAGGATAGTGAAAGGATTGTGCTGACTATATTTCACTCCCATATTGCTACAGGGGGAAAGCTGTTCTTCACAATGGGGCAGCTCTGGGTAGAATCAGAATATGCTTCTTCTTAACAGAACTTATTAAACTTGGCAGCCCATAAATATAATACTGTAAGAAGTCCCTTTAAGAAACCATGTTGAGGTCTTACAGAGAATCAAAAAAGTTCTGTTTGAAGAGATAAGTAAAAATCATTTCAATTAACATGAATATCATGGCATCAGCAATTAATTAACACGTCAGTTGGAATCGGGTAAGAAAAAGGGGCATTTCCATATGAAGTGATGCCACATTTACTAGTATCTTTTTAATGCATATTTCAGGTACATGCACATGTTGCTTAGCTAATGCTTTAAAAACAAAGACTTTTCTGCACGGAAATTGTTTTTCAGAAGAATCTGAACACCCTTAACAAGCTAGTTAGGTCCATAGAGTGTCACTGAGATTATTTTGGTAAAGGCTTAGTGACCTAATGAATGTTATATCTAAAAGGTACTGTATGAATACATCTCACTGACTTTTAAGGAAACTGAATATATCTTTCAGAAGTTTCTGGCAACTCTTAGTGTCAGCCTAGTGCAACAGTGACTTCACTGTGCCAGAAAAAAGTTGTGTGAATCTGCAGTAGTCTATTTTGTTGCTATCCCTGCTCTTGTTATGGTTAATACTTAACCATGGTGAAAATTTACATCTCTGTATTTTTTTTTAGAAAGTAGAGTAAACTGGCAGATCACAGGGAAAAATGAGGTAGAATTTTAAAGTAAGTATTTAAAAATTGCCTCAAGACTTTTAGATTTAAGACATGTATGTAGAGAGAGAATCGCGTTTTAGCATAAGCGTGATTAATATCGTCATGCGTTTGTTATAAGATTTGCTTAATGAAATTTCGGTCTGGTTTTACTTTTATAACTAAATGCTGTGTTTCAAGTTTAAAACTTTGTCAAATATCTGAGTGTTTATCATGAAAAGCAGATTAATCCCTGCCTTTTATGGTTGTAACCCAGGCATTTGGCTTGTAATTACAAATTTTAAATCTGTGTTTTCTTTGTAAGTGCTGGTCAAGATATCCAAGGAACAAGTGTGATTGCAAATCTTCCATTTTTGGTGCGACAGAATCCTGCTGAGACACTTCGGAGAGTCTTGCCGAAAGTTAGAGTAAGTTGGTACAAAATAAGATTCGAATTTACCGTTTTTCCAGTAGCACAGTTGTCGTTGTCAGGAAATTTCAGAGCTTTGGATGGCCGATCTTTTGTGCCTAATCGCGGAGTGGAGGATGCATTAATATACACATTTTGAATTATGATGACAATA
Organism: Lynx canadensis; assembly: GCF_007474595.2. Lineage (NCBI taxonomy): Eukaryota > Metazoa > Chordata > Mammalia > Carnivora > Felidae > Lynx > Lynx canadensis. The sequence continues at coordinate 136,398,987 of NC_044308.2, forward strand.
TTTAGGGAAATTAACTGATGAAAACGGGGGAATACAGACCTTAAGTTGTAAATGTTTCTTAGTTATTTTCTCAGCAGAGACATTTTATTTAATAAAGTTAGGTTTTCAGTAGCTCAAAAATACCTTAATTAGTCTTATGAAATCATAGCTGTCTTATTTGGTATTCTGTTGACTTAAATTTATATTAATAGTATTTCTACAACACTGAAAATGTAATTTAACTATTATTCCTAATAATTACCTTCTGGTGACTTCTACAGAATCACCAAATAAAGATTGAATTGTGGCCATCACATTTTTAGTTTTATACTTACTGCTTCCTATATTCCTTCAGAGTTCAGTTTTCCTGCTTTAAACAAAAATCTTTGATCAGAACATTCTTTTCTCTAATGTCTATTGATTATTAATATATAATATTAAATATTTGATACATAGTATTTGTTATTTATCTGTAGCTGTGTGCAAAGTGTTGTTCTTATCTGTAAGAACCGGAATGAGCAAAACAGACAACAGCCTGTATGTCCTCAGGAAGCTTCTCTATTCATGGGGTCAGGGAGGTTATATACCAATGGGGACCATGGTTGCTAATAGTGACTTTTGTATACTTTCTTTGTCTTTCTGTTTGGTTATAACTTGTTTGTAATTTTGTAATTAATTTATATGTATTTAAAATACTACAGTTATTAGTGTATTCTTGAATTTTATTCTTAGGCATATATAACGTGGTTCTAGTTGCTGTGATTTAGGTCAGGGATATAGCATGTTATTTTTACAAGATGCCCACATTTCTGTGCAGGCAATATGAATTTTTTTTCTGGGTACAGTGGTGAATTGAGAAAATGCTTATTTTGGTTTTGCATGTGATTCAAAAATGAATCAGACTTTTCCATAGCAATTTTCCCCAGAATCATGCTGTAATTTCAGTGGAATCAAGTCCGCACCATCCCAGTTTAATTTCACATTCAATTTCAGTGACAGTAACTACCTAAGCTTCTTAGCATGACACCTGGAAGTGGCAACTAAACTATGGTAGAAGGGATCGGGTGGTTAGGGGGCCTTGACTAAGAGATTATTGTAGGTAAGTCAATTAGATTTAAAGCTAAAAATATTGAGCATCCAATGCACTCTGTGTTGAGCATGCTAAATCTGGCTCACGGACAGCATACTGAGCATTCACGGTTTCACAAAGCAAGAATAAAAGATGAAGGGTAGAGAATAGTGACCGTTAGAGGTCTCTAAATTATTTTGAAAAAATACTATTGTTAATGAGTTCACAGTAAAGTCAAGTAGTCTCCTGAAAAATCTTAATTTCGTGGGACTGCACAAAAAATACCGCACACTCATATATACAGTGTATTTATACAAAGAATCAAATCTGCTAAAACTATATAACTGAGTTATAGAAGGTAAGATTATAATAAGCTTTTAAGGTAATTAAAGTTAATCCATAATGTAGAAGGTTAACTGAATAAATGGATATAAAGAAAATGTATACTAATGAATGTGTACTAAGAAATAAGAAAGCCTTTATTTAGTGCTGATTTTATTTAAAAAAAAAATGTTTATTTCTTTTGAGGGAGAAGGGGAGGGGCAGAGAGAATGAGAGAGAGAGAGAGAGAGAGAGAGAGAGAGAGAGTGAGAGAGAGAGAATCCCAAGCAGGCTCTGCACCCAACGTGGGGCTCAGTCTCATGACTGCGAGATCGTGACCCAAGCCGGAATCAAGAGCCGGACGCTTAACCGACTGAGCCACGCAGGCTCCCGTTCACTCATTTCTTTAGTCAACAAGTGGCCATTTATTTAGGACTCTCATTTATCCTGTTTTGTCCTAAAAAAGATACCAAAAGGGTGGTGGACAGTCCCAGATTAGATTCTATGTCAGAAGGGCCTAAAGACTCTGGAGAACAATTAAAGAACAATCATAGGAGACTATTTAATAGTGTGATCCTGACTTTAGGTAAAACTAGTGAAGAATTAAGCATATTGGGCTTTATGAGAGCAATAATAATAATAATAATAATATTACTACTAATAATAATCAGTAATAATGGCACTCATTCATTCCCGAGTATCTCCCGAGTCCCTCCCATGTGCCAGGCACTGTTCTAAGGCCTGAGAAAATGGAGGTGAGCAAAACAGAGAACTCGCCCTCAAGGAAGTTACAGTCCAGAGTGGGGGAAACAGACATTAAACAAGTAAGTGACTATGAAAAACAGGGTAAAGGGACAGGATTACCTACTGTGCCTTGGGAGGTCAGAGAAAGCCTCTTTGAGGAGCTGAAAACCAAAGGGATCGCAGGAAGCAGCCATTTGAAGAGGCAGGAATGAGTGGTCCAGGCGGAAGAGGCAGCAGATGGCCCTAAGATGAAGGAACTGGTTGGGGCTGGAAGAGGCACGTGTGGTTGGAATGCAGTGGGTGATGGTGGGGTGTGACTTGAAAAGAGGTTAGAGAGATGGTCAGCGACCGAGCACGTAAGAGATGTTCTTCCTTGGGACAGTGGAAGGCCATTGAGCAGAGCGGTGGCTTGTCCCATTTACATTTCACAGTGATCATTTTGATAATCGTGTGGAGAGTGGCTTGGAGCGGGAGAATGAGGACAGTATAGCACTGGTCCTCATGATAGGTGAAGGTGGCTTGGATTAGGCCAGCTAGCTGGGACAGAGGAGAGTAGTGGCTGTGTTTGAGACACAATGATTTAGGTAGAATGAACAGAACAGAACTTCCTAATGAGTTGGGTGTGGGAAGTGAGAGATACCTTCCGGATTTCTGGCTTGAGCATCTGTATGGTTCTGCTGGGTTTGCGTATCTCGGTTGGTCGTTCATTAAATCCACAGGGAAGAGTCATTTACATACTTACTAATATTAATCTATGAATGACTTACTTTTAGAGAATTTAAAGATAAGTACAATAAATATTCTGTGTAAGAAACTAATCATTCCTGAGATTGTTAGCACGTTTGCAACAATAGTATAAACTTTTAGAGCTCCCCCTTTACCTTATCTTTACCATAAAGAGCATCAGATACAGTGATAATGAAGATTTCTCTGGTCTTATTTAATACAACATTTTACCAGTGATATTTTTATTTCTTTTTGTTGTATTGCATTTGCATTTCATCCTTACAATAATATATTAACTGCAAAATAGTTTTTAAAATAATTGCTCTTTTCACTGTCTTAGGGATGAAGGTAGGTTAAAAATGGTAGAAATAGAATCAGATTTGAATTGAGCTGATCTGTAGTATTTTTACAGTTCACTTTGTAAATTTTATCCAAAGCGTACAACAAATGATAATGCTATGAGGTTATTTATCTCAAGGTTAAATTTATGTATGTATGTATGTATGTATTTATTTATGTAGGGATGTATGTTTATTTTGAGAGAGACTGAGACAGTGTGAGTGGGGGAGGGGCAGAAAGAGGAGGAGAGAGAATCCTAACCAGGCTCTGCACTGTCAGTGGGGCTCGAACCCACAAAGCTGGGGGGATCATGACCTGAGCTGAAAAACCAAGAGTCAGATGCTTAACCGACTGAGCCACCCAGGCACCCCTCAAGGTTAAATTTAAGTAAGAATCCAGAAAGAAAGAGTATTTTGACCTCCAACTTAAATTTCCTAGATTGGAGACACTTTTAAATACAGTTGTTACAAGATATTCACGTTATACGACTTAATTCCTAGGGTATCATCTTTTGAAAACCAGTAATTTTTGTCTGCGGTCTTTATTGATTAAGTCTTTTCCACAATAAATTGGGATCTATTTAAATGTTAGATTTCAATATTTGACTTAAACTTCTGGTTAGCTAGAAGTGAAAGAATTTGATTGTTAGGATACATTTCTAAAATGCTCTGGTCCTTTCTAAAATTAAAGTGGTAGTGATGTAATTGCCCCATATAATAATAATTACATGGGCTAATTACTAGTGACTCTTTTTATAATGAATTGTAAAAAATGCCTCTGCCTGTTGAGTTATTGAATTCTTTTGTTTTTCCACTCATTTGGGGACCCAAAAATCTACTGCATAAAATTATATATTAGAAAACGTGCAATATCAGGAACGAATAAAAATAAGTATAGCTAACATTTGCTGAAGTCTTACTGCGTGTCAGGCACTGTACTCTGTCAACACTTTGTGCATTTTTAGTTTTTTGATGACTCCTAGTAATTCTATAAGGATCACTTGATAGAAGAGGAAACACCTTACTTGACTAACTTGCCGAAGGTCACAGAGCTAGCACGTGGCATAATTGGGTTTGAACAGGAAGTCTGGCTGCTGAGTCCCCCCTCTTAACTATTACACAACCTTCTCATTAGCTTATCATGATTGCAGCAGATATATAATATATAATTTTACTTCTCAAGCCTCAGTCCGCTCTCATCTGGTTACACATCAGCCTCCTTGCTGGACCTATTGTTTCTACTTTGTGCCCCCCCCCCCCCCCCCCCCCCCGTCCACTCAGCCATAAAGGTTATTTATTTATTTATTTATTCTGGGAACAATCTACAATTTTTTTTTGACAAACAATTATATATACAGTGTACCAACATAATGATTTAATATATGTGTACATTGAGAAATGATTACCACAGTCAAGTTAATTAATACATCCATCATCTCACATAGTTATTTTTTTTTCTTCAGAGAGATCTTTTCAAAGCATCAATCATATCTTCTTGCATGAAAATTGCTTAAGTGGTGTGGTAGGCAGAATATAGCCTCCCAAAGAGATCAGGTCCTAATCCCTGGGACCTAAAAATGTTCTCTTATTTGGAAAAAGAGTTTTTGCAGATGTAGTTAAGCATCTTGAGATAGGACCATTATCCTGGATTATCTGGGTAGGTCCTAAATGTCATCACATGTATCCTTATAAGAGGAAAGCAGAGGTGGATTTGACCCAGACACGCAGAAGGCCATGTGAAGGAGGCGGAGACTAGAGTGATGTGGCCACAAGCCAAGGAATACCGGCAACTACCGGAAGCTGGAAGAGGCAAGGAATGGATTCTACCCTAGTGCCTCCAGAAGGAGCGTGGCCTTGCCAACATTTTGATTTTGGTTAAATAACACTGATTTAGGAACTTTGGCCTTCAGAACTGTGAGAGAATACATTTCTGTTGTTTTAAGCCACCCCGTTTGTTGTAATTTATTACAGCAGCCACAAGAAACTAATAAAAGTAACTTCTCACTTCAGGTTAGAATAAAACTTACCATTCCATAAAATGATCCCGTCTAGCTTTCTTTTCTTTCTTCCTTTTCTTTTTTGTGTTTTTAACGTTTATTTATTTTTGAGACAGAGAGAGACAGAGCATGAACGGGGGAGGGTCAGAGAGAGAGGGAGACACAGAATCTGAAACAGGCTCCAGGCTCTGAGCTGTCGGCACAGAGCCCGACGCGGGGCTCGAACTCACGGACCGCGAGATCATGACCGGAGCTGCAGTCTGACGCTTAACTGACTGAGCCACCCAGGCACCCCGATCCCATCTAGCTTTCTGAACTCATCACCTGCCTTTCTTTTCTCTTTCTTCCTTTAAGGGTGGAAACTTTGACAGTCTGATTTATCATGGTACCCCCAGAACCTGCAACAGTGCTTGGCAAACTAATAGGCACCCAACAGTGATTTAAAAATGAGCATTGATTGAACTTCATATTCGGAGACTGTAAGTGCCTGCCTGAAAGACCAATGATATATTGGCCTGATCCACTGATGGCATTCTTGGATGAGAAGTAAAAACAGACTGTCAGTGGAATGGTATGATGCTGCTTTGTGGTCCTGGAGAGAGCTTTTTTGGGGGAGTGGGAGAGAGATGCATAGTAATGAAAGGATAAAAAAAGACGTAATTAATCAGTATGAAATTTAGTCATTTGAGATTAGCAGATATGGTCTACCAGTCTGATTCTCGAAAGATTTATTAGTTTTACTGTTATTTTACATGATATTATTTTCATTAATGGAAATAATAGAAAAAATACAAGTTTCTGCCAATGTGATTATTTTATATCTACTGAATATAGGTAGATTTAAATGTTGTTTTAATGTTTATTTATTTTTGAAGTAGAGAGACAGAGCACGAGTGGGGTAGGGGCAGACAGAGAGGGGACACAGAATCTGAAGCAGGCTCCAGGCTCCGAGCTGTCAGCACAGAGCCCGACATGGGGCTCAAACTCAGGAACTGTGAAATCATGACCAGAGCCGAAGTTGGATGCTTAACCAACCGAGCCACCCAGGTGCCCCTGAATATAGGTAGATGTAAAAAAAAAAAAAAAAAAAAAAAAGATTTCATTTTAAAAAATTTAAATAAACCTTTTCTGTGTAAATATAGATGTATATGAATAAAAAGCTTAGCTTTCCTGGGGTCCCTGGGTGGCTCAGTCGGTTGAGCGTCCGACTTCGGCTCAGGTCATGATCTCACAGCTCGCGAGTTTGAGCTCCACATCGGGCTCTGTGCTGACAGCTCAGAGCCTGGAGCCTGCTTCGGATTCTGTGTCTCCCTCTCTCTCTGCCCCCAACCCACTCACATTCTGTCCCTGTCTCTTTCAAAAATAAATGAACATTTAAAAAAAAAAAAAAAGCTTAGCTTTATTTCCTTTTCAAGTCTTATTTCAGGAGGTACAGATGTGTGGATAGCCAATGATAATTAGAAGGAACACTTTCTGTGGGCCAGGCACTGTGCTTAATACTTTAGACACATCCTTTTAAACGTCTTATAACAACTCTACATGATATATTTATTCTCATTTCACAGTTGAGAAAATGCAGGCTTAAAAGAGTCAACGTATGACTATGAATATTTTGTTGGGAGGTCTCTAGGAAGCATGAAATTACAGAACTTACTTGTACAGTTCACCAAGAAGAAGAGTCTTAACCAAAGGTATTAAAGAGGATAAACAGATGATACAAGTTACTTTTTTCTTTCATTTGCAGCTCGAAAGTAAAAGTATGGGTCTTCCTCACTGTAGGTCATGTTTTCTGAGATAAGTTAAAAGTTCCCTCCTGAGAAAAGCAAAAGGATTTTGTGCAAGCAACACGTTTATAAATAATCAGAACATGGTGTTCCAGATACCGTACAGGTCCTAAAAAGCCCACTGTTAGTACTCTATTGACAGGCTAAGGATTTAGGGACACTTTAATGTGAAGAAAGAAAATGAAATAATTCCTGTAATGGAAGCTGATGAAAAACAACCCATAAGGGTTAGAATTGACCTACCTAGGAGGTTTTATGGGCTAGGAAGCATAAAATTATATAATATTTTTTCTAATTCACTAAAAAAAAGAAAGAAAAAAAAAGAGGCAATATTAACTAAAGGAATTAGGGAACATGAACATGATACAAATTACTTTTTCTTCTGTGGTTTGTAGTTCAAAAATAAAAGTACATTGACCCATATGCATTTTGAAAATAATATTTATGTTATGTCTTTTTATCTACTTATGCTTACAGACAAAACAGATTAACGTCATTAATTATTTTACAATAATTAAATTCAGTGGAAACATTTACTGAGTACATAGTTTTTCTGGGCATGCATAAAATGTTATATTAGCTAATATTCCGAATACCTGAAGATATTTCCTTTCAGTGAATTCTGTTGGAGACCAGTGTTCTCCCGTGTGCTTCTTAGTCATTCATTTGTTATTTTTACCCTACCATAAAAATCAGCCAGGACTTTTGAAATTCTTAATTAGAAGATCCTTTATTTCTGTGATAGTGCAACCTCTGTTACTACTTGGATATTGTTTCTGATGTAAGGCATTTGAGTGATATGAAGGATCATTTATAGACATTTTTGTTTACAGTCCTTGCAAAATTATAGAACAAGGCAGGTATTTCCATACTATACTGTAATAAAGGTGTGTCATCTTTGATGTAAAGCTTTATGGATTAAGTAACCTTTTGGCAGTGATGAACTAAATATCCTAGAAATTTCTCAAATCAGAACATCTAGAAACTCTAAAGTACAGCAAGCATTCATTTAAATATTTAGGTAAGCTTATAAGAGAGGAAGGACTACTCAGGGCTCAAACACAAAAGCCATCAGTTCCACTTGTACTTAGGGTGTGGAAGTGTGCAAGAAAGCATCACTCCTGTCCAACAACAATAGCTTAGTCACAGAGTCCATTCAGTCACCAGTTCTTTTGAGCCTGTCGAAAGTGGTCACGAGGCAACCAAGAAAACCACATTCAGAAGAGCAGCAGCTCCTCTGAGAAAAGATGGGACACAGGGACACTGACTTTTGACTGACTATAGAAGAAGTGACCACCACATAAGGTTGTTAGAAAAAAAGAAATCAGCTGAAATTGTGACAGGTTTTGAAAGGTTGAGCGTGGGCAGCATATCAGGTTAGAATAACTTGGAGCTCCAGACACAAGGGAACTTTGCACCCACTTGCAGTCTCTTTTCCACAAGCCTCCTTGCCTTAGGGGTCAGGACGGGAGATTGGAGAGACTCTCCCTTGCTGATGCCAGTGCGGTGATGAATGGCTGCTGCTTGGGGAAGGGAACGGGAACGCAACACTGCCCATTTCCTCAGGCTATCTGCATGGACACACAGAGAATTTCAGCAGAGATGGAAGCTATAAAATGATCAACTGGAAATGCTAGAAATAAAAAGGATGATGGAGCACCTGGCTGGCTTAGTCGGTGGAGCACGTGACTCCTGATCTCGAGGTTGTGAGTTCGAGCCCCATGTTGGGTGTAGAGATTACTTTAAAATCTTTATTTTTTAAAAAAAGATAACATCAGAGATGAAGCATTCCTTTGATGGGCTCATCAGCAGTTTGGACACAGATGCGGAAAGAATCAGTGAACTTGAAGGTAGAAATTATCCAAACTGAAACACAAAGATAGAACCAAGTAGAAAAAACAAAACAAAACAGGAGAGAGCATCACATGGCTTTGAGACAATGTCAGGTGGTCTAATATATGTGCAATTGGAGTCTCAGAATGAGAAAAGAAGAACTATTTGAAGAAATAATAGTCAAGACTTTTCTGAAGTTAATAAACAACAAACCAAAGATCCAAAAGCCCAGAGAACCTGAAGCTGGATAAACACACACTCTACCACCACCATCACCACCACCAGGCGCATTGCGATCAAACTGCTGAAAGTAAAACGTAACAATCTCGGGAGCAGCCAGAGATGAAAGAAACATTACAAACAGAGGAACAAAGGTGAGAGTAAAGCAGACTTCTGGCCAGAAATAGTGCAGATTAGGGGACAATGGAGTGTTAGAAGTACTAAAAGCAAGAAAAAAAATGTCAATAAGAAATCTGTACCCCGTGAAAATACCTTTTGAGGATGAAAGCAAAATACTATTTAGGCAAAGAGAAATTGAAAGGATTCTTTGTACCAGACTTATTTTACAAGAAATGCTAAGGGAGATATTTGAGGCAGAAATGACGTGATAAGAGATGGACATTGGGTTTACATGAAGAATATTTACCAGAAATGGTAAAAATTAGGGTAAATATAAATGAAATAACAATTCCACACAGATCATTTAGAAAATAGAGGAAGTAAGAACAAGTCATCTTATGAGGCCAGCATCACCCTGATACCCAAATGAGACACAGACATTACAAAACAAACAACTACAGATGCATATCCCTCATGAGCTCACATGAAAACATCTTCTGAAAACCAGTAAATCAAATCAAGCAACATATAAAAAAGGATAATCCATCATGACCAGTTGGAGTTTATTTCAGGAATTTAGGGTTTGTTAAACATTTAAAAACGAATCCATGTGAGTTAGCCTATCAACAAACTAAAAAAAGGAAAAAGAAAAAAAATAACACTACCTTTTAATCAACTCTGTAGATTTAGGAAAAATATTTGACAAAAGCTTAACAGTCATTTCTGAAAAACAAAACGAAGCTTAGCAAAACTTAGCAAACTTAGAGAGGAGCTTCCTTTGAAAAACACATAGGTAACATTATACTTAAAGGTGAAAGACTGAATGCTTTCCCCTAAGTTCAGGAACAAGCCAAGAGTGTCCACTAATACCACCTTGTTCAGCATTATACTGAACGTTTTAGCCAATGCAGTATGGCAACAAAATTAACGAAAGGCATTCACTTGCAGAGAAGGAAAGAAGTAATTGTGGTTTTTTTTTTTTTTTTTTTTTTTTTTTTTTTTTTTTTTTTTGTCAGATAACATTATTATCTATGCTGGAATCTACATAAGAAAAATAATGGAACTACAAAGTAAATATAGAAAGGCTGGAGGATATAAGATCAATATACAAGTCAATTGTATTTCTATATTAGCAGCAAACAATTGGACATTGAAGTTTTTCTTAAACTATCACAGTAGCATTGAAATATGTAATTCTTGGGGTTCAATCTGATAAATGATATGTAAGGTTTGTATACTGAAAACTGTAGAACATTGCTGAGAGAAATAATATGAGAACTAAGTGAATGCAAAGGTATACCATGTTCATGGATCAGAAGACTCTATACTGTTACGATGTCAGTTCTTCCCATATCGATCTATATATTTAATGTAAAATAATAAAAATTCCACCATGTTAGGTTTTTGTTTTTATTCCTTTATTTATTTATTTTTTTTAATTTTTTTTTCAACGTTTATTTATTTTTGGGACAGAGAGAGACAGAGCATGAATGGGGGAGGGGCAGAGAGAGAGGGAGACACAGAATCGGAAGCAGGCTCCAGGCTCCGAGCCATCAGCCCAGAGCCCGACGCGGGGCTCGAACTCCCGGACCGCGAGATCGTGACCTGGCTGAAGTCGGACGCTTAACCGACTGCGCCACCCAGGCGCCCCTTATTCCTTTATTTTTGATAGGACATGACCAGCTAATTCTAAGATTCATATGAAAATATAAAAGACCAAAAATAGCCAGAACAACTTTGAAAAAGAAAAGCAAAGTTGGAGGATTTTTTGCTACCTGATTTTGAGACCTAATATACAGCTGCAGCAATTAAAGCTATGTCATATTTATATAAAGACAAATCAGTGGGACATATACGAGGAAAAAATAAGTCCTTTATATACATTGCCGGTTGATTTCAGCATAAGAGCAAAGGCAGTTCTGTGTAGAAAGGATAGTCTTTTCAACAAATGGTACTGGGTTAATTGGGAAAAAAGTCCATACTTCATACCATACACAAAAATTAAAATAGATTGTAAACCTGTTAAAAACTAAAATTATAAAACTTCTAGAAGAAAATGAGAAAATCTTTGTGACCTTGGGTCAGAGGTTTCTAACATATGACACCAAGGCATGATCCACAGAAGAAAAAAATTGGTATTTGACCTCATGAAAATTTTAAGCTTTAGCTCTTCAGAAGACACTGTTAGAGAATGAAAAGAGAAGACCTAGAATGGGAGAAAATACTCGTGGATCACATATATGATGAAGGACATGCATTCAGAATATGTAAACAGGTCTCCAAACTCAAGAATAAGGGAGAAAAAAAAAACAGTTTTAAGAAATGGGCAACAATTTGAACAGCTGCTTCACTAAAGATGATTTGTGGATGGCCAGTATGCATAAGAAAAGATGCTTAGTATCATTAGTCACTAGATACATACAAATAAGGCTATACACTTGTCAGAATATTTGCATTAAAAAACCCTGACCATTATCTTTTCAGATATTTTTCTAATGTGCTTCTTCCTAATCCTCTGTTTTTCTTCTAGGACTCTAATTTCACATATATTAGACCTTTTAATGTCTAATCTTCTATGTCTTTTCCCTTATTTTCTCTTTGTGACTCATTTTGAGTGATTTATCCTGATCATATTACAGTTTACCGATTCATTTATGTCTAATCTTGTCGCAGACCAAGAGTGCGGAGTTTTCTCTCGTCCAGCAAGAGAGTGGATGCAGAATTGAATACTAGAGAGGCTAATGTCCAGGAGGAGACAAGAGCCCTGAACAGGGGTTTCCTCTCCATATTTTTGAGCTCTCAGGATCTTACACACGTGGTGAACGTGGAGAAACCAATCAGACAGTAATCGTTAATTTGTGTAGGAAGCAAAGGGTCTGGTGGGGGGCGGGCAAGTGGAGTTTGTGATCAAAGCTCAATAGCATATTGGCGCCAGATGGAAAGGAATTTCCTGCAGGTGATATAACAAGTTACTCGTGATCTCATTGTAGTGTGTCTTGCTAACTGACCTTGGGTGCATTTGCCCGGTGGTGGCAGCTTTCCACCCTAAGCTTTTTAAACCTGTTTCCCCACATAATCTGATTTTATTATCCTACTTTTCTGGTCTGGAATTTCTAATCTTTTTTTGAAAATCTACCATGTCCCCTTGAACCAGGTATGCATCCGATCGCACCAATACCCGGAGCGTGGTGCATTTCTGTTTTATATTGCTTCTGCTGGATCTCGTAATTTCTTATCTCTTCGTGTGCCTGCATATTATTGATTGTATGTTTGACCTTGTATTTGATAAATTATTTGTAGAAATAGATTGAGCCTTAGGGTGGTCTCTTCCTCTTCTTCTGGGAGCCACTTAACTGCACTGGCAGTAAAGCCTCAGTTAATCCAGTTTCAGGTACTGGATGTTGTGAAGCTGGGCTGCTCCTCTGGCAAAAGCCAGTCGGCTTCAGGATCACCCTTATCCTGTCCCAGGGGTCTTACTGGGGACCCTCTGCAAGACTGTCAAAAAAAAAGTCACTTAAGCTGTCAGCCTCTCAGGAGTCTTTTCTAGAATTAGCAGATGGCCTCAGAGAAAAAGAGACCCCAGATTACATGCTTACCTTTCTGGAATGCCTTTGTCTCTTAGATCTTGGATGGGTAATTAATCTAGTAATGAACAATGTAGGATGGGTAATTATTTAGTTTTGGATGGGTAGCCTTGTTAGTTTCCATATGCTCTTACACAGATGACTTTTGTATTTTGTCCGGTTTTGTAAATTCTCCCCATCAGGAGAGCTGATTAGGATTATCTAGTCTTCCGTTACTGAGAGGGTAAGTTCCCTTTCCTTTTATTTTATTCTTCTTGGTTTAATCTTGGAACGATTTTAGCCCAAAATGCATATACCCTTTCACCGTGGCCTACTATCACCCTTATCCCCACACAAAACAACTGATTGTTTTCTACTCATGTATTAGGAATAATTTAGCATTTTAAATTAAATATTCTGCCAAAACATTTGTGATAGATGTCTGCCTTTAAAACTTTGAGTTCTTCAACCCCCTTATTTTGTTGGGGTAAAGTTACGTTTATGGTGGCAGATTGCCACTTTTGATCTGTTTTCTGTGTAGGCCATTTCATCTACACCCAGGTCTTTATATATTATCTATATAAATTGCATGTATTCTATGTAAGTTTTCTTATTTACAGCATGCCTTGTCAGAGCATCAGATCCATATGTGCAGTTTTCTGTTTGTAATCTCCACTGGGATGCCGCAAAGGCCTCTCAGGGTTAGCAAGTCCAAAACTCAGTCCTGCTAGTTCCCCTCGACACCTGAGGTTCCTTTAGTGTCCCCCTGTCCTAATGTGTAGCACTATCATCCACTTGGTTTCCAAGGCAGGATGTGGGGAGTCCTTCTTGATCCCATCTCTTCTTTTGCTCCTCGCTTATGCAGTCCTGTTTATGTCATGTCTTAAATATGTTTTGAATCCACCCACCTCTCTCCAACCACACCCCCTTCACCCTAGTCCTGGCTACCGTGAGGGTTTGCTCGGATGAGGGTCGTGGTTTTCCAAGTGGTCCCTTCCCACTACCTCCCTCCCGTTCCACCCACCTCTCTACTTTCTGATTCACTTTCATCGTAGTGGTCTGCATGCTGTTTCAAAGCATTTAAGACTACGATTTGAGTGTTCTCTTACTGAGTGCATCTGAGGCCCTGCGTAACTGGGGTTCTTTCTGTTTTCCCCAGCCTCGGCCCCTCCTCTCGCGGTGTGCTCTAGTCTCACTGGCCTTTTGGTTCCCGAGTCCGCCAGGCTCCTTCTTATTTCTCAGTGCCAGAAGCGCTTGCCCTCGTACTCTTCGTGCTTATCCAGCTTTTGTCTTGTTATCTCTTTCTCTTTGCGCGGGCTGGGTGTCACTTTTCCGTGATCCTCTCTCCTTGGGAGACATCAGGTCCCCTGTCAGGTGTTCTTATGCCGTCTGCGCTTCTCATCCTTGGCTCCTATTACAGTCTTAACTGTGGCACTAACAGGTGCACTGCTAGTCCTGCTCATTGCTAAGGCTCCAGAACCTGGCACAGCCTTGAACGTAACTAAACATTTATTGAATGTTTAAATATATGGAAGCTACAGGGGCCCCTCAAAGGTAGGGAACAGTGTTTGACTTTTCTCCAGCTTCCCAGTACACTTAGTATGATGCTTAATTAATAAATAGCTGTGAATGAAATTAAAATTCAGTTATCAAAATTAGACCTTCATTGGGCTGCTTTAGACAGAGATTAGAAGGGACTAGATTAGGACAGACTGACTAGAAAGAAAACCCAATTTCCACTTGGTTATAGACATTTGGTGTGCTTTCCAACGCTGATTGCCCCTCCAAGAAAACAGTTTATCATTTTATCAAAATGTGTTCAACTAACTAAATATGGCTACAATGGATCGTTTGATATGGTTACTTTCAGTGCTATATCGAGCAAATAGATGTTTCTTTGATAAGCATATCTTTTCTTTGCAGTGTTATATATATATAGCTTTTTATTTATATTCTCGGCCTAAATCATGAGATTACATGACTCTAACATATTATATGTCAAAATGACTGGGCGGAGTAGTCTAACTAGAAGCTCAGTTTCAAAACCATTGTCTTGAAATGTATTTATTTGTTTGGTGTTGTCATGGTTTTTTTTTTTTTTTTAATTTTTTTTTAACGTTTATTAATTTTTGAGACAGAGAGAGACAGAGCATGAATGGGGGAGGGTCAGAGAGAGGGAGACACAGAATCTGAAACAGGCTCCAGGCTCTGAGCTGTCAGCACAGAGCCCGATGCGGGGCTCGAACTCACGGACCGCGAGATCATGACCTGAGCCGAAGTCGGCCGCTTAACCGACTGAGCCACCCAGGCGCCCCGGTGTTGTCATGATTTTGCACGGAAGGACATTTCATTGCACATCTACAGTAGTGGTATGATAGTTACCACTGGTATTTCCTTTATGGAAAGAGATCTTTGGGATATTGTTATGTGTACCTCCTCATGAACCTTGCTAATCACTGAAACACAGATTTAAAGAAGGATAAAACACATCCCTTTTGTTCCTGTTCCTGTCTCCACTTTATTTTCCCCCTTTCCCTCTCGGATTTTGACTTTCAGGATTCCCAACTAGTTCTCCTCACCCTTTATTTTAGTGTAGAGCCTGGCGGTCAGCGATAGGGGAAACAAATGAGGTATAGTGAATTGTTAAAGGTATCTGAGTTGGTATGTTCCAGTTATTCACCCTTAACTCAGCTTTAAAGTCTTATAAATGTCACCATTTTTATAGTGAAAAGAGCTGCTTACCGTTACTGTTAGTCACTGAAAATTCTCACGGTTGTGACCCTCGGAACCCCAGATATTTTATGTGTCCTAGGTCTTCAATGTTTTAATATTTAAATCCCTATTATTTAACTTCAAAATGATCAGTGGTAGTCTCTCTAAAAATCTACAAAGATATTTGTAATTTTAGTTCTCCTTTACCTTTAGCCAGCGCCATTTGTGGTAAATATGTTTACCAGTTTAATTCAGTAAGTTTAGTTTCCAAATGTGTGAATCCAAAATATTTTGTTCTTTTGGAATAAGCCAGTGATTTGTGTAATGCTTCTCTGTGTGGTATATAATAAAGAGCAATATCTTTTGAGGTATACCATGTGGGCTTATTGGAGACAGAGCAGTTTCCCTCTAGGCCAGGACCGTAACATGTCGTACAAAACGCTTTCTCGTACCGTTGATGCTAACCAAAGAGAGGACTAAAGTTCATGCTAACTTGAGCAGAGAAGTGTCTAGTACATTTTCCTTCCTTAAGCGGGAATAGTTTTTTAAACTTGGAAATGTACCATTAACTCGTTTATAAAATGTCTCATTTCATTTTTGAGGAATTCAAGTTGGAATGCCAGCCATACAGTAGTATATAAGAGGAACGTAACTGCCAGTAAGGCATGCACTTAAGCAATAGAGGAATTTACTTTTCAGTGTCTTCCAAGGTCCATGAGGATGCACACTTATTTACCCAGAGAGTATGGATCTCACTATGTTTGTCCAGAGGGTGTGACTCTGTGGAGGAGAACACTTACTGGTAAGTATCAAATGCTTATTGTATTATGTTTCAGAAAAATATGCTTAGGAGTCAGTTGATTTTTAGCAGTGATAAAATCTCTTAGTCTGTGCTGGTTTCTTAACAGTGGACAGTCCCAGATGTTGAAGTCAGCACAACAAGAGAAACACCCAAATCCTGATAAGACTTGAGGATTTTTCGAAAATTAAATGCAAAATAGTTGGGGCAAATGTTGCTGCGGGAGTCAAGACTAAGTAATACAGTAAGAAGATACGAAGTTGGAGAGCTTCCCGCGTTCTTCTTTTGCATAAAGTTTGCATACGTACAAAACCCAAGACTCTAATGACTTTAAGAGGGGGCAGGATGACATCTCTTGGAACTTAAAACAGCAGACTCATGTGAACCGGAATGAACACGGTGGCCCTCACAATACATGTTGATATTTCCTTGCAAAGTAGTTTCTGTTGCTAAATAAAAGCCGTGCGCTCTGAAACCTGTAAGTGATGTATACCGGCCACGTCAAATCTTGTAAGAGTGTTTTCCAAATCCAAAATAGTTAGTGTGGAACACGTGTTTGTTTTGGAAACAGTAAAACGAGGGGATATGGGAGGGCTGATTTCAGAGACCAGTCGCTGCTTTTGCTTTACGCCTTATCATTCCCTCTCTTATTCTTTTAGCCAAGAACTCTTAAGATACATAATTGACTATTGGCCGCGGAAACTTGTAAAATAACATTTGTGTGTGTGATACAAAAGTTTGAACGTGCTGTAGGTTTCCTGGGAATTAACCATACCGCTTAAACGTTTGCCACAGTGAAGCCGCTGCCAGATTTCCCACACTACCACATGAAGGTTCGGGATTGATTTGAGCCGATGAATGGGATGATGAATGGAAGTGCAGAGTCCATGAGGAAGAGTTGAGTACTTAGCTTTGGCATCAGGCAGACAAGGAAGGGTTAAGTCTTACAGGTGCCGATCGTTAGCTTGCTGGCCCTCAGCAGGATACTTGACGACTCTGAGTCGGTTTCTTCTGCTGTAGGATGACATGTTATCTCCCAGAATGATTACTGGCCGTGGTCCCACCACGTGAATCGAGAAGGCTGGGTATTTGGTCTGCATCCTGGTTGCACAGATGCTGGGGGAGAAGATGCCAGGAACATCCCCTTATGGACACGATGGAGGGTTGAGAATGCATTTCTAGTGATCTGTTTTTGCTTTGCCTTGTGTCTAATTCTGCCAATCCCTAATCTTTAGGACTCACCTCAGCATCTCTTGAAGTCATCCTTTAGGAGATGTGGAAAATGTGTGTGAAAGGACAGAGCGCCAAGAGCAGAAACTTTAGGTGAAAGGGTAAGGGATACTCAGTCATCTGGCAGTCGCTTCCTGAATGCCTGCTGTGTGCTAGGAGGTGGGGTGCAGCGGTGAATGCAACAGCCACTCTTGCGGTCCTGCAGCTTGTATTCAGGTGTGGGAGACGGACCACAAGCATATGAGCATGTTGGACAGTGGAGATGATAGACCTATAATATAAAGGAGGTGATGAGAGCTTGAGTGGGGGAGTGGCTCTCAGTATGAAATCAGGTCTTCAGGGAGGAGCTCCTTGGAAAGGTGATACTTGAATACAGGCTCGAGAGAGATCAGGGAGCCAGTCATGTGGAAGGTCTGGGAAAAGTGGGCAGTGGGAACAGATCTGGGAAGTCATTGAAAGGACTGACTTTTGCTTTGAGTGGGATGGAAGCCACTGGGGAGTTTGAGCTGCTAAGTGACGTGATCGGACTTGTGTTTTATAAGAATCTCTCAGGTTATTGTGTAGAGACTAGACAGTAGAGGTGCCATGATGGCATCGGGGACTAGTTAACAGGTTCCTGGGGTAACTCAGGCTGGAGGTGATGGTGGAAAGTGGTCAGACTCTGTGTCAGGATTGGTTGGCCATCTGTGGTGAGTGAGAGGCTGAGAGGGGCTAAGCGCCGGCCCCAGAGTTTTGGGGCCGGCGACCAGAAGGGAAGAGTTGTCATTCACTGTTTGTGGAGGTAAAGATGGGAGGAGGAACAGGTTTGGGGGAGAGATCAGTTCAGATGTGGACAAGATGAGATTCCTATTAGGTGGCCTCGTGTAGAGGAGCCCCGTGGATGGCCAGTGGTCATTACTTAAATGCCCAGTGTGCACAAGTTGATAAGTTGTGCAAGCTCTGTTTAAATGATTTAAATCTCTGAGAAGATGGTACTAGAATTCACATTTTCTAGATTAGGAAATAATATGGAAAGATCAATTTTCTTAAGGTCACAGATAGGAAACCTTGTTGTTCATATCTGTTCCACGTTATTCTATGAACTTTACTATGTTAGTTATAAAGTAGGCATTTAAGGGAAATTCCCATAATTGACATAACTGATTAAGCAGCAAAGTAATGCTTTTAGCTAACACACACACACACACACACACACACACACACACACACACGAGCTCTCTCTCTCTCTCTCTTATAGAGAAGTAGAGGTAGTATCTTTGATGAGGTTTAAATGAAAGCTTGTTTTTGTTTTTTTTGTTTTTACTTTTTGATGTGTTGAAAATTAGTATCTCATGTAGTCTTTAACTTTGAACATACGTTACAATTTTTTTTAAGGAGTGGCTATGGATATAATTAATTTTTAGAAACATTCTTATATTTAAAAAATTCCTTCTTTTAAAAACAGTTTACTTCATGGTAATTTATATTCTTGTCAGTTATCTAAAGGGGAAGACACATTTACACAATCTTTAAGTGTATTCCTTTTTTATAGTAGAATGTTTAATGTTTATTTTTTGAAATAGAAATACAGGTAATGAAAACCTTTGACCTTTGACATTCCTATTCTAGGTATGATGGTGAACTGTACAATGCAATGCAAAAATAGAAATTGAAATCTATCAAAAATCCCTATTCCATTATTAAAAGGTTTATACATATTTATAATTTTCATTTAAAAAAAAACAATGGGATGTTATTTTGTGAGTGCCTACAACATTTAAGCTTTTTGGTGGTCTAATGAGTTAAACAGTAAGGAGCAGATTAATAATAGTTTTCTTAAAGTAATAAGAGGAAGTGCATATCCTTAAAGGTCATATATAGTTATTTTGTGGACTCTGACTGTGTTTGGTTTCTATGACCTTGGATTTTTAAAAATTAGAGTTTCTGATCTCGCCTCTGTGTAATAGCGAACTCTTTCTGATTACACAGGAAGTCCTGCATGTGGCGGGAGTGGAAATGCAGTTAACGGCTGCGGTGTCGTTCCGGACCATTCTACAGGAAGAATCAGTGTCAATTCATACATATGCCCACTCCTTCCTCCAAGTCATTCTGCTACATCTGGAGCACAGGGATGCAGGTCAGCAGCCTGGCTTGTTAGTTCTGTGCTTACTGTTTCCTGGAGGTGGCCGTAAGGCCTTTGGGATCTCGTTAGCCTGATGAGCATAAGTGAATGAGGCTATCCTGCCCAAGATTTGACCATGAGTATGACTAAAAATAGCCATGGCTGTTTCCTTACAAACCCCGCAAAGTTTAGGATCCTAGAAAGCTGAAGACGCATTAATTTATCTTATGATCTGTACTTACCTCTTAGAATTTTTGAATTTTACAATATTTATGTTTATGTTATTATTGTACAGCAAAAATGACACATTTTGGCTGGAGGGTATTCCCTCCTCCATATTATTTTTAAAGATATAAATGTTTTCTAGATGTTGGCTAAAGCAAAAAAGAAAATAGAGGAACTTCTTAAAATAGTAATAAAAATAATTATACCCCATTTTATTAAATAGTGCTGTCACTTGATGGCTGAGTTAAAACTAATTTGTGAGACTTTTTTTTTCTTTTTCCTTGTGTCAATCAGGTGTCAGCAATGCATGGTTGGAAACTCTTCTCTCTGTAATAGAAGTATTGCCCAAAGAAACCCTAAAACATGAGGTAATGCAATACACACACACACACACACACACACACACACACACACACACACACACACATTTTGGTAAGTGCTATTAAGTAAGTCACTCCAGGGGTTTTGTTTTTGTTTTCACTGAAAAGTGGTATTTAAAAAAAAGAATAAGGTCATTTCCTACTCTGAAAGCAACACATGTTCATTATAGAAAGTATGAGCAGCACAGAAAATAATAGGAAGAAAAATCGTGGTTCTGTACTTAGCCAAAATCTGAAAAATCATTTCAGATTTTTTCCCTGTATATGTTTTTTGTTTGCCATATTCATAATCATGTTGAATGTATATGTGGTTGTTTTTCACTTAGGATTATTTTCCTATGTTATGTTAAACTCATTTGGTAGTAGCTACAAAATATTTTACTTGTTAAACATTTAAACCTGTTTTCAGTATTTTTTTTTCAACGTTTTTTTTTTTTTTTTTTTTTTTTTTTTTTTTTTGGGACAGAGAGAGACAGAGCATGAACGGGGGAGGGGCAGAGAGAGAGGGAGACACAGAATCGGAAACAGGCTCCAGGCTCCGAGCCATCAGCCCAGAGCCTGACGCGGGGCTCGAACTCACGGACCGCGAGATCGTGACCTGGCTGAAGTCGGACGCTTAACCGACTGCGCCACCCAGGCGCCCCTCAGTATTTTATTAATAAAACGAGGCATTAGTAAACATCTCTGTAGAGCTTTTTCTGTTTTTCAGATAATTGTCTTTAAAAAATTTTTTTTTTATGTTTGTTTTTGAGAGAGAGACAGAGCACGAACAGGGGAGGGGCAGAGAGGGGGGCACAGAATCCAAAGCAGGCCCCAGGTTCCGAGCTGTCAGCACAGAGCCCGACGCAGGGCTCAAATTCACAAGCTGTGAGATCATGACCTGAGCGGAAGTAGGACACTTAATCGACTGAGCCACCCAGGCGCCCCTCAGATAATTTTCTTAACTGTAGCTTCCAAAAAAGTGGAATTACTGGGTCAGAGGGCATTCAGATTCTTAAGGCTCTTACTGCAATATGTGAAAATGCCTGTTTCTGGACTGTTCTCACCAATAGCATTCCAGTGTAACTTGATGAGCCAAAAAATGGGATTATATTTTAATTTGAATTTTTTTTGATTATTACGCTGTTAAATATTTTCTCATATGTTTATATCAGTTCTATTCTTTTGGAATTGTCTGGTCATATCATTTGATCACTATTTATACGTACTATTTTTCAAGGTTGCCAATCCTTTGTTATGTTTGTTGCAAATATTGTTACTAGTTTGTTTGCTTTTTAATTTTTAACATTATTTAATATGTCCTCATCTAAAAGTTCTAGTAAATTAAAATGGGAGAATAAGAAAGTTAGAAAGGAAATTTATTCTGTAATGAAATGATTTTTCACTCTTTGAACATCATCCTTAGATTCTTTTCAAATATGTCCTGGTTGAAAAAAGTAGCTCTCCATTAAGGAAATGTCCTCTGTGTATTTCATGAAGTGTTTTCGTCCTTCCTTTGCCCTCGTACAATTTGCGGTCCTATCTCAGTGCCAAAACACTAGCTTGAAAATGGGAAGATTTACCCCATTATGAGGATGTTTGTATACTTAGTGCCAAACATCTCGGTGATTAACAGATATTTAAATGTCGAACGTAATGTTGACATTTGTTGCTTCTATTTTTTGAAGAGTGCTATGTAGTAGAATGCAGTTTTTACTCCCGAATGCCATATATTATTTTATGTGATGTTTACGATTTTAAGCATGCAGTTTGTTTTGTTTCAGGTCTTTGAGTTTTAAATTATATGTATCATTATGCATTCAGCATTTCTGGCTTCTTTGTGGAGAGGAAAAAAACCAGTTGGCCTTTTTATTAGAGTCATAGAGTTTCAGAACTTGGAGGGACCTTAGGGTGACGGTTTAATTTCCATTTTAAGTAGATGAGAAATTTTGGGATGAGAAATAAGAAACAGCAAGATTACTTGGACAGATTAAGAGCAGGGGCCAGAATCAGGATCTGATCTTCATAGTTCTTTATAATATGTCATGCTGTTGAGTTTTTGGGTGCCCGGCGTGTACGCAATACAGTATCACACTTGGGTTATTGCCGATGTCAGAATTACTTAATAGAATCTATTTGAAGCTATAATGTTTTGTATCCCTTTAGGGTAAATATAAAGATTAATCTGTATGGAACACAAATTTCAGGCTGTCTGGTAATTTGCTTATTTTTCTTTTGAAGATGTGCATTTCAGTAATTACACTTTATGTGTACACAGATCATTATAGAATTCATCATAAGCTTTAATTCCGGTTTTGTGTACCTGCTTGTTGTTTTTTTTTTTTAAGTTTTTATTTTAACGTTTTTATTTATTTTTGAAAGAGAGAGACAGAGCATGAGCGGATGAGGGGCAGAGAGAGAGGGAGACAACAGAATCTGAAGCAGGCTCCAGGCTCTGAGCTGTCAGTACAGAGCCCGGTGCAGGGTTCCAACCCACAAACCATGAGATCATGACCTGAGCCGAGGTCCGACGCTTGACTGACTAAGCCACCCAGGCACCCCTCCCCGCCCCCCCCGCCCCGGCCTGGTTGTTTTTTAATTATGTAATTTATCATCATCTTCCCTTTAATAACGCAGAAGGTCAACAAGGTGATTCAGGTTATGAGACACCTCAAATTATAACTCAGGTTTCTTAAAAACACTTAGCATCTTAAAATATTCCTTGAGGAAAATAGCTGACATTAGTGGCAAGAATATATAAAACTTTGTGAATTTGTTCTCTAAATATTTTCTCTTTAGATTTTGAACCCACTTGTTTCCAAGGCACAACTTTCCCAAACTGTCCAGTCTCGTTTAGTTAGTTGTAAAATTTTAGGAAAAATGACCAACAAATTTGATGCCCATACGTGAGTATTTGTATATAATTTTTTTGTCTACTTTATTCAATTAAATCGATTTAAAATGTATGATGGTCGTGTGATTTACTATTATATTAGACTTACATTATGTTATTCCATACTACATACAAGTTTAGCTGTTTTAACTCTGTAGAATTCTTATAGACTACCTAGTCTACTATTCAGATGCATTTCTTCTGATCTCATGGCTCTTCAAATCAACACGGTTAACTTTTTCTATTTCTCATCTTAACCTTCTCTGTCACACACTGAGTGTAGTTTTGAGCATAAAATGGTATTATTCTATGAGACTGATGTGCTACGTACTGCGCTAACGAGGCACCTTAAATGGTATTATTCTATAGACATCAAAAACTGTCCAACCGTACATAAAGATAAGACTTTCTGATTTCTTCCATTATTGTTGTAAATTCATTATTTTGGATAATTTCTCTTATTTTGAGGCTTTATGGGGAATGTTTATAATGTATATGCTCCTCTCTGCCCAGATGATAAATAACCAAGTGGAAAGATTGGAATGTTATATAATTATGGCACAGAATAAAATATAAAGTTGAAGAGTATCTTGGTAGATAGTTGCTAGATATTCCACTTGCCTGTGTAACCTTTTATCTTAGCTAAGATGTTTAATTGTGAATCCAAAATTAACCATTATTTTACAAAGATCCAATCATGTATATGATTTGCAAGTAACAGGAGATAACCTCCAAACTTTAATGACATGTGAAAATCCATTCTAGACTATAAAGCTTTATATTAAAATATGTTTGTTATTAGGGTAAGCTAAGATTTTGATGATAACTGTTTGAAAATTTTAGTCTAAAATACCCACTTGCACGTTCCTTTCTTTGCCTTCTAAGCATTAAAAGAGAGATACTTCCCCTGGTAAAATCACTCTGTCAAGATGTGGAATATGAAGTTCGATCTTGTATGTGTCGGCAATTAGAGAACATAGCTCAGGGCATTGGGTAAGTATCATTTCAATTCCTTGTGTCATATACTTATCTCTGGATAGTCAGACATGCATATGCTGTGCCTGTGTGTTCCATGAAAGCATGCTTGTTGAAGGGCTAAAATTTATATGAGCTTTAAAAATGATTGTAACAATAAGTACCTCCTGATGTGTCTGGATTAAAAGAGATTAGATTAAAGTGAAGTTGCTTAGCATTTACTTCATGTTAATTTCTTTCTTTCTCACCTTCACTGGCTTTAGTTAACATCCAGATACCTAGATCTGAGAAGGGAAAATGTCCCAATATAAACCACGCTTGGACTATTGCAGTAGCATTCCTTTGGGCGAACGACATATTATTGGGTCCTCTCAGATGGGCTTACTCAGTGGAAGTCTTTGTTTCCTGTACACCTTGGCATTTCAGGGTTCAGGAAGGAGATGCCTAGGGCTGATAGTCTCCTCTTCACCCATAAAAACTGATCTCATGTTAAGGTATGATATTAAAGGAAGTTTTATCTCAGAACCATCATGGGAAATAGTTTTTTTTTTTTTTTTTTAAAAAGGATCCTAAATTGATAGAAAAAACATTGAGACCTCTTAGTTTTTAATAGAAGTTGCACTGTTTTCACCTGGTTCTTTGTTTCACAAGCAGGGACAATCAGGTTGTTGCCATTTGTATAGTTCTTAACAACAACAAAAAAATGGGGGCCGGTATTTAAGGCTTTGGGATGACTTCAGAATGTCATACAGATTCAGGTCCTCTGTCCTGTCCACCTTGCTGAATCGGAGGATTTAAGTGTTGTGTTAGAAGCTTAACAATGTAACAGAGTAATCCTTTCTCTAATTTTGATTTCAGAACTAGCTTCTTTCTGATAGATCTTCTTAGGCTAGGCTGACTCTGGATCATTGTGGACCATAAATAATTCAGTCTTGCCCAGTTCTGTGCTCCTTAATCACGATCAGAACCTATCAGGAGAATATATCATTGTCTTTTTGTATTCCATGTTTTGTCATCTGACATTTTGCCACTGTTAAAAACAGGCTGGTCAGATGTGTTCACATTTGCCTTCTGAAAATTAATATAGAATTATTGCTTAAGGATTCATTTACAAAAGCCAAGCTAGAATCTACCTACCTTGTTAACTTAGAATTCACTCAAAAAATTAATTTGCCTGGTTAAATTCATTTAATTTTGAATTCTCATGTACTATTAGAATATAATCATAGGATTTTCATGGTGTCATGGTTAGAAACTACTATGATCTGATTCACATTTTTTATTCTCTCTTTGATAAATATATAAAACTAAAGAGATGTATACAGTTTTTTTCTTTTGACATTGGAAATTAGGACTTTTGTTAAGCTCTGATAACCACCAACAGGAATTTTCTACACACAAGGCTAGGAGAAGCCCTGAGATGAGTGAAAGGAGGTGGGAAGAGATATTTCCGAGACTGCTGCTGATTTAAGAGAGAGGCTGCCCACTACTGTGCTGGGAGTTGTGGTCTAAGGCACTTGGGAATAGGAAGTATGGGAATAGGGCCCAAGAACAGTACAGACTTGGGTTTGTAGTTTTGTGTTTGTTGTGGCTGGCAGGGGAGCAATTACTGACCACTTTAGTTTAATCAGAAATGAGCACCAGAAATTGTTCTTCATTTAATAAGATGATCAGGAAGAAAAATTAAGAGATTCTTGTCCAGCTGGCATATCCATAAGAGCTGAAGTCTGCATAACACTAACTATGGATTGTGCACTAGCTTGGGATCAAAGAGGACAGT
Source organism: Lynx canadensis (assembly GCF_007474595.2). Taxonomy (NCBI): domain Eukaryota; kingdom Metazoa; phylum Chordata; class Mammalia; order Carnivora; family Felidae; genus Lynx; species Lynx canadensis. Next base: position 136,424,754 of record NC_044308.2, read on the forward strand.
TCTTAGAATAATCAGATCAATAGTGAATAGTATAACGAAGAGGTCGTGCACATGTGTTTTCAGGAAAACAACCGTATGGAATAGACCTCTCTTTATACAGGGATGACTAAAGAGAAAAAAGAAACAAATGTGGAATCTACAAAAAGATTCTTCAGTGTTGGAGGGGAAGAACATACAGTGCTCAGATAGGAAATAAAGAATATACTTTTGTAAATGAATTAAAATTTTTTTAACGTTTATTCATTTTTGAGAGACAGAGAGTGAGTGGGGAAGGGGCAGAGAGTGAGGGAGGCACAGAATCCGAAACGGGCTCCAGCACAGAGCCCGACGTGGGGCTTGAACTCACAAACTGCAAGATCATGACCTGAGCCGAAGTCAGTCGCTTAACCGACTGAGCCACCCAGGTGCCCTGGAAGAATATACTTTTGAAGAAATTGATCAAATTTCTGGTGACATGACAAGTAAGATAACCTGAAAAATGCCCCCATTATTAACGTATGACAAAATTTCAACATCCGTTCGTGATAAAAACTCTCAGGAAGCTAGGGGTGAAGGGGACTTCCTCAATCTGATACAGGCACGTATGAGAAACCTACAGCTAACGTCATAATTAATGGTAGATATTGAATGCTTTTTCCTTAAGGTAAGAACAGGTCGAGGATAGTTTTTATCACTTCTGTTCAACACTGTATGGGATGTCCTAGCTATTGAAATAAGGCAAGAAAACAAAAATCTTAAAGGTCTAAAGATCTGAAAGGAAAAAGTAAAATGATTTCTACTTGTAGATGACAGAACGGTTTACATAGAAAAATCCTCAGTAATTTACAATGATTTCTACTTGTAGATGACATCACTGTTTACATAGAAAAATCCTCAGTAATTTACAAAACAACTATTAGAACTAATTAACGGATTTAAAGATGTTTCAGGATACATACAAAAATAGATACGGATAAGTGGAACAGAAGAGAGTACAGAAATAGACACACATATATATGTGGCCAGTTGACTTTCAACAGAATGCCAAAGCAGTTCAAGGAGGAAAATCTCTTCAAAACACAGTACTGGGATAACTAGATATTCATGAGAGAAAAAAAAAATGAACATTAATTCTTATCTCACACTGTACATAAAGACTAATTTGAAACTTACCACTTTCCTGAATATTATCAAATCAACAACCTTCCAATCTCCCATGATATAATACTGCTAGTTGGCATTTACTTCAGAGCTAAACATCTTTAATACGGCCTAGCCGTTCTACTTTTAATTACTTACCCAAGAGAAGTGAAAATATATCCATAACAAGAGCTGTGTTAGATACACATGTTTATAGTAGCTTTATTTGTAACACCCAAACTGGAACAATCCAGATGTCTACTGATCGATGAAAGGAAAAATAAAATACGGTATGTCCATACAGTGGAGTACTATTTAGCAAGAAAAAGGAATGCCATGCTGATACATGCAGTATAACAGCATGGATATGTCTCAGAATCAGTATGTTAAGGGAAGCGAGCCAGATACAAAAGGAGTGTATACTGTGTGATAAATACAAACTACAGTGACACAAAGCAGATCCATGATTGCTTTTGTCAGAGGCAGATTGTAGAATTCAGACATAATGGGACTGATGATTGGTTCTTGTCCTCTGCCCATGAGTTTCGTCTTCTGTCAGATTGGAAGGGCGTTGATGTAGGGGAGGGCTAAGCAACTTTATCTTCTTAACAAAGAGATGGAGATGATTGGGTCCCCAGTATTTCTTTCAGCCTAGGCTCCTTAAAAAGGCCGGTGGAAAAGGCACAAACAGATGAGAAGTTTCCTTGAATTGCTGTTGCTGACCGGGCCAACCGCGGAACTCAGGATCATCCTTCATCGGTACTTAGTTTGATCAGGCTGCTACCATTAGGTGGCACCAAATCATGGCCAGCACCTGGGTAGATTTGGATCACACAGCGAGACCCCAGAATTCCAGGTTGGCCATCTGAGCAAGCTTGCTTATTTCATTCATCTTGCTATCCCTCACCCTGTATTTTACATACCCTGCCTTCTGATGTCATGGAAGGGTTAGGTTATAATTATTAGCGTGTTGGCTGATAAGACTGGACTCCTACACAAATAATAGAATCAGGCCGTCCCCAGATTTTTATTCCGAATCCTTACATGCCAAAGGCATTTTTAGTACAAAGGATAATGACCTGCAATTCTGCCCTAGCCAGAGTGGAGTTTGCATATGAAGTCAAGAAAAGGATATTCTCATAAATATACCAGCACAGGCAGTGTATAGCCCACATCTGCTTCTTGAAGAAGGTACTCAGCCCTAATCCAGCTTGTTTAGAGGAACTAATGAGAGAATATTTGTATCTTACATGTGTGGGTCTGCCACGATGCCTTATTTTTACTTTTATAATGTGACAAACGGGCAAAGAAAACAAATAATATACTTCATAAAGAAGAAATGCAAGTGTCCAATAAATGTACTCAATCTCATTGTTCAACCTCATTAGTTGTAGAGAGATCTATGCATTTAATGAATATGCATTGAGCACCTACCGTAAGCTATGGGTTACATGTGGATGATGTAATAATGAAAAAGATACAGTCCTGTCGTCCAGGTGCTTGGAGTTTGACCAGAGATGTAGTCAAGTAGACAGACAGTTATTGAATAATATGTGATATTTACAAAACAATAGTGAAATGCTCCTTTTACCAATGAAATCAGAAAAGTTAATGATAAATCTTTAGTGCTAGCAAAGGCACAGGAAACATCTTCGTGTCCTACTGGGAGAAGCATAAACCTAGAATCTTTTTGAATTCTATAATATACACAAAATTTTTGCTGATATTTTACCTGTATTATCCCATTTTTAGAGATAAGTATAAAGAATCAGTGTATATCACAATTTGTGAATAACATTAGTATACACTTAGATAATATTTACCATGTGTGAGACACTCTTCTAAGCACTTGTGTGAGCTTAATATCCTCACAATCATCTGTTGGATGGATAGTAATTGTTCCTTTTTTACAGATGAGGAAGCTGAAGCCCAAAGAGGATGTATATAATAACATCAACAGGATAGAAGCCTGGAGGCCGTACATTATCAGAAACTTTCAAAGTTTCTTTAAGTAGAGGGTTATAGGTTCTATTTTTATATAGCTCTTATGTTTTTTTAAATTTTGATAACCTATAAAAGCTCTCTTTTAATACATAGTGCCATAGTGTTTAGTGGCTTTAACGTAGTTGAAAATGAGAAATCCCCGTTGGTGTTGGTAGGTTGAAACTGACATGTCCTTATTACCACTGATGATACACAGATTTGATTTTTTCACTTTGCCTTTTCAGCATTAAGAAATCATTGTGCAGCTATTAAAGACCTTTTGATTCTGATTGTTTTTATCTTTAATACCCAGATATAATTAAGTTGGGTTTGCATCAGTATACCACTCTTGGGGGGAAAAGTCATTTGAAAGATTGAATGCAAGTAACTTTTGCCTGTAAATAGGGATGAGATCTTTATCTTAAACTACTGTCTTTCATTCTTAATAAACTCAAGGTTTTCAACAGCATACAAATACGTTCTGAATTGATATAAAACATATTAGTTTCATGGGTACAACACGAGTCGGTATACATTGCAAAACGATTATCGGAGTAAGTCTGGCAACCCCTGTCCCCTTACGCAGTTACAGAATTTTTTTCTCTTATGACTTTTAAGATTTACTCTCTTAGTAACTTTCAAGTATACAGTACGGTATTGTTAACTATAGTCACTGTGCTGTACAGCACATCCCCATGGCTTATTTATTTAGTAACTGGAAGTTTGTACTTTTGACCACCTTCCCCCCCTTTCATAGATTAATTTCTTAGAAACAGTTTTTGGCTCTCTGATCGCGCAAGTCCTTAGAGCCGGTACTCTCCAATAAGGTAGCCGCTAGCCATGTTTGGCTATTTAAATTCAGTAAAATAAAGTTAAAACTTCAGTTCCTCAGTTATGCTGACCTTGTTTTATTTATTTAAAAAAAAAATTTTTAATGTTATTTCTGAGACAGAGACAGAGCATGAGTGGGGGAGGGGCAGCGAGAGAGGGAGACACAGAATCCGAAGCAGCTCCAGGCTCTGAGCTGTCAGCACAGAGCCCGACGCGGGGCTCGAACTCGCAAACCGTGAGATCATGACCTGAGCCAAAGTCGGACGCTCAACCGACTGAGCCACCCGGGCGCCCCTACTGACCTTATTTTACATGCTCAGTAGCCACATGTGGCCACGATACAGTTTGTAAACATTTCCCTCATGGCAGAAAGTTCTGCTTGACAGCGTTCTTTTAGAGTCTTTGTGCTCTGCCCTAAATCTTTTCAGGTTTTCTGCAACTCTCAGTGACTTTCTCATTCTCTATCAAATTATAATTCGTGCCGTCTTCCATCACGTGTCTAGGAAGGACACATGATAATGCATCACATTATGAGTCTCCCTTATCAGCACGGGTCATTGTAGTGGCATCTCATTTTGGTGAATAAGCAGTGGCTGATTAAAGTATCTAATGAGAACCATTGGTGATTGTATTATAAATGTTGTGTATGTCCTGAAAGCATGGGTATTGTGTTTCATTCTTTCAGAGAGAGCGTCTAGTGTCCTGTATCATTCTTCTATGTAGGAATTAGTTACTGTAATGTTGTATTTTAGGTGAATGAAAAAATAATGCATCCCTTGAAATCTAGATAAAAAGGTTTTGTGAAGGTTTCTGTGGTCGCTGCTGTTAGGTTTTTCTGGTTAGTCCAGATCATTTGCTGAAGTTGCTTAAAATGGAAACCTTTTACAATGTATAAAGCTCAATATAAACTTCTAGTCATTAAGATCTCTGCAGGTAATAATATTATCCTGGTGGAAGTAGAATTGATTTAAGTAATTAGACAATTACTGTTAATGTTTCTTATGTTTATATCATGCTTTCCAGCCAGATTGCAAGCTTCTGGAGAGCAGGAGCCGGATCTTTATGATTTTTCCTCTTCTCCGCAGTACCTGGCCCCATGAGTTTCACTTCATAAGTTCTTGCTATAATTCACTGAATTGATTTATTTTTCTTCTGTTGCTTCTTGTGCAGGACAGAACTTACAAAAAGCGTGGTGCTCCCTGAGCTAATAGAACTCTCCAGGGATGAAGGCAGCAGTGTGCGGCTTGCTGCTTTCGAAACTTTGGTTAATCTGCTTGACGTGTTTGACACAGGTAAATCTTCCCGCGGACACACCTTTGCTTCTGAAAGCAGTGTTTTCCCCTGTTTTGTAGCTGATAGGGAGTGAAGACAGATAAGGGATAGAATTCCTTATGTTGTTTTATGATGAACATTAAGCCTCCCTTCCTCTCTGTCTCTTTCTGGTTCTTTCTCTTGTGGCACCTTCTCTGTGGCTGCTTTTACCTTCCTGGCACCCTATGTTACTGCATGTTCCATACCTCTCTCTTTTCGCTCATCCATGTTTAACTGCCTTGTGTGGGGAGATAAGAATTGGTTTGGTAATTAGCCTTTAACTTGCTTAACTAATTGACCCTAGGAAAGATGTTGACTAAAGCAGTAATATTCCTTCCTTAATATTTTAATGCTAGAAATCTCATGGCCGTGGGGAGGAAAACTTTGGGATGAGGTGTTTGAGTGGGAATGGGTAAGGAGGTATTTCTTCGTGTTGTGCCAGTCAAATCACAAAGACATCACAGAGACAATTAGCTCCTCTGTGAGTATATGACTAGACTTTTGACGAATGCTGGACATTAATTTATCAGTAAACATTAACCATTTTGATGTGGTAAAATTTGGAGGAGTAAATGTCAAGTACTTGGGTGCGAAACTCTGTTGTGTAATTATAGGATTATGTTTACTTGGATGAACAACATTTTACCCTGAACTAGGAGAGCCTCTTAAAGATTATTGCAGTGTGGCCAATAATTGTGTATGATTGTTCCAGAATAATCATTCAGCCTATATCATGAGCCAGAGGAGTAAGAACTATAATACGTGAAAATAGATGAGTGAGTGAATCTCCTTGTCCTGATGATGGGGCACCCCTGGGCATTCAGTCTAGGAGCCTTGGCCCCCTCCTTGCTCTCTCCCCTCACTGTCCACACTCGGTTGTGAACAGATCTGGGCATAACCTATGTTCACGGTTTCCCCTGCCATTCCTTCAGGGAATGTCATTCCAGTACCACTTGTCATTCCCTTAGCACGTGAAATTTGCTCACACCTCCGGCCTTTCTGCATATTCATTTTTCTCCCTGTTTTTTCTCCCTTCTATTTTCCTCCTAACCAACTTCCTTCAGTGCTCATTGCAAATACAGTCTCCTCTCTGATTATCTCTGTAAATGTCTTATGCCTGGGGTACACCAGCTGTGGTCTGCAGGCCAGATCCTGCTGCTGCCTGCTTATGTAAATAAAGTTTATTGGAACCTAGCCATGCCCACGTGGCTCTGTATTGTCTACAGCTGATTTTGGGCCCTAGCGGCAGAGTCGTTAGGACAGATACACTGTGAGGCCTAGAACGTTTACAAAAATTGCAGACCCGTGCCTTATACCAACTATGAGAATAGCGCTCACGTCGTCTTGTGATAGTTTGTGTGTTTGGCTTTTTTGCTGGTGTGAGTTTCTCAGGTTCAGACCGTTTATTACTCATCCCTCTACTTCTACTTAGGATAATGTGTGTTCTGTACGGAATACAATGAATGTCTAATAAATGTCATTTAGTTAAAATGGTAGATGTGGTCCTGAAATGTAATGATAGTAACAGTCATAATAATACCAATAAACCTGTTGCAGCATTTTGCTTAGTCTTGTCAGACCCTTAATAGCGATTCCTTTCTGACAGTTTAAGAGAATTATGGGAAATTCAGAGTATTTAGAATCAAGATGTAAATGTCGGTGGGATATATGAGAAATTTATAATCTAAGCAGACACACTTAAAATATGGATTAACTTCTTAAAAAAAAGTTTTTTTTAATGTTTATTGTTGAGACAGAGAGCGCGAACAGGGGAGGGGCAGAGAGAGAGGGAGACACGGAATCCGAAGCCGGCTCCAGGCTCTGAGCTGTCAGCACAGAGCCTGATGCCGGGCTCGAACTCACAAACTATGAGATCGTGACCTGAGCCCAAGTCGGATGCTCAGCCATCTGAGTCGCCCAGACGCCCCCACAATATCAATGAACTTCTTAAGGAAGTGCCATATAAGTAAAAGTGGAGAAATTCAATAAACAGGACATATTATAAGCTAACAATTTCAGTCAGAAAAAGCTGCCCCCTGGCGTGAGTTACGTGCTAACACGTGAGACCTGCGGCCTGAGCCTGCTGGTCCTCCGTTCACGTCCGCGGTGTTGGGCTTCTGTAGTTATTCGGCCTCAAAGCCTCAATCCTCAAAGCTCTTTAGCCTGTAAGCACTCTTGACATGTGGTCCCGGTGGCCCTCCACGAGTCCGAGCCCCTGAGCCTGGCGTGAAAAGGTTTTGCCGATCTCAGCCCTCTTCCTGCTACTTTTGCGACCAGGGCTTGCCGACGTGTTCCGTGGCCGTGTGGCCAACCCAGCGACTTTCCTTTCTGGAATCTGTATGTGTGCATTTCTCCATGTGCAGCGTGGGCAACTAGATCTAAAGTCTGTTTTGTTTTGTTTTGTTTTGTTTTCCAGATGACAGAAGTCAAACTATCCTTCCCTTAGTGAAATCATTTTGTGAAAAATCTTTCAAAGCGGACGAATCCATTCTTATTTCCTTATCTTTCCATTTAGGAAAACTATGCCATGGACTCTATGGTATGATATACCCTGAGAATTTCAAGATTGTGGATAATTTTTTTCCTTTGTCTTCTGCCTCAGCCACTAGACTGCAGCTCCTCAGTTGTGAAACCTATCCTTTAAGGGTGTAAAATCTTAAGAAGTCTTAGATTTTTGGTAGCATAAGCTAGAGCACATTTAAGAATGACTTTTTCCCTAACAGAACCTATTTGAAAGAACAGTGACCGAAAGAAGTAGTCATGGCCCTTTAAATTTCTGAATATTTTATATTCATATAAAATATCGTATCGGTTGGCATATGATGTAGTTATATTAACTATTGGTGCATAGCAAGTATACACTTATTAACTATTTGTTGGGTAATTAATATATCATGTGAGCAGTTCAGCTTAGAATTTAGAATAATACTCATAACCTGGCATTTTGAACATATTACTCAGTTCTTAGCTTCCTATAATAATGTAAGCATAAATTAAGTTATAGCCATCTGCTATACTAAAACATTTTTCAGCAGGTATATTATAGACTTTTAATTGGCCGTTGAAAATAAGGTTTGCAGTATATGATGAGTTCCTTGCTCTCTAAGATAATTTATTAATGTGGAACGAGTCTCTGGATCAAAAATATTTACAGTTTACTTTGCCATCTTTTAGGTTGAGTTTTTAAACTCTTTTCTCTGCAGATACACATACATGTCTTTTCTGCAGGCAATTTTAGAATATTTACCAGAAGTAAATTGCAGTAATGGTCCTTATATATTATTATTGTAGTGACTCGTCAGTGGTCTGTAGTGTGATACGTGCTGCAGACATTCAGTCGTCATTCCTGCATTGCGTAGTTTATACTGTTAAAATTAAAGTGTTATTAAAATCAACATAAGGTGAAACAATAGACCCATTGAATTTCTCCATACGAGGTACTCTTTCCTCACTGTTGCTTTTATTTATGGTCTTTAACGGTTTACTTGAGTATTTGGTTCCCGTTACGTAAGTGTCGTATTTTGCTTTTCTCTCTCTATTTTTGTTTTCAGTGAAAATGTTGAACAAAGGTTTTATATTTGTTTTAGGAATTTTTACTCCAGATCAACACTTGCGATTTTTGGAGTTTTATAAGAAGCTGTGTACGCTGGGTTTGCAACAAGAAAATGGACACAATGAAAATCAGATTCCACCCCAAATCCTAGAGCAGGAGAAGAAATATATTTCAGTACGGAAGAACTGTGCTTATAACTTTCCGGTAATAGATTATGTATTTGTACTGACAAAAGGTTTTGATGATAACTTTAAAATATCTGAATAGATAGCATTAAAAACCGTGGCCATTTATGACCCTGCTGCTTAGCCTTATGTCTGGTGTAGACAGTAGGTCCTGAGTAATATTAGTATAATTTATATTTAACTTTATGTATAAAGTAGAGCCATATGCATGCATTTGGATCTTCCAAATGTGATTTCCACCTAAATTATTATGTAGAGGACATGATTTCAATTGAAATGAAATGATTGTAATATTAGGTATTGATGCACGTTTTTCTCTCCTTCCCACTCATCTTCTCCCTTCCACCTCCACCAGGCCATGATTGTTTTTGTTGATCCTAAAAACTTCCACATGGAACTCTATTCTACATTCTTCTGCCTTTGTCATGACCCTGAAGTACCAGTCAGATACACTATTGCCATTTGCTTTTATGAAGTAAGTGTGAAGAAGTGTTAGCACTTGACGTTTGTTAATTCCACCGATGTATGCTAGATGAGTTTTGGATATTTTGTACACTTCTGTTTATAAAGGTTTATTATATGATATGGGCTCCATATCGCTTTCATATTTTAGTCCTAACTGCTATTTTAAAATTTCCATAATTCTCTTTTTAATATGTTGACAGAAGTCATTTACATAAGCACATTATATTCATTTACCATTTATTGATCCATTCATTCAGCGTACCTCTATTAAGTGCTGACTTTAAGCCAGACATTGTGGTGTGAATATGGGTATCTTTGGTTTGGAAGTAAAACCAGGTTTTATATGGCTTACAATATTAATATTTAACTTTGCATCTAAACTCAAGAACTTGAGAGTAAACGGAAAATCGAGTGACAGGTTATTTATTGCTTTTCGTGCAAATGGATTACGTTTTATGAACATACCTGTTAGGTTCAGCTATTATAACTCTCTTGAGTGGAAGAAGCAAAAGTGAATTTAAACATTTCCGATGAATATAATTAACTTCTTAACCCTGGAGGTTGAAATCTGGATACGTGTCTTGGGTGATCCCAGGAAGCACGTGTATGCTTACATAGTTGCAGTAGGCACATATAAACTGTAAATTATCAACTTCCAAATATAAATGTCTCTTTGTAAATGGCACAATAAAATATTTCCTGTCTTCACAAGAGGTATCTAAATATTCTTACTCTCAATGAGAATATTTCAGCCCCTTCCTTGCACTGGGTTCCTACATCAGAGCATTGTTTGATTAGCTATAAGCACACGAGGAGCCCGTAGCATCATGATTATGTTGCTTGAGACTCTTGATTGTTGGGTGATAGTATTCTTTTGAATAACACTTTTTCTGGGGTGAACGAAACGTTCATTGTGCAAAATCTAGGAAATATTGTCTTTCGATGGTGTAACTAATTAAAATACTTCCAGTGTTGCACAGTATGTTTTGGAGGATGGGATGGGACAGAGGGCCCTGGCCGGCTGAATGAAATCTCTGTCTCCAGTGCGCCTTAAGTGAGCATTTAGTCTTGGTTACCGTGCATGCTTGTAGTTATTAGATTAATGGTCCAGAGATGGTTTCATGAGATTCGTGTCTGAGAACGCAATGTTTATGTAATATTAGAGTTTTTACTTATTTTCATCTTTATCCCTTTAAAATTTCATCGTTATTTGTGTTTTGTAGTGGACATCACATATTAGCACCAGAGAGAGAAACATCTTGAAATGGGTACATAAAGATATTTCACTGGTAGGAGTGAGTCTGGCAGTTGTTGATCTAGCTATTTGCTGGGTGGCTAGTTGCCATGTTCCCTCAGTCATACCATGTAGGTAGGCTGTTCACGATCCTCTATTCCAAAAATGAATTGTTAGCCTGAGTTTGTCCTTTTGAGCAGTGAAAATCCACTGGTGAGTTTAAGTTTTCCTCACAGGGTTGTTGTTAAATTCTGATAATTACTTTCCTATATCCTAACTTTATTCTTGTTTTTCAGAAAAATAGTATTTTGAAAATATTCTGAACGAGTCAGAAACCCTGTAGAGCAGAGGTTTTTAAAATACTTCCCCCACCCCCTTCTGCCCATTGAAATCTTACCCAGAAGCCCAATACATAGAAAGAAAGAAAGAAAGAAAGAAAGAAAGAAAGAAAGAAAGAAAGAAAGAAAGAAGGAAAGAAGTAGAAACTGGTGGATTTATCATTGTGTGAGTTCTGTTTTTGTCTGGAGGAGGAAAAAAACCCATACCTGTTCACAGGGGAGTTTAGCTTAGACCCTTCCAGCTCCTTTTGTGCTGATCAAAGTCTTTGATAGGAAAAGCCTTTGATGTCTTGCTTGCTTGGGACTCCCCTCTGTCCCTGCATCACACAGACCTTCCGTAGAACTTGCCCTCTTTAGGAGGTGCTGAGCCAGGGCGAATGCTCATGTGCCTGCACTATTCTGGGAGACCTTGTTGGCCGCTGTAAGACTTTAATATATGAGCTGGAGGCATCCATGGGCTTATTGCTTATGATACGAAAATTATGACTCTGATAAATCCTTCCTACATTTGCTGCGCCCATGTGGGCACTTACTTGCCCATTCTCACGTGTCCACACTCCAGAGTGTCATAAAGGAGACTAAAAAGCTGGTTTTGTATGCAATTAATTTTTCTAGAAATCTAATTTTTATATGTATGTTGTAACCTAGTCTCATTTCAGAAGAAGTATCTAACAGGGATGTATTTTGTAAAATTATTATTATAACCTTTAGATGTCTAGTAGTTTTAAATCTGAGAGACTTTATTGCTGCATTTTAGGTCTCTAAACTTCTGAATTCTGGAGTATATTTAATACATAAAGAACTGATAACATTATTACAAGATGAATCACTGGAGGTAATATCTTCTTACTCCTTGGTTTTTACTTCTTTTATGTTAAGTCTGAATATTTCAATGCCCTTTCCCCGCCTTCTTCTTAGGAATTGCATGAATTCTTCTAGCTGGCAATCCCCAAAAGTGTTAAGACAATGTACCATTGTATCATAGACTGGAAATTGAGATCTTTAAAAAAAAAAATACTAGGTTTTTAAAATATGTACATATATTTGCTTATTAAGGAAAATTTAGGAAATGCCAAAAAGTAGACAGACAAAAGAATACCTTTAGTTCCAGTCACTGTTACTGTTTTGTTGTAGTTTAAAAATTTCCCACTTTTTTCTGTGAAGAGGTTTTTATTTTCCACAGTCAGAATCGTACATTCAATGTTATCTCTTTTTCTCTTAGCATTCTTTGGGGAGTATACTTGTGGAAACTTTGCAGTGCTTTATGTTGATGATGCATTCAGTATATCCTGTTCACTCAAATGAGTACAGGCTTGTCAAAGCTCAGCTCCTCAATATTTAGTCATGGCAGAGGGTGTTATCTAACTTCAGTTGCTTTTTAAAAGCCGAGAGGCAGGTTTTCAGCATGTTGGTTGTGTAGAAGTGGCTGTCTCCGGTCTAGACTATTTGAACAGTATCGAGAGACAAATACAGAGATGGACGTATGAAACGAATCCAAGACTAGAAAAACAGTAATTGCCATAAAAGTAACCAATATCTCTATTAAAAGGTACTAGATGCTCTCATAGATCATCTTCCAGAAATCCTTGAACTTATGTCTACCGGTGGAGAAAGCAGTGTTCAAGAAAATAAGGTAAACGTCCTGTATCAAAGAAGTTCCTGAATGTTACAAACATGATCTCACTCCGCAGAGTTGTTGTAGGGAACAAGGAGAGAACGGATGGAAAATATTTAAAATAGCGTCTGCCCCATATTAACAAGTGCTTAGTAAATAAATGTCTCTTGGAGCTTCAACAGCCTGAATTTCCTCTCCAATTCTTGTATTACCATGATTCTTACTGCCCTTGGAGGTTACGTTCACATTTTCAGTTTTTATTAGCATTAATTATTATTCCAAGAATAGCATCTGGTGAGGACAGAAGAGAAGGAATTTGGAAGGTCACAATTTTCCAACAGTGAAGTAGAACAAATTTTACTTTTGTCAGAGGGATTGTGAGCCCATTCTCTATTTCAGAATTTCGTTTCCAGTAACTGTTCATTTTACTTACGGAATTTTTAAAACATACTTACTTGAATTTGCCGGATAACGGTCTCCCTGTGACAACCGAGATCCTAAGTTGTGAAGTGAGCGAGAATGTCCCTCTCCCCAGTGTGTTGTAAGACTGAAGAATTCGCTGGAATGCTGTGATGGATTTATTATCATCCATCCTCTGATGGGCTTTCTTTTTCAGTTGTCATCTCTGCCTGACTTGATTCCGGCACTCACAGCCGCCGAGCAGCGAGCTGCGGCCTCCTTAAAATGGAGAACTCATGAGAAGCTACTGCAGAAATATGCCTGTCTGCCACACATCATATCCAGTGATCAGATTTATTATCGTTTCTTGCAAAGAATGTTCACGATCGTGATGACAAATGTGAGCCCGGTACCTTTTATCTAATGCTTTTGAACTCTCACCTGATTTTGGAGTTACCAGATTCTTCACATTCTCAAAGTAGTAGGACAAACTTCATTTATTCCATTTTGTCCTAGAAGGATGTTCTTTTGCCAGGTCTCTGAAGGGGGAACTTAAGTTTCTCTGTGCTTTTCCACTGATGCTTGTTTTTGAACATTGTCTGTATAGCTGGAATGAAGAATGAACAGGTGGTACCTTCACTTAACCTTTGTCCATCTGTCGCCAAGGAGAGTGTGAACAGACTCACTTCAAACTTGATGTAGCTCTTCTCAAGAGGCAGGTTGGCAGGAGACTGTGATCTTGACTGCTAAGTACCTTCTGCTCTGATAATATACCTTTTATGTGTCATGGCCTCAGAGCCTGCCTCAACTATGCCGTGTTGCCAAGGCATCTTGTAAGCCCCTCAATCTTAGAGGAGTTACTTTTTCTTTTAAAGTACCTCTGAAAGATGGCTATGTAACAGATAAAGCTTATATTAAAAACATGGTGGCCTATGATGGATAGCCTTAAAATTAGAGTCAAAAGCAGGAAAAAAAAAGAAAAGATTTGTACTCAAATCCCCCAGAGAGTGAGTTGTTGACCTTTGTTACAAAAATTTCCAGAGAGGTCTGCTGAACCCCCGGTTCACTGTACATTTAATATGATGTCTTCCTACCATTTTTGAAGTAAAAGAAACTTCCATATAACGTATATGTTTTAGAAGCTGCTAAAAAAAGTGCTTTATGTTCTCATTGTTCTCAATAAAAGGGAGATAATGAAATCTAATAGCCGTCTCAGAAAGCCCAAATCCGTTTTAGCCTCAAAGATTAAAAAGAAAAATAACATGGTCGGTGTCATTTTCAACTTAAGTTAAAAAAAAAAATAGACATTTCATGAACTACCTCTTCTACAAGTTAATTTCATTCATCAAAGCAAAGCCTAGAAGATGAAGGTTATGTTATAGACGTAACAGTCTTAAGAAATGATTTTGGCAACAATGACTCCTTACCAGAGGACAACACGTGGGTGTGCCACATAGGAAATTTCACATCAAATTGAGCAGAATTTATTATTTTATTCAGAAATTACTTATTTGAGTGCCTGCTATGTGTCAGGCCCTGTTCCAAGAGTTAGGGATAAAGGAGTGAATAAGACAGAGTCCTGCTCTTTTTTTAAAAAAAAATTTTTTTTTTTCCAACGTTTATTTATTTTTGGGACAGAGAGAGACAGAGGATGAACGGGGGAGGGGCAGAGAGAGAGGGAGACACAGAATCGGAAACAGGCTCCAGGCTCTGAGCCATCAGCCCAGAGCCTGACGCGGGGCTTGAACTCACGGACGGCGAGATCATGACCTGGCTGAAGTAGGATGCTTAACCGACTGCGCCACCCAGGCGCCCCGACAGAGTCCTGCTCTTAACAGAGCCTGCATCCTACAGTGGTGGCGGCGAGGTGGATAAGACAGGCTGAGTAAATCTATTAACAGGGGCCGATAAGTGCTGTGAAGTTTGATCTTAATTGTTGACCTCAATCTGATTATTCAGTAGGCATGTTGTGTTTCCAAAGCCAAGAATACATAATTATTCCATAGTTTTAGCTTCTCTTATCAGGAAGGAGAGACGAGTTGCAACATAGAGTATGAACAAACTACTTGGAAGCCTGAGAGATTCGTTTTACTATTTTCTTTTACAAGACAGTAACTCCACACTTAAAAGGAGATACGTGATTATTATAGCACGTTTTCCATGATCAAAGAGGACACGTTATTCTGTGTCAGTATTCTCTGGAGAAAAGAAAGAATTTGTATTTTTAATTCCATACTAATGGTCATAGTATTCATTCCTTCAGCAAAATTAATTGAGAGCTTACTATGTGCCAAGCACTATTCTGGGTACCAAGATACAGCAGCAAACAAAAGAGATAAGGAACTTATTATCACGGAACCTTAGATTCTGTTGGAGACAGGCGGTAAACAAACATACGTGTATAGTATGTCAGGGACGAAAAGTATAGTGAAGACCGGGAAAGCAGGGTAGAGGGCGAGGAACGTGACCGAGGGTAGTAGGATCTGTTGTGGAGATAGCGGTCAGGAAAAAGTCCTCTCTGATCAAGTGTGCTTCATGCAGAGGCTTGAACAAAGTACTGGAATTACTCTGTGGATGTCTGAAGGACAAGTGGTCCAGGCAAAGGGAATAGTGTGGTTGCGTGAGGACGGAAGCCATTGTAGAAAGTGGTAGAGACGTGAGGTAGAGGGGTGGCTGGGTCCACAGCACAGCACACTTTGAGGGCCATGATGTGGAATCCAGGTTGTATTCTCTGAAACAGGGGAAGTCTTTGGAAGGTTTTGAGTAATGACATAAGCTTTTTTTCCCCTACTTTTGTTGTGAAAAATATTTAAAGATAGAGAAAGGCAGCAGTGTGCGGTTTTATTCTACTTGAATTTCAAGGATCCCCACTGTACTAGTCTGAACCTTTAATATTTAAATATTATAGTATTGATACGTAAGCCAAGATGGTGTACGTGAATTTTATACTGGGCATAATAGATCTGGTTGAGAGATTTTTCTCTAATACGTAGTTGGAACCCAAACCCAGTAAAGACAGATGATTGAATTCATTTAAAATTAATGAATTCTGCCCAGCGGTGTGACAAATTCAAAGGACAGAGGAGTATAGAACATGAGTAAGAGTTATGGACGTGGTGTCCCTTTGATTCTAAGTTTCATCTGTGGTGTGGACCAGGGATCTCAGTGATGACATTGAGTTCGAAGAGTCAGAAGCAAGCCAGAAGGATCGTAAAGTATATCTGATCATGGGATCTCTAAATTTATATTTTAGAAGTGGCACATTTTTGATGATGTATCTGACACAGGGTATGTTCTTGCAAGTATTTGCTGAATAAATGAGTGACAAGGTCCAGGGAATGGCTAAGAGAATGGGTGGCCGAGATGTATTTGGGGAGAATGTCACTTAAGATGAAGTGGCAAAGAAACGAGAGTCATCATATAAATCAGATTTGGATGATTTGGAAACTGTGCCAAACTGAATTAACTTTGTAATATGATACATTAGTTGATATGCCTGAGTGGTATTGACATTAAATTATGAGGGCACTTCCACAGTGATTTGAGAGGTGGACCACACTGTTCTTACTTTTTTTTTTTTTTAATGTTTATTTATTTTTTTTTTTTTTAATTTTTTTTTTTTTCAACGTTTATTTATTTTGGGGACAGAGAGAGACAGAGCATGAACGGGGGAGGGGCAGAGAGAGAGGGAGACACAGAATCGGAAACAGGCTCCAGGCTCTGAGCCATCAGCCCAGAGCCCGACGCGGGGCTCGAACTCCCGGACCGCGAGATCGTGACCTGGCTGAAGTCGGACGCTTAACCGACTGCGCCACCCAGGCGCCCCTTTAATGTTTATTTTTGAGAGACAGACAGAGTACGAGGGGGCAGGGACAGAGAGAGAGGGCAAGACACAGAATCCAAAGCAGGCTCCAGGCTCTGAGCTGTGAGCACAGTGCCCGATGCGGGGCTTGTGGGGCTTGAACCCACGAACCGCAAGATCATGACCTGAGCTGAAGTCGGATGCTTAACCGACTGAGCCACCCAGGCGCCCCAACGCTGCTCTTACTTTTAGCCGCAATCGAAAATTGATTTGTGGAGCAAAAGTGTATTATTATATTGGTTTAATTGTCTTTCTTATTTCTTTAAGAATGTCTTACCTGTCCAAAAGGCAGCTTCACGAACGCTATGCATTTTTCTACGTTATAATCGTAAACAAGAACAGAGACATGAGGTCATTCAAAAATTAATTGAACGTAAGTAATCATTGCCTCTCACTTTGAAAAACGGAAAGTAAGCAAAGTGGCCTTAGTTAGTTCTGACTTACTGCATGTATCATTTTGCCATGAATAGTTAGGCTGATGTTGGTAAGTATCTGGAGTGTGTTTGTATTTGAGTTTTCTAGGTTAATTTTTGGGGGTTGTTTTAGAAATCTTTAAGAGGATTATTCTGCGATGAACGAAAGTCATAATTACTCTGGGTCTTTTTTAGTGAGTTTCTACACTTGAAAAATGAAAGTAATGTTACTTTATGGTGAAAGTCCAGTTTCTACCCTGATGAAATAGCATTTGGAACTAAAATATGAGTTGAGTCTCCATGAATGTAGCATTTTATGTTGTTATATTAAATATTAGCAGAATGCGAGGATTTTTTTTAGTTCCCTTGAATAGAGTTGATGCATACATGACTATGAATCTGGTAAGCCTATGTGGTTCATAATGTTTTAAAGAATGAAATCAGTTAACAAATGCATTTTTTTTTTTTTAATTTGCTAAGGGCTAAATCGAGAGAAAAACCTTTAGTTAACGTGTTAATTCTAGAAAGAGTGTCACATACTTGTATATACTTAGTGAGTTTTTAATTATTGTATACTTGTTTTGACCATAGTGTCTTAATGCTTTTATTGAACTCTGTTATCCAGCGTAGGTAGTAGGTAATGGGATTTTCTGGTTATTGGACTTCACCATTTTAAGTTGGATCACCATTTTTCAAAAAATTAAGAGTGTATCAAATTCCATTTAAGAAAAATTATGCTCAGTATACTTTAAGCTTTCTCTTTTTGACTCTGTTTTAATTTTCATTTTTCAGGGGTACGACCTCACATTTAGAATCAGTTTTATTTTGAAAGGAGATTCCGCTTGGCTTTAAATATTAAGAATTTTGCTTTTGAACACTTGTGGAATAAGGGAGAAAACAATCCTTTAAATGTTTACCTGAATTATTGTCAGTAAAACAGTGTTACATAGGACTTTAACCACTTCAGAGCATTTCTATGGAAATGAAGAAAACAACTAATTTGATTGGTCAAATATAAGTTCAGAGTTCGAAGTTACACAGACTTTCATTTGCATTCCAGCACTACGCCTACCAGCTCTGTGACTTTAACCTCTGAACCTCCTCTCAGGAGGATAAATCTATGCTTACCCCATTGGATTGTTTTTTGGGATTAAATGTGATAATATGTATAGAGTACTTAGCACGTAATGGGTGATCAAAAAATAGTAGATATAGTTATTTAGTACTTAATAAATGCTTATGGAATAGAATGCAATGTTTAATACATTTTTCCTGGTTTTTGAGATGTTTTGAGATGTCCTTATTTTTGGGAGTCCACAGATCTTTAGTATATATGATTTTTTTTCTCTTATCTCTTGTATTTGCTAAGCAAATTGTGGATATAAAAAAACTTGTCACGGGTTTTGCGTGTCTAATTTTGTCACATATAATTTCATGTAGGAAAGATTAAACTTATCTTTTTTGTTGTTGTTTCTAGAACTGGGCCAAGGAAAAAGCTATTGGAATAGACTTCGATTTTTGGATACCTGTGAATTTATTATAGAGATCTTCTCCAAATCATTTTTCTGTAAATACTTCTTTCTACCCGCTATTGAACTGACACACGATCCAGTGGCAAATGTGAGGTATGCTACCAATCCAAGGAAATACTTGAAAAAAATTGTATGTTTAAATTTATCTACTATAATTTATCCACTTACCAACTGTAAAGAACATGCAAAATCTTTTTCATAGTCAATCAGAAAACAAGTAAATAATGTATACTTATTTTGAAATTCCTAGTAGTCTTAGTTGATGAGCCTCAGTAAGACTTGGAAGCTTTTCACGGTGTCTCAGGTCTTTTGTTTATTGGGTTGAGAGAGCAGTAGTCAAAGCCAGCCTGGCAGGCTCCTCCTGCCGCTTGGGTACACACATTGGCATCAGGATTTGAGCAGATATTCATAATTTATGGATCTTCTAAGACTAAAGAAAAAATAATTCCAAGTTGGCTTGGGCAAAGGTCTGTCCATTTTTAGAGGCAATCAAGAGATTGGTTTTTGTTTTATATTTTTAGTGTAAGAAAATACAGAAAATGCCACTGCATTGGCTTCAGTATTTTGTGCATCTTATCTGGGCTAAGTAACTAATGAATCTAACTTGCAAACATGTTGCAAATCGAAGTCGTGGCCCTAGAAAAGCAGCTCCCACTGTGATGAATTGTCACTCACTTATCAAGCAGTTGACAAAAATTATTTGAACGGCAACGAGGGGCACCTGGGTGGCTCAGTCAGTTAAGCATCTCTCTCTCTCAATCTCTCTCTCTTTTTTTTTTAAATTCTTTAATGTTTTTATTCTTGGGAGAGAGAGAGACAGAGTGTGAGTGGGGGAGGGGCAGAGAGAAAGAGGGAGACCCAGAATGTGAAGCAGGTTCCAGGCTCTGAGCTGTCAGCACAGAGCCCGACGCAGGGCTCGAACTCATGGACTGCGAGATCATGACCTGAGCCGAAGTCGGATGCTTAACCGACTGAGCCACCCAGGCTCCCCAGGGAGACACAGAATTCTAAGCAGGCTCCAGACTCCACGCTGTCAGCACAGAGCCCGACACGGGGCTCAAACCCACAAACCGCGAGATCATGACCTGAGCCGAAGTTGGACATTTAACTGACTGAGCCACCCAGGCACCCCCTGACTCTTGATCTTGGCTCAGGTCGTGATGTCACGGTTCACGAGTTTGAGCCTTGCGTCCTGCTCTGCGCTCACGAGGAGCCTGCTTCGGATTCTGTCTCTCCCTCTATCTGCCCCTCTCCTGCTCTCTCTCTCGCTCTCTTTCTCAAATAAATAAAAAAACTTTAAAACAAAAACACAAACCTGAAAGGAAATGAAATCATCTCTAACCCAGGTCAGTGAGACTGAAAGCATAGAGTTGACCCTAAGAGAAAACAACCTGTCAATTCAAAAACCAAATGAAGATTAATTCAACATTGCTCTGTGAATTTTGGTTATTTTGGGGGTAAGAGATCATTGTATAGCAATTTGTTTTGGTTTCCACTCTTCTGCCTGGGTAACCGCCAGTCAAACAAACGGGTCCAGCAATACCATATACTATTTGGCTTTTGGAGACGAAAGCATTTGCCCAGCTCTGCAGAGATGTGTAGACAGAACGAAAGCCGTCACAGGCAAGAGTGGTGGGATCGTGCACTTAGGGCAGGGGTTTCTGGAGCCACACTGCCTGAGCTGATTTCCAGCTCTATACTACCTGTGTGTCTTTGGGCAAGTTACATAATCTCTCTGCACATGGATTTCCTTAGCACCTAATTCATAGGGGGTTCCAAGGGATAAATACCTGAGATAATGTACATGAAGAATTTAGCTTACCAGGAAGGGCGTGTGATACCTAATCATAAAATCTTTATAATCTCACGGACCCAGGATTCTCAGAGTTAAATCACCACTTCTGTAGCTTTTGTTGAATGTATGTTTTCGAGACTTGCCTTGAGTTATGAAGAATGAAGTATGCATAGACTGTTCATTGTTTTTGTTTTTCCTTACGTCAATGTTTAAAACTTGCATTCACGGAGCCTAGACAATGTGGAGGCTGGAAAGACCGTTGGTATTCAACGGAGCCTTCCCCTTTGCCAGAAATGCAAATGATTCTCTTTGGGGTAACTGGGGCCCCTTAACTGAGAGAAAGCATCACCAGGATCCGTGGTGAGCTCAAGTGAGTTCGAGACCATTATTGCTATGAATGGAGCTGAATATTCTAGAGGAAGAGCCTCCTTCGCCTTTTTGCCTGAATAGAAAGCAAACTTTTTGTATGTGGAGAATCCTCGACTGCGGGCTCAGCGGACAGGTCGGCCTAGAAACTCTAGGAATGGGACTTGGTTGTCTCGGGTTTGGCGTAGAAGTAAAAAAAATAGTATCTGGAGAGCATTCAGAGGAATGAATGAATACAGCAGCCCAAACGTAGGCAACTGCCTGGCATCGCTCTGTGAAAGCAGCCCCGGCAGAGCACTAGACTAGTAGCTTAGCAAAGCAGAGCACTTTCTGCACTGCCTCTTCCCGGCAAGGTTTTCTGTACTGGCCCGGATTGCCTCTCACCTTTCTGGCGTTCTTCCGCCTGTGTGTTGCTGCCTTATCCGCGCGGTGTAGACTGGGATGGCGCCTAGGCTCTGTCCTTTTGCCTTTTCTTCTCAGACTGCACTCAATGGCCTTGGCGAGCTCTCCAGTCTCCTGGCTTGCGTGTCATCTGTGTGCTGAAGATTCCTGACTGTATGTCTCCAGCACGGGTGTCCTTCCTGTACAGGAGACGCGTTGAGCTAGCTGCCCACTTAGCATTTCCGTGGCTTGTCCAACAAGTGCCTCGGACTCGGTCTGCCCGAAAGTAAATCCCCGCCGTGTCCCGCACCCACGCCTGCCCTTGCTTCTTCTGAGGTCTTCTCCATCCGTGCACATGACCATCTCCTCTTGCCACCTGGTTGGATCAAAACCTTACCTCCTTCCTGCCACCCCACCACAGTTCCTCAGCACACACTGCTGCTTGCAAAATACGTTGAATCCAAACACTTCTCGCTGCCTGACTGCTACCACTCTGGTTCAGGCGGCCGCCGTCTCCTGCCTGGATGACTGCTAGAGCCTCCTCTGTTGTTTCGCTTCTGTCCTCGACCCTCTACGGTCTGCTCTCAAACCAGTAGTCAGGTGATCCTTCCATCATGTTAAGCCCGATCACTTCCCTCCTCTGTGTAAAACTCTCCACGGCTTCTTACGGTGTTCAAAGTGAAAGCTAGTCTTCGAGCAGTGGCCTCCAAGGCCCTGCACGAGCTGGCCTCCTGTTGCCACTTTGAGGTCTCCTGATGATCTCACCTTTGCTCAGCTCTACGCACTATAGCCTCTTTGCCAGTTTGGGTCAATTTGCCAATTTGGGGTAACACCCAAGTCAGGCTCCCCCTATAGGTCATTTGCACATACGGCAGGCCCCTGTCCATTATGTTCTTCTCTGGATGTTCACGTTACTTACTCCCTAATTTTCTTTAATAAGTCTTTGATTAAATATTGTCTCTTCAGCGAAACGTTCGCTGAAACTCTCTATGACCTCGTCTTTTAAAACTAACGCCCCTCCTCTGATTCTCCCTTTTCTTTTCCTGCTTTAGTTTTGTCCATGGCACTTCCCACTCTCTGACAGATACTTTGTTTCCTTATTCTTTCTTCCTTACCCCATACTACAGGGTGAGCTCCAGGAGAGCAAAGAATTTGGTTGGTCTTTTTCACTGTGTGTCTCAGCACCCAGAATAACGAATGCTTGACTCCTAACAGCCACCCCGTAAGCATTTGCTACAGGCTAAATTCCCGGGCTCTCCGAAGTTTGAATTTTCTTTCCATTTCGCGCGTTACTGTTATTCTTAGTTATTGAACTCATTCAAAAGTAAGTACTGTTTAATTTGTTACAGAATGAAACTTTGCTACTTGTTGCCCAAAGTGAAATCTACTCTGAAGATCCCTGCAGATAAGCATCTGCTTCAGCAGTTAGAAATGTGTGTGAGGAAACTCCTCTGTCAAGAAAAAGATAAAGATGTTCTGGCTATTGTAAAAAGAGTAAGTATCGCTCTTGCCGCACCAGTGGCGTTTCTTGCGTGAAGACAGTGTCCATCACAGCTTCCGTGTTTTAGCTTGACACGATAGCAATATGGTAACATAGCGTTGCCAGAGTAGGGCTGGTAACGGACTTGGCTGACGTGTGCTACAGCTGCTAAAGTTCCTTTCATGGGGCAGTTAGACATTCAACTTGTATTACTAGTAATATAAGCACCATGAGAGAGCTTGGCCCATTTGAGGTGCTTAATAAATACTGTTCAACTAATAATGAATACTTCATCCACCAGACTTGATTTATAAGTGATTATAATCCAACTGGGAAAGTCACACTTCATAGAAATTTAGCCCTGGAAGGGCCGTCAAGATCTGTTTGATTTTGCAGAAACTCTAGGCCTAGAGATAGTAAATGTCTGCTTGGGATCATATTAGCAAGTGGCTGAGCCGGGGCTGGAATATGGATCTCTTACCCCGAGTGCATTCTTTTTTCAGGAATGTGACATCATGTCTTATGGGTTTGTTTGTTTCTTTTGTTTTTAGCATGGGCTCACATGCATTGTTTGCTGATGTTACAAAATGAAAACAGCAAAAATTTGGGGTTAGTGAAGTCATGCCTGAAAATACTTTGTAGTCTTTCAAAACTTTTTGCTGAACGTCTAACTCATATTTTTGTAAGATTAAGTCAAATTTAAGTGTTTACTCTCAGTCGGAGTGTGAACTTCAGGATACATAGTTTCTGAGCATTTCTTTATACTGAGAGGAATTAATTTATTAATGCCTTTTAACTTAGCATTGATGGTGAGGGGAAAAAAAGAATCCTTTAATTTTTTTTTTCCGTTTTTTTTCTTAGAGATCATTGCCAGATGTCACATGAGGAACTTTTTAATACAGTGATTTGATAATTTAGTATTAATTAGTATACTCTTGTTTTACTGAAGTGTGAGTTCCTCTTTTACCAGCTAAACTAACCAGAAATACCCAGGGTCTGGACACGCACCTAAATCTAAAAGCATATTATATATAGTATACGTATATACGTGTATGTATGTTTTATATGTATTTGTTTCTACCAGATATTTCTGTCCTTACCATTTAATTACAGAAGTTTAGGCAACAGAGTTAACTTTCACAATAATAAACATAAGAGCATGAGTGACTTTCTTGGCAGAATTTATTAACTCAAAAGATAAACTAACCCTATAAATAGGCACAAAAATGATTGAATTAATGGATTACTAATCTACAAGACTAGAGCTTACTGTAAGTGTGTGTTACATGAGGAAGTCAGTCAATCCCATGAAAATTCTATAGTATAATGCTTATCAAACTGAGGGCTTGGAAAGGGAACCACCAAGGAAGCTTCTTCTACAAAGCTTCGGGATAAAAATGGCATGGCTTATGCTAGTCAGTTTTTAAGGTGGGAAGCAATTTTATTTAAAAGGCATAATTTCATGGCATAAATTACAATATCTTCCTGAATTTCAGCATAAAAATCTTCAAGTAAATATTCTGTGTGCAACACTGGCTTTGGGCATGAGTCTGTATAAATAGACTTTTATCTGGACCATCATAGTGAGAAGTACAGTCCTCTGTCAGAGTCAGAATGCTGGGTCAGCTGGACTGCTGTTTGATTAAAATGATTTGTTTCAGACTAATGTGTTCTGAAAGAGAAATGCTAAATTGAGAAATACTTTCAGGGCGAAGTCTTCCTTAATGGTTAGAATGTCATAATGATCAAACATTTCTACGGAAAGGAACTAAGGATTTTAACCCAAACGAGAGTTTGCTTCATATATATTTAGCTAAAAGTTCTTTTAAAAAATTCAAAAATTATCTTGTATTTCTGAAGATTCAGAGAAGGGTGGCCCTGGGGTTATTAGAAGTTCGCTAATTTGTGTGTGTTTAGTGTCCAACGTGTCCCTCTAGACTTGCTCTCTTTAAGGTTAAAGTCTTTTACAAGCAGCGTAAATGGAGCCTGGCATTAGGAGGTTGGCTAAAAGTACCATGTAAAATTGGGAAGAATCTGAGAGGTTTTCTAATGTAGCCTTCCCGTAGAATGGAGAAGTCTCCTCTTTGAACCTCCCTCTGGAAAAGGAGTCTTTTGGAGAGACGATTGTTTGGCTTAATTTAATTACTGTCGAATAATTTTTCACAACTTTGCTTTTAGACCGTGTTAGAGCTGGACAGGATGGAAATGTCTATGGATGCGGTAAGCCCAGGCTTTACCTTATGCTCAAAGAATATAAAAATTGGCAGGAACTCATCGTAGTGTTTCGTAACTTCATTTTAAACTTAGTTTCAGAAAAAGTTTTATGAAAAAGATTTGTTGGATCAAGAGAAAGAAAGAGAAGAACTACTACTTATGGAAATGGTACGTTGTTTGCACGTGGGCACACACACACTTCTTTCTGACCAGTGTTAGCTGTGCTTTGTTATGCAACCCAGTAAATAATTTCCTGAGTTTTTGAAATCTCTGTTGTGAACTAGAACGAAAACTACATCTGAGAACCTTTAAAAATCAACTACCTTATTGAAGTATGATTGGCATACAATTAACTGGATATATTGAAAGGGTACAGTTTGATGAAAACATCACCACAATCAAAATGCCAGCCATTTCCATTCCCTCAGGCGTTTCCCCGGGCCCCTTGGAAATCCATACGTTCTACTCAGCTCCCCCCAAACCATTCATCTAGTTTCTATCTATAAATAGCTAGCAGCTAGAATTTACAGAAGTTTGTTTACATATGATGTTTTCTGTTCCTGCCTCTTTTTACCAGCATAATTGTTTTGCCATTTATCCGCGCTGCTGTGTGTTCTCAGTCGTTCATTCCTGTTTATCTCTGAGTAGTAGTCCACATTCCAGACCTACCACAGTTTGTTTATCCACCTCTTTTTATTTTAAATTAGAAACCCCTTTTAAAAAGAAATGTTTATTTCTTTTGAGAGAGAGAGAGGGAGCGAGCGTGTGAGCAGGGGAGGGGCAGAGAGAGAGAGAGAGAGAGAGAGAGAATCCCAAACAGGCTCCATGTTGTCAGTGCAGAACCCAACACAGGTCTTGATCTCATGAACCATGAGATTATGACCTGAGCTGAAACTAAGGATCGGATGCTGATCTGACTGACATACCCAGGCACCCCGTGTTTATCCACCTCTTATGAGTACTTGGGTTACTTCTAGTTTGGGGATATTAGAAATAAAGCTGCTGTGACCATTTATGAAGACGTCTCTGGGTGGGCCTACGAAGAAGTCTTCTTTTGCAGAAATACCTAAGAATGGAATGGCTGGATTGGATGGTAGGGCTTGCTTAATTTAAAAAAAACAAAACACAGTTTTACAAGGTTGCTGTACCATTTTACGTCCCCATCGGCTGTGGTGGAGAGCCTCAATTACCCCATATCCTCTCAGCTTGATAGGGCGGGTTATAATCGTGTCTCATTGTGATTTCAAATTGTATATCCCTGATGTCTAGTGATGTTGAACATCTCTCTGTTTATTGCCCATCCTTATCTCTTATTTGATGAAGTCTGTTTTCAGATTTTTTCAGTTTACGTATTCATTTTGAGAGAGCACGTGCCCATGCAAACAGGGAAGGGGCAGAGAGAGAGGGAGGGAGAATTCCAAGGGAGAATCCACTGCGCTGACAGTGCAGAGCTGGATGTGGGGCTTGATCCCACAACTGAGAGATCATGACTTGAGCTGAAACCAAAAGTCGGATGCCCAACCGACTGAGCCACTCAGGCGCCCCTGTTTTCAGATATTTAAATGGGTGGTTGTCGTCATCTTATTGAGATGCAAGAGTTCTTTATATGCTCAGTACTACTCCTTTGTCAGATATGCATTTTATGAATGTTTTCTTTGAGTCTGTGGCTTGTCTTTCACTTATTTAATGGTGAAAGATTATTTTATTTTGCAGAGCAGTTTTAAATTTTGATGAGGTTCCACTTACCATTTTTTTCTCTTATTGTTTATGCTTGTTTGTTCCAAGGATCCATTGTGTACCCCAAAATTACAAAGACTTTTTGTTGTGTTTTCTTTTGGAAATTTTAGTTGTAGGTTTTACAGTTAGGTCTGTGGTCCACTTCAATTAGTTTTATATGATTTTTCCCATCTGAATATTCAATTATTCTAGCCACTATTCGTCGAAAACTTCCTTATTGAATTGCCTTAGCATCTTAAAAAAAAAAAATGTCCATATACGTATGTGTTTATTTCTTGACTCCCTATTCTGTTCCACTGATTTACACATTTATCTTTTTGGCAATTCCAAACTGTCTTTATCACTGTGACATTATAGTAATTTTCGAAATAAGGTAGGTTAAGTTTTTCAACTTTGTTCTTTTTTAATTGCTTTGACCAATCTAGGCCCTTTGCATTTTGATATAAAGTTTAGAATCAATTTATCCATTTACATAAAAAGCCCGCTGGAATTGTTTTTTTTTAAGCCCGCTGGAATTTTTGTTAGAATTGTGTTAATTATCCTAACAATGAATTTTCTGATCTCTGAACATTGTCTACCACTCCATTTATTTAATCTTTACTTTTTTCCATGTAATTTTGGTAGTGTTAAGTGTAGAGTTAAAGGAGGTCTTATGTTCAATTTATTTCTGGGAATATTATGGTTTTTGGCATTATTATAAATGGAATTATAATTTTTAATCTTACTTCCTAGAATTTCACTGCTGTCAGTTACTGTTGATTTTTATATATTCACCTTGTATTTGTTCTAGAGTTGTTTTTTCGATTTAATAGGGTTTTCTACATGAGCCATTATATCCTCTTTAGGTACAACAAGATTACTTCTTTCTATTCAGTGTTTATGCCTTTTATTTCTTACGTCTGGTTGCAAAGTCTAGGACCTGCAGTATAACGAAACACTTCCAATTGAATAAAAGTGACAGGAGCAGTCACCCTTGTCATTTTACAGATTTTAGGGGGAAATAGCTCTATCTTTAACCATTCGGCATGATGTTACCAAGAGGTTTTATGTGGGTGCCCTTTATCAAATTGCCGAAGTTGCCTCCTATATCTAGTCCGCTGAGGGTTTTTATGAATTATTGAATTTTGTCAGATGTTCTTTCTTCATATATAGAAATGATGTTTGCTTACTCTCATCCTGTTAAGCCACTGTATTTTTTTTATTTTTAGTTATTGTTATTTTTTTTTAAATGTTTATTTTTAAGTGAAAAAGCACGAGTGGGGGAGGGGCAGCGGGAGAGGGGGACAGAGGATCCAAAGCAGGCTCTGCACTGACATGCGGCGAGCCTGACGCGGGGCTCAAACTCGTGAACCAAGAGATCGTGACCTGAGCTGAAGTCGGATGCTCAGCCAAGCGGGCCAACCAGGCACCCCAAATTACCTTGGGTTTTTTTTAAATTTTTTTTTTTTCAACGTTTATTCATTTTTGGGACAGAGAGAGACAGAGCATGAACGGGGGAGGGGCAGAGAGAGAGGGAGACACAGAATCGGAAACAGGCTCCAGGCTCTGAGCCATCAGCCCAGAGCCCGACGCGGGGCTCGAACTCACAGACCACGAGATCGTGACCTGGCTGAAGTCGGACGCTTAACCGACTGCGCCACCCAGGCGCCCCTACCTTGGGTTTTTAAATGCTAAATCAATCTTGTATTTTGGGGATAAACTCTACTTGATGATGATGTATTATCCTTTTCTCTATTGTTGGATTCTTGGCTAGTTTTTAAAGGGACTTTTGCATCTCTATTCACAGTGAAATTGGTCTATAATTTCCTTTTTTGTCATTTTTGGGACTTTTAAGTTTCATATTACCGTTGTGGGCCTTATGAAATGTGTAGTATTACCACTTCCTCTTAATTCCTCTGTTTTCTGATGGAGTTTGTATAAAATTGGTTTTAATTTTTCCTTGGGTGTTTGATAGAATTCACTAGTGAAATTATCAAGGCCCAGAGTTTTAATTTTGAAAAGAATTTTGGTAATTGATTCAACTACTAATAGATACAAAGCTGTTCAGATTTTTTATTTCTTCTTTTGTAAACTTGATAATTTGCTTCCCATACCCAGAATTCTGTTAGCTGAGCTGTCAAATTTGTTCCCATAAAGTTGTTTATACTCTTATATTATTCTTTTAATATATATATACGATCCATGGTGATAACTTCTGTTTCATTCTTACCTTAGTGGTTGGTGTTCTGTCTCTCCTTCCCGTTTCTTTCTCTGTCTCTCTCTTTTCTTTCTTTCTTTTTTTTTTGAATTGTTTTTTGGTGGTTTCATCGAGAGGTTACGATACACTTAACCCTTTAAGGTCTACTAAGTGTTAATAGTGTACTAATTCATTCAGCGATGATACAGAGCTCTCTGCCCTTTATGTTACAGTTGTTACGTGAATTATATTTGTATTGAAAGCCCCACGAGTCAGTGTAATAATCTTTGCTTTAAGTTGTGATCTGTATCTTTGAAGAATTTAAGAGAGTAAACTCCTGTGTTTACTTTCTTATTTTTACCAGTTCTAGTACTCTTCATTCATTGCTAGGCGTCTGAACTTCCCTCTGCTATTTTTTTCCCTTTGGCCTGAAGAACTGGCTTTGGTTTTTCTTGGGGGGGGGGGGGCAGGTATTTTGTGGCATATTTTCTTAGCTTTCCCTTACCTGAAACATACTGTTTTTTGCCTTTGCCCCTGAAGGCCATTTTCACTGGATATGGCATTCGGGGTTGACAACCTTTCTCTTACTGTGCTTTAAAGATGCGTTCTGGTCTCCATAGCATCTGATAAAATATTAGCTCTCTTTTGGATTATCGTTCTGTGTGTAATGTTGCTTTCCTCTGGTTACTTTGAAGATGTCTTTCCTCTTATGCTTTGTTTTCAGCAGTTTGCTTTTGATGTGTTTAGGCATAATTTACTTCAAATTTATCTGTTTTGGATTTGCTGAGCTTTCCGAATCTGTAAGCGTGTATCATTTCCCAAATTTGCGAAGGTTTGAGCCATTATTTAAGTATGTGTTCGCTCTTCTACTTCTGGGTCTTCGGTCCCAGATGTTAGATCTTTTGATCTTGCCCCACTGGTCCATGAGGTTTTGTTCCTTTTTTTTTTTTTTTCTTTCCTTACACTTTGTTATTCAGAGCGAATAACTTCCGTTGATGCGTCTTCAAGGCCACTGACTCTTTTCCTGTCCTCTTTGAGCTGCTGAGCCCATCCAGTGTTTTTATTCCCAGTGCTGCATTTTTCAGTTCTCAAATTCCCATTGACTTCTTCCTTATATTTGCTCCCTGTGGAGAATTGTTCTGTGAGATTAAACACTTCAGTGGAGATCTGAAAAAGCAAGTGCATGACTTCAGCAGCTTTCGGAGACAAAGATTACAGTTCAGGATGGCCGGCAGTAGAAACTCAGAGCATAAGCAGGCTCTAAACGCTGAGTTTTAGAACTCAGTGAGCTGAACCCAAGACAAAAATCAGGCAATAGAAGAGCCACAGGTGATCCTGGCATTGGAGTTAGCGGACTCGAAGCCAGCTGTGACTAATGTGACCAAGATAATCGAGGAAAAGGTGGGGAAAGTAGCCAACACTACTTGCAACCCACTTAATGACGTTTGTTTTTCAGTTTTACGCATCTCATTTGCACTGCGAGGGTTCCATTTGGTTCTTTTTTATGGAGACCGGTTCTAAGAAATTTTTTAATCTGTTGTCTGGTTTCTCCCTGCTTTTCATTACATGTGCAATCGAAAAGAATGCGTGTTCTCCAGTTGCCGAGCACAGTGTTGTCTTTTGGCTTTTGGTTTTTGTTTGACTTTTAAGGAGGTTCCACACTCAGCGTGGGGCTTGAACTCTTGAGCCCGAGGTCAAGATCCTCCGACTGAGCCAGCCAGGTACCCTGGGTGTAGTGTTTTCTACATGTCAGTTACGCTAAGTTTGCTCAGAACTTGGCATGTTTATTGATTTTCCTGCCTCCTTGTTCTGTTTTGGGGAGAAACTGAGTTTTGGTAACATTTTGTTTCTGGCTCTGGAAGGTGGTTATATGTGTTCATTTTGGGAAAATTCACTGAGCTCTTCACTTTCTTTACATATGTTATACTTCAGTAAACCATTAAAAAATATCCCAACACACCATTTCTTTTTCTCTCAATCTTTTAAAGACAAGTATTACTTTGCCACTTACCCATCAGAAATGGAGATGACCATTAATAAGCAACATTTTGCCAATGAGAATTGGTACATACCTTCTAGAAGAGAAAGGCCCGTTATAACAATGATACTAAACTCATTGTTTTAGCTTGACAGACCTCCCAGGGCACAATTCTGTACCTGTTGAAAGAACTCAAATCTGAAAGAACCTTGACTTCTTCAGACAGTAGTTTGGAAAGAGAATTCTTTGCTAAGGCACTTTTGTGAACTGTATTTGTATCTGTAATGCTTGGAGTAATTTCTCAGAAGAGTGTTTGGGGCACCTGGGTGACTCAGTTGGTTAAGCGTCCGGCTCTTGATTTCTGCCCAGGTCATGATCTCACGGTTTGTGGGATCGAGCCCCACATCGGGCTCTGTGCTAAACGTGGAGCCTGCCTGGGCTTCTCTCTCTCCCTCTCTTTCTGTCCCTCCTGTGTCTCTGTCTCAAAATAAATAAACCTTAAAAAAGATAAAAGAAGAGTTTTATCAATCTACTTATGCTTACCATTTCCTGCTAACACACTGTTTTGATAACAGGAACAATTAGAGAAAGAGAAGCAACAGAGCGATGGGAGGCCCATGAGTGAGAAAAGCTTTGAAAAGAAACGTAAGTAGTTTTCCCATGTCTCAACCGCTAAGTTACAGGCTTGGTGTCGCGTCCTGGCGTGCTGACAGACCACGCCGATTTTCAGAGTTTGAGACAGAAAATTGGTCCACTTTCTCTCATTTTTTTAAAAGGTAGTTTTCAAACATTGGCTGTTTCATGTGGCACCGGTTTAGGAATACATGAGTAAATGCTGGGAGTCCGTGTGAAGGTCCAGATCCTTCACCGGGAAACTTAAAGTGTGACAACAGCAGTGCTGTTGTGAAATCGGTCACTGGACAGCTGAGATTGAAATATGTAGATATATAAATGCAGCATATTTGGGAAAGAGCGCTTCTTAGCTAGTAGGACACATACTCTCTGTGTTGTCTTGCGTGCTTACGGAGATTAAGAGCTCAGAGGAAATTACAGCATTTAAAACAGAGTTTGTTTTAGGTAGAGACACCAAGACACCGACGACTCTGCCCAAGAGCATCCCCATCTCTGTTCCCGGACCCTCCGGAACCAGCACCCCGTCGACAAGTACGAAACGGCCTCTTTTTGTGTCTCCTTTTCCCCTTTTATAAAATCAGTTCTAGGGAAAGCCACGCCACTAGAGGAGATGTATTATTCTAAAACACCTTTTACCTTCTATCATTCAGTGTTTTGGGAGTTCTTGCTGAGCAGTAGGGGTAAGAGATACTCCAGTTAGCTCAACCGAGGAAAGGAAGCTGGACAAATCCGTACCTCACGAAAGGGGGCGGGGGCGGGGGCGGGGGGAGTTGGCCAGGGGATGGGCGTAGGGCAGCCAAGGATGAACTGAACAGCTGCGTTTTCCTTCTGCTTTTTACTCCAGGCAAAGAAATCAAGAAATCCAAACTGATCCGAAGCCAGTCTTTTAATAATCAAGCTTTTCATGCGAAATACGGCAACTTAGACAAGTGTGCTAGGTATGGCATGTCAGCTATTCGTGTTCTAACCCAATTTGATTTTGCTAGTTACCTATCTTTACTTATGTGAAATATTTACACTATATAAAATGAGGGTTACTTTTTTTTTTTAATAGGTCAATAGATTGTAAGGGTTCTTCTGTAAAGATTTTATATGAAAAAAATTGTAGCCTGCCAATTTGTATAACAATGGGTATTCTGGCATTCTAGGAGGACTTTCTGCCACGGTGCCGTATAATAGCATCATGGAATCCATACGCTGTTTTATGAGGGAGGCGGTGCTCTGTCTGTCATATGCACCACTCAACTTCTAAGTGGCTGCGGACGTGTCCCATTTGCTAAGTAGAGGTGGACGTCCATTTGCTGTTGATACTGTTTCCTTCTGTAAAGAAGCACTAGTGTGTTTTTGTGGCAAAGTGATCACAACAATTCTTCTGACGATAGATGAGTGTCTAGTTTCCCCTTTGGCCCCACGCACTGAATGATCAACAGTTAAGACGAGGAGAGAGTCAGCATAAATTCCGCGACCCTGACTTTTTATAAATGTTGTACACATACAGTATGTAAGAGCCGCGTATCCATCAATGAAAGTAACTTTAAGTCAACGTAAATGTCTTTAAAAGCATCTGTCAAGAAAGATAACATGGCATGGGAAAGATATGTCTTTCTTTTGTGAAAGATAGCTTACTCTAGCTTTTCAGCTACGTTTTTGGACGTTCTCAATAGATCTATCTGGACTTCCTAATCAATAGAGTGATCTTGAGATGGACAAAGAGATTACAACTGAAGAGAAATTATTTCCAGGAAAATTGTATCCGTATTAGCTGTCGTAGTTGAGCATCGAAAGAAAAACCGATTCTGCTGTAGCAAGTTTCAGGAGATGCTTTTAAGGTACAGAAAGAATAGTTGTTGTGAGGCATGGTAAGCAATAAATTGAGAAGTAAAAGTAGCAACTGTGCTTCCGCCAGAGGTAGAGGAAAGCGTTAAAAGAGATTTAGAAAGACCAAGTGCCTAATGACTAGGGTGACAGAAGCCATGTTCTTGTATTTTAAACCAGTTCACGTTCTTTTCTAGCAAAAGTTCTACAGTAGGATATACACCTTCCGTCTCAGGGTTAGGAAAGACTTCTGTGGTTTCACTAACTGGTAAGTAGAAATCTGAGCTCTTTAAAAAAATAATTGCTAAATTTAATGAATTACTGTTTTCTTTACATGACCTCTTTATTTCTGGAGACAGTGCTCCCCCTAAACTTGTATCTTTATCAAAGGCCTAAATGGTTAAACTTTTCCCTAGCAACTGAGAAAATTCTTGACTATGCCATTTTGTTTTCACCGTCAAGACTCAGAGTTCAACACTTTATTTTTTTTTTAATTTTTTTTTTTTAATGTTTGTTTATTTTTGAGACAGAGACAGAGCATGAACAGGGGAGGGGCAGAGAGAGAGGGAGACACAGAATCCAAACCAGGCTCCAGGCTCCATGCTGTCAGCACAGAGCCCCACGCTGGGCTCAAACCCATAGATGGAGAGATCATGGCCTGAGCCAAAGTCAGATGCTTAACTGACTGAACCACCCAGGCGCCCCAGAGTTCAATACTCTTGAAAGAAAGAAAGGGCAATAATCGAGTAGGTTCTTCCGTAGTCTGAGGCCCTCCTGAGGCACAGATGAAAAGTTTTGCAGTGATTTTTAAAGAAGCTAAAAAGAGTAGGGCTTCATGGTGGATCATATGTAGCCAAACATTTACAATATTACATATTTGAATATTTATACCAGGGGTCAGCAAACTTTTTCTGTAAAGGGCCAGATAGTAAATATTCTAGGCTTTCTTGGCCAAATTGGTTTCTGTCACAATTACTCAACTCTACTGTTGAGTAGAAGCAGCCATAAACAGTACATGATGGATAGGTATGGTTGTGTTCCAATAAAGTTTTATTTACAAAAACAGGCAGCGGGCAAGATTTGGCTTACAGACTTGTAGTTTGCTTACCTCTGTCTTATATAATAGAACACAGTGATACCATGGATAAGGGAAAATATATTGCAAAAAATTGCTAATGACTGTATAGTTGTAACTTTTTGCCTTAGAAATACTGGCTGAAAGTTATTGAGCTATGGTAATTTTTTAGTGTGAGGAATAGCAAATCGACTCAAGAGGTCAGAAACTTTTAAAAGTTGGGTCACATGTCCTTTTCAGGTTGTGTTTTGAGTATTCTGTCTTCCTCTTACTATGTGTTTTTTATTCTCATGAAGAATGTGCACCCACTGGCTGTAAACAGTATGTTTTCATTTGCCAGAAGAGAAAATAGTCCCAATATTAAAGCACTGATATTCATATACCGTATATATAGTAGACTATGAGTAGCATAAGAAACCTGAAAGAATTTGATAGCAGAAACATGTTGAACTAAAATTACCAATGCTTCTTGAAGTGAGGGCCATAAATAATAAAACTATTCATTACTTTTATCTTTGCAAGTCAGCGATTTCTTTAGGAGATACTAAGGGAGCATTAAGGGTTTGTGAACTTTTATTATATATATATTACATACATATAATATATATGTTATATATATATATACATACATATATATACATGTGTATATATATACACATACATATATATACATGTGTATATATATATATACATACATATATATACATGTGTGTGTGTATATATATATATATATATATATATATATATATATATAGAAGTGGTTCTTCAAACTTGCATGGATCCCATCTAGCCTCTTGGAGAGGACTTCAGATGAGCATATTTAAATTTTTTTTAATGTTTACTTATTTTTCAAGAGCGAGAAAGAGAGAGACTGAATATGAACAGGAGAGGGGCAGAGAGGGAGGGAGACACAGAATCTGAAGCAGCCTCCAGGCTCTGAGCTGTCAGCACAGAGCCTATGCGGGGTTCGAACTCCCGAACCATGAGATCATGACCTGAGCTGAAGTCAGACACTCAACCGACTGAGCCACCCAGGATCCCATCCAGCATACAACATGACGTAAATTCACTTGTCAGCTCACCTTAGGCTTTCCTTAGCTGTGACGGTTTCTTAGCCTTTCCTTGTTTTTGGTGACATTCCCAGTTTTGAGAGGTAGTGGCCAAATATTTTGCAGGATGCCCCTCTATTAGAATTTATCTGATGTTTTTCTTACAATTAGACTAAGGTTGTGGGTTGGAGGAAGGGTGACAGAGGTAAAGTGCCATTTTCATCACATCATACCAAGATACACACTGTGACATGTTTTACCACATTTTATGTATTTTATCTCACTGTTTCATGACAGATCACTAGAAATGGGATGTTTGCCCCGGGGGGGGGGATGGGCAAGATGGGGGCAGGGGCGTGGGAGGTGCAGGCTTTGGGGGGTGGGTGAGCAAGGCACAGAGTCAGAAGTATCATCAGCGGCCTTGTAGTAGTGTAGCACGGTGACAGATGGCAGTTACACTTGCAGGGATACAGCACAGCGCATAGAGGAATCACCGTGTTGTACCCTGAAGCTAATTGTGTGTCCACTGTACATGAAAAAAAAAAAAAAAGTTTTACGGATAGAATTCTGTGCATTCCTTAAAATGTTTAAGAAGAAAAACCCCACTTGATTACCTAGAAAAATAGTTAAGATTTACGAAATCACAAAATATGGTATCAAATAGGAGGCACAGGAGGTCCTTATTTGTGTAAGTTATATGCATAGGCGTGCACGTACGTAGCCTGCTAAGGGAAAAGAGACTGAAGCAAATTATATTAGGACGGTTAAAGACTATTGCTTCAGTTGCTAGAATTATGGTATTATAGATAAGTTTTATTTTCATACTGTTTTTGTGTTCTCCACCTTTAAAAATGCTTATAGGTTCTTGTAACGAAAAAATTAACGTGTTATTGCTAATGCTATAAATCATTTCTTGATGCCAGATGATATGTTACTGTTTATTCATTTGTTAAAAATTTTGTAGACCGAGGACCCAGACAAATACATTAAAGCAAGAAAATACTGATTTAAAAAAAATGTTTTTAAAGTTCTGAATTGTAGGGGCACCTGGGTGGCTCAGTCGGTTAGGCGTCCGACTTCGGCTCAGGTCATGATCTCACAGTTTGTGGGTTCAAGCCCTGTGTCGGGCACTGTGCTGACAGCTCAGAGCCTGGGGCCTGCTTCGGATTCTGTGTCTCTCTCTCTCTCTGCCCCTCCCCTGCTTGTGCTCTGTCTCTCAAAAATAAATAAAAAGTGTTAAAAAAATAAAAAAAAAAGAACTTTAAAGTTCTGAATTCTTTTAAAAAAAGCAATGAGGGGTGAGAAATACAAGGAGATAACCACTGCACAGACAGTAAAATGTCTAAAATTAGAAAGACTCACAATATCAAGTGTGTGTGAGGATGTAAAGCAACTCTCCAGAACGCTTATTCGTTGCTGGTGGAAATGCAGAATGGTACAACCACTTTGGGCAACTAGTTGGAGGTTTCGTATGCAGTTAAATATGCACTTGGTATGTGACCCAGCAGTTCCAGTCCTAGTCTTTTACTTGGCAAGAAATCAAAACGTATATCCATACACAGACTTGTACACACTTGTTCATAGCAGCTTCCTTTGTAATAGTCAAAACTGGAAAAAATCCAAATGTCTATCAGCAGGAGAATGTATAAGCAAATTTTGATATATCCGTACAATGGCGTATCTGTCACCGATAAAAAGGAATGAAGTCTTGATACACGCAAAAACCAGGATGAATCTCAAACGAATTGTGCCGAGTGAAAGAAGACAGAAATACTGTATGATTCTATTTACGTAAAGTTCTAGAAAATGCAAACTAACCTTTAGTGACAGGAGGCCGATTGCCTGCGGTGTGAGGCGGGGCGACCAGAGTGTGGGAGGTAGGGATCAACAGGGTTCCCTCTTGATGGTGGCGATGCCTTCATGGCTGTGTACGTCTGTCAGACCTTGATCTGCGTGGTTTATTGCCCGTAAACTGTATCTTGATAAAATTGATTTTAAAAGAAAAAAAGTCAGCTGTCATTAACCCCAGGTTAGCCTCTTTCTTTGCTTATTCAGTACGTCTGACTGTACTTGAACTCCTTTCAGATGATTCATTCCGCACTCGGAATGCCTGTAGTGCCCCAACCACCTTTTCTCCCAACGCTTCCCTGCCGGGCACCTCCCGTGGGACAGGTAACTCCGTCGATCCAAAGAGCAGTGGGAGCAAAGAGACACCACCACGAAAGGCTACCTTGTAAGTACTCCAGTGCTGTGCGAAGCGTACCATTCTAGGCTTTTCTCAGGCACTTCCCTTCCCACTTAAATGCTTTCCGAACGACAGACAATGTCCACAGTGAGGAAATGGTATAAATTGAAAGGAGTTATTGTCACGTGCGTCTCTGTCGGCTCAGATACTTTATGTGAGATGACTTATATACGGCAAAGACACCGTAGCCTTAGGGAATCAGCAGGAAACTTCAGACGGCTCCCATTAATATCCGAGACGCATTTATTTTTCCGTGAGGTGTTTGCATTTAGGGGATTTTTCTCTGAGGAGACACTGGGTGCTAACCGCATCCCTTTCGAGCAGCCAGCTTACGTACACAGTATTTAATCACCCGGCGCTTCGAAAGGTGGGTACAGCGAATGCCACTGGAGAAATACTACTGCAGCCCGTGATCCAGAGCTGTGGGTCCCGCAAACTGGAGATTTCTACAGACTGTACCTGGCCTTCAGTGTGGTGGTTAGAAAGGGCCTCTGTTCTTCTTTGTGATTCCTTTCTGTGCGCTATTTATAGCCGTTGTTTGAATTGTGGAAGCCTTTGGTACTTTCAGTTTAAACAGTTAGGAGAGTAGACTATAAAAATCTCCATGGTTGGGGCACCTGGGTGGCTCAGTCAGTTGAGCGGCCGACTTCGGCTCAGGTCATGATCTCGCGGTCCTTGGGTTCGAGCCCCGCGTCGGGCTCTGTGCTGGCAGCTCAGAGCCTGGGGCCTGTTTCGGATTCTGTGTCTCCCTCTCTCTCTGACCCTCCCCCATTCATGCTCTATCTCTCTCTGTCTCAAAAATAAATAAATGTTAAAAAAAAAAAAAAAATCTCCATGGTGAGAGATCACATCAAGGTGGAACAGATTCATCCCAGATGCCCAAACGATCGTTAAGGTGTACTCTTTCATATAGGACACCTGGACCTTCTGAGTAGAATGGACCTTAACCAGGACTCTGGTTTCCTTTTAAGCGTATCTCACTGAATTCATGAATATTCTCTAACGAAGTTGCTCGAATGCATCTTTTTTGCAGAAACTTCATGCTTTGGTCCCATTTAGGAACTGAACTATATCTTAATTTAGTCTAAATTTTAATTGGCCACTGGTATGTATACAAATATGGATGTATTTAAAATTCATTTAAAACTTAGGAACAAACTTATTGAATGGAGCTCTAGCAAAGAGTAGGACTGTATCATAGAAGAAAGCAATAGCAAATAGAAAAGGTAATACTGATATTAAAGGGTTTGTTTTTGTTTTGAGTTTAGTTTTGTTTATTCTTGAGAAAGAGAGAGCAGGCGGGGGAGGGGCAGAGAGAGAGGGAGACAGAATCCCAAGCAGGCTCCGTGCTGTCAGTGCACCGCCCGATGTGGGGCTTGAACTCGAACCGTGAGATGATGACCTGAGACAAAACCAAGGGGCAGACACTTAACCGACTGAGCCGCCCAGGCGTCCACTAATATTACGGATTAGTAGCACTCATACAAAGGGTACTTTTATTTACGGAGAATGTTCTTTGCCCCAGC
The DNA here is from genome assembly GCF_007474595.2 of Lynx canadensis. Taxonomy (NCBI): domain Eukaryota; kingdom Metazoa; phylum Chordata; class Mammalia; order Carnivora; family Felidae; genus Lynx; species Lynx canadensis. The sequence goes on from NC_044308.2 coordinate 136,464,064, forward strand.
AATTACTTACTGCTCAAGCGATTATACTATGGAAATTCCATGTAGAAGTCCTGAGGATAGAGGCAGGACAGGGTAATGGTCTATAGAGAGCATGGAGCTGGAGCCTTGTGCCCTGGTTCCAGTGTCAGCTAACTACTGCGTACAATTCATTTCAGCACTCTGGGCCTCATTGTGCCCATCTGTGAAATGGGAGGGTGGACTCGTGCTTCATCACTTAAGGTATCTTCTTCCAGTTCTCGCGCCCTGGTCCTTCCTGTCTGTCAGCCTAGTCCCTCTTCCTCTCAAAAGCTTGCCCTAGAATTCTTCTATCGAAGAACATACTTAATGAGCAGAATGTAATTCATTCTCTTCCCAACTTATTTTTCTAAATGCCATAGACATTTTTTAACGTAAAGATTGCTAAAAGCTAATATTTATACCAGCTCTCCTTTATTTCCGATTACTGTCTTTATCTGTTCTTTCGTTGTTGAGCATGTTTTTACTTTTTATAGACTGAATTTTCTCTTGCTCAATATATATAATTATATTTGTAGAATTACATAATCAAATTATATAATTGATGGTTAAAAAAATAAATGGAGACACACTCTAAAAAATCCCATCATGTGTCTCCTCTTTTCTGAATGTTTTGAAGAAGGAGGAATGTTGGTATTATAGCTGCTTTTTTATTTATTTATTAAAAAAAATTTTTTTAACATCTGTTCATTTTTGAGAGACAGAATACAAGTGGGGGAGAGAGGGAGACACAGAATCCAAAGCAGGCTTCAGGGTCCCAGCTGTCAGAGCCTGGAGCAGGGCTTGAACTCACAAACCATGTGATCATGACCCGAGCCAAAGTCGGCCGCTTAACCGACTGAGCCGCCCGGGCGCCCCTTCAGCTGCATTTTTAGCAGGAGGCTGGATATCAAATCCGTAACTGTATTTTGGTGGAATGTTCTAGTCTGCATTTTGTCACGAGTGCACCGTGCCGCGTGACTGGAACAGGTGATTGGTGTCTACGCTGGGCTTGTTTCTGTGAAGTGTTATCCACAATTCGGTGCCCGTTGCTGCATCTGGATGAAAATACTCCTTTTTCCTTAAAATAAGCTTATGAAGGGGCGCCTGGGTGGCTCAGTCGGTTAAGTGGCCGACTTCGGCCCAGGTCATGATCTCGCGGTCCGTGAGTTCGAGCCCTGCGTCGGGCTCTGTGCTGACAGCTCAGAGCCTGGAGCCTGTTTCAGATTCTGTGTCTCCCTCTCTCTGACCCTCCCCCATTCATGCTTTGTCTCTCTCTGTCTCAAAAATAAATAAACGCTAAAAAAAATAAAAAATAAAAAAAAAAAAAAGCTTATGAAGTGATCTCAGAAGGTATTAATTATCTCAGTTTTGCTTCTCCAAAAAATTCCATGCGGTACGTTCTCCAGCTTTTCAGTGTCCTAGAGATGATACATCTGGTATTTCAGAGTACCAGTGTCTTGAAGGAGGTATCGGGATGCGTCGTATCGTATGTCCTTTAAAGCCAGATAGTTCATATGCTTGGGCCTGTGTTAATTTCCACTGTTGTCCTACCAAAAAAAAAAAAAAAAAAAAAAAAAAAAAAAAAGGCAGGAAGAGCTGTATGAATGGAATTGAATGCTTTGTTAGATGTGCATGGGATTTGGTAATTAAAGATAGTTCCAAGAAATCTTTAATGTGGAATTTCTTTTTCGTTTAAACAGAATCCTCATATATTAGATTTATTTAAAGTAAATTACGTTTCTTATTTACTTTGTAAACATTGAACGGATACAGTTTTTCATGTTTTCTCTTTTTCTCTTCACTCTCTCTTTCCCTCCCTTTCTGCCTCTTCCCCTCCCTCCCTTCTTTCTGTCTTGACAAAGAAAATCGAGAAAATCCAATCCTTAAATCATCCGCTTGATGAAGAAGGCAAAAGAAAGACAACTGGAGATAATGTGATTGATGGACAAAAGCTAAAGCAATGGCTGGGGCGTTTTTTTGTTTTTTTGGTTTTGTTTTTTTGGGTTTTTTGTTTTTTTTTTTTTTTTTGTTGATGAATGGAGAAGAGACCCATAATGGCAGCTGATGTTGATAAACTTTCCGTATTTGAAATTAGATTCCCTAGGTGGTATAATATGTATTTCTTGAGTAATAATGTGATTACAGAATTCCAATGTCATAGTGAAGTGCAACGAAAACCAACTTTAGGTGTCCGCTTTAGGCACTGCTAGAGAGGAGACCAGTCTGCGTTCATCTGTGCAGGAAACCAGCTGTTTAATTGTTCTAGAGTTTTAGCATTCAACCATTCGATGAAAGTCCAAATCAACTGAAATTGCTTTAGCTGATCACTTGAAGGGGCCTTGGGAGTAAGAGAGGCACTGCATTTTCTCACAAATCTCCAGGCCCAATTGAAAAGTCACACTGGAAAGGGTATGAGCAGCTGGCCGCGATTTTATCGGTCCCACGGTTGTGGCGGCGGTGTTGTTCCTGGACGTTCTGAGATTTCCATTTGGCATTGAAAATTCTACAAAGATTTCTGAAAACTTTAGGTACAACTACCTTAAAAATAATAGATTGATGATTTCATTTCCTAGAAGAATTTATTTTATAAATACTTTGTTTACACTTTAGATTGTACTTGTCCTTACTGAATTTAAAATGATGAACCTAGTTTGAATCAGCTGTTATTCTAAGCTATCATGCTTAAGCTACGTCAACAGCATTCATTTGTACTGATGCTAATATTCCCATCAAAATTTGCCTGTGGAACATACACAATTCTTAATTTTAAAATGTCAGTTCTTGAGATCTACTGTATGAAGCTATTGTCAGCTTCCCTATTTCAAAATGCAATCAGCATCTAACTCTATTGATATTAGAAAATATTTGTTTTTTAAAATACATTGATGTATGATAAAGATGATCTAATTTGTGAATGCATACGCGCGTGTGGTTACTTTTTATAATGTGAAATGATGAATAATGAATTGACTCAAAATAAAACATAGGTTAATGAGATACCTGTGTTTGTGAGAAAAGTTTTAAGTACTTACCTGCAGTTTTTTTTTATTCCACCATTAAGTAGAGTAAGACCGTTCATTTTGAAGGAATGGCTGAGAACCACCCCAACATCAAGTATAAATTACTCCGGGGGCAGCAACTCAATGTGAGACTTCTCCCAGACGTTTATTTTCCCTTTTCCTTTCATATGACCTCTTTGGAGCTAGTTTTAGTGATTCTTACTATCTTTCACTTAAGGACAGTCAGGTAAATGGAATTGTTGAACTCCTCAGTTTGTCAGGAATTAAAAATCGGGTAAAAACCAGGTTTGAGTGACGGGACAGTATCGACTCAGTGAATTCAGTATTCTTTGTGGATCTCATGTAACTGTTTCGACCGTGACCTCTGTTAGCATCTCTAACGTGAACCTGACTACGTGACTAGGAGAGCACGTGTGCGGTGTGTGACGTCCAATCACGTTCTTCCTGCACTTGGATTCATACTCGGCATTGACTCTGTTGCTTTAAATAAAATGGAGAATTTCACTTTATTTGTTCAATAATGACTCATAATAATAATAGCAGAGTTAGGGGATTTATTTTCCACCATGCATGCGGGAAAAGAGTAAAGTGTTTTGCCAGACCCCAGTGTCCCCTTCCTCCCCTGCGTCCCTTTTGCCCTTACGGTCTGCACCGCCCCACGCACCGCCAGGGCCCACGCTGATGGTGCTGCTCGGATTGCTTGCACACAGACACAACTGAAATCTCACGAGAGTGAGGATCACGTTCAAGAACATCTATCCCCTCCTCCAAGGTGACCATAATTTTGATTGCCGTCTGACTCAGAGGTGCCTGGGGGGGGGGGGGAATGTGTTCATTCGTCCATTCATTCATTCATTCATTCATCATGCATCATTCATTCCCAGCTCCCATGCTCAGTCAACCCTCCTTGAGTGTGCACCCCTTGCGTGGGCCTCAGGTTGGGCACGCGTTGGCTGGTTGTCCCCCCCCCCCCACTGGCCCGTGGGCATATACACCCCTCACCCCTTTTCCCTTACTCCTTTATTACCTATCTAGGTCCTTACTTTTTTTTAAATTTTTTAAATATTTATTGATTTTTGAGAGAGATTGAGAGAGAGAGAGAGAGCCAGAGAGCTGGGGAGGGGCAGAGAGAGAGAGGGAGACACAGAATCCGAAGCAGGTTCCAGGCCCCAAGCTGTCAGCACAGAGCCCGATGTGGGGCTCGAACTCACGAACTGAGATCATGACCTGAGCTGAAGTCGGACACTTCACCGACTGAGCCATGTGTTGGCTCCGGGATGAAGGAAACGGTCATTTTGGTGTATTTTTTATGGGGTCTCTCAGGAGTGGTAACCGTGCTTGATTTCAGGGAAGCGAGATGATAACAACGGGTAAGCGAGGGGCCGGGGGCAGTTGGCGAACACAGTTTAAGCCAACGATGGATGCAAAAACGTGATCACGCGGAAGGTAGCTGTTAGCCTCCCAGGGACCGGGCACCTCGCTCTGTGGACCGCCCCAGCGTATCTCAGTGTCAACCGACAGGTGGATGAACAGGTGTGACCTCTCGGTCAGAGAACCTCAGGCCGTTGGGGACCCAGCGGACCGGAAAGCGATGAGCCCCGGGGGGCGGGTCCAGGGGGAGGGCAAGGGCTTACCTGATGGTCAGCGACTCAGACCACCTCCGAATGGTGTCCCTGCTCAGCGCGGCGATGACTGTGTCCATCTTCCCCTCGTCTGGGAGGATGAAGAAGACGGTCTCGTTGCCCGTGTAGTCCAGCTGTACCAGCTGACAGGGGAGCACCCGGTCTTTCAGGTACTTGATGGGGCTCGACTGGAACATCGTGGGCACGGTCACCACGGTGCTCTCGTTCACATAGAAGTTCTCCTCCCTGGTGCTTTCCGGGTCGAAGGGCTGTGCCCACGTGCCTGGGAGAGGAGGGAGGGGGAGGGCAGGAGTCAGGCCCGTGAGAGTGGGTGGCAGGAGAGCTCTAGGCCGGGTCGCGGCCCCCACCAGGGAGGCGGGAGGTTCCCGGTAAGGTACGAAATCCCCGGCACTTTTGAGCCCGTTGTATTCTCCACCTCTTGGCACGGACTGAGGGTTCACTGTGTTCCTGAGCTGCTAAAAACGGGAGGAGGGAGACAGAGGAGAATGCTGGCCCTTGGATTTGGGGGTCGGATTCAGGAAACCAGATTTTGCCTCCCACCCGAGCCCGCAGTGGATCCCGGATTGGAGGGCTCCGAAATCGTGTCGAAGGGAACTCGGGCTGCGAAGTCGAGGTCAGGAGTGGGGGAGGTTTGGAGCAACGGACCGCCCGTCCCGTCCCCGCGCCTTGACGTCAGCCACAGAAGCCCAGCAGGCACCCTGGCCCCCCGTGGACCGTGCCCACTCCCCCGAGGGCCACACCCCATTTCCTGCGGGCAAAGTCAGGATAAGATGCCCTTGAGGTCACAGGCTCACACCAGCGGCTGGACTCGAAGCCCTCCGCCGTGTTCCGCGATGGCATCCCGTAGCCTCTCTGCCTGCCTCGTGATGGGGAGCTCACTACCTTCACGGACCAGACTCTCCACCACTGGTCAGCTCTTCACGGGAAGAAAATTGCTCCGAGAGCCAAAGCCCGCCTGATCGTGAGGCCTGTCTGCTGAGCCCCTTCGACCCTTCTGGGCTCATTCCAGGCAACCGTGAGTCCTCTCACAGGTGACAGAACTCTGGGTATTTAAAGACGTGGGCAGATCTCGCCAGGGCCTCCGGTGCCTTAGGTTAAGACTCTCCAGGCCTGGAGATGACTGGGGACCCTGCATCCTGGGTCCCCGGTGTCTTGGATGCCTTCGGCCTGAAAGCCCCGGCGCCCTTGTGAGGTCTCTGTGTCCCAACTGAGGCTGCCTGGAGGTGGCGGCCAGAGCAGAGGTCCAGGCAGGCCGCTCTCCATCCCGCCGCCTGCAGGATCTGCGGACCACAAGGCCGGAAGTCTTGTTCTGTGCAGCCTCAATCTCCGTGAAGGGCTCCCAAGGGAGGCAGTAGGGAGAGGTGGGCGGAGCCGGGGAAAGGGCCGGGTGGATGCGGGGCCTGGAGCCTATGCCCCGCCCCCTCCCTGGTGCCTGAGTGTGACGTCACAGCCTGGCTGTCTCACCGCAAGGGGGATCGTTTGAGGGCTTTCAAACCATCCTCCAGAGGAGGCCTGGGACCCCCTGGACTGAAGGCAGTGGTTCACTTACTAAGTGGTGGTTTACCTGTCCGACTTCCAGCAAAAAAAAAAAAAAAAAAAAAAAATGAATTTTTTTCAGGGTTAGGTTTTTCCTTGGGCACAAAACAAAATACAGAATGGGGCCCGACCTCTATTTTAGGGGATTTTTTTTTTCCTTGAAAGTTCTCGGGCCATGAGAACTCGGGGTCGGGAAACTTAAGAATTTATGGGGGCAAACTGGGGAGAGCAAGGATGATTCCTGCGGAAAACCTTCTAACGATATTTTTAGTGTTCTCAAAAAAAAGAAAAAAAGCTGTCGAGAGAGTCCACTAAGTAAGGAACATGCCAGGGACACTTTGCCTGCCCTGAGTTTAGTGACGATAGCTGTGCCACTGCTCATTGCTACTTATTATGCCGGCCTTCTGGAAACATATTAGGGTAGCCCCAGCTTAAACAGGGGCTTGCCACTTAGTTTGGCTGTGTTCTGGAAAATCTGTGTACAACAAAGCAGCACACGCCCCTGTCGGCTCTCGCATTCAGATTTCTATTTCCAAAGCCGTTCGGATTTTATCACCAGGAACTACTCTTTTCCATCAGCTCAGTCCCACTGTGGTCGTGAGAACATTGAGAAACTGCCAGATGACGTCACCAAATGACGTCACCAAACGACGGCTGTCCCACAAGCCCCCTCGCGGGCCCCGGAGCACCCCTTCCCGCGTACTGGGTTTACTACACTCTGCTTCCAAGGAAGTGCTGCCAGAATCTCTTTGCAACCACTGTTGAGCTCCTGCCATGTGCCAAGCACTGTGCAAAGGCACTGGGGCCTCCAAAGAGACAAGGATACCAGGCAGGAGCACACAGTCTGTGGGAGAGATGGCCTGTGGAGTTTGGGGGAGCACTCGGAAACCTTTCTGGGCAAACATTCCCAGAGTCCTTGACCCTCCCGCGATTGAGTGCAAAGAACACGAATGGAAACACCAAAGATCCTGAAGGGCCAACTAATATTTGACAAGGGAGCCAAGATAACTCAATGGAAAAAGATAGTCTCTTCAATACCTGGTGCTAGGAAAACTGGGTATTCATGCAAAAGAATGAAGCTGGACCCACATCCTACACCACATGCAAAAGTTAACTCAAAGTGAATTAAAGATCGGAAACCATAGGGCGCCTGGGTGGCTCAGTCAGTTAAGCATCCGACTCTTGACTTCGGCTCAGGTTACGATCGCGCAGTTCGTGAGTTTGAGCCCCACATCAGGCTCCGTGCTGATGGTGAAGAGCCTGCTTGGGATTCTCTCTCTTTCCTCTCTCTGCCCCCTCCGTCTCAAAATACATAAATAAACGTAAAAAAAATCTGAAACCATAAGGCTAGAAAACATAGGGAAAAAGAAGCTCCCTGAAATTGATTTTGGTGCTTTTTGGATATGACTCCAGAATCGCAAACAACAAAAGGAGAAATAAACAAGCAGGACAAACTAAAAAGCTTCTGCACAGCCAAAGATACAATCAACACAACGAGAGGCGGCCTACAGAATGGAAGAAAACATTTGCAGACTGCATATTGGATAAGGGGCTACTATCCCCAATATATAAGGAGCTCATATACTTTGATAGCAGAAAGCAAATAATTCGACTAAAAAATGAGCGGAGGCCTTGAATAGGTATTTTCCCACAGAAGACGTACGAATGGCCAACAGGTACATGGAAAGGGGCCCAACATCCCTCATCGCCAGGGAAATCCAATCAAAGCCACATGAGCTATCACCTCCCACCTGTGCGTGTGGCCAGTGGCAAAAAGACGAGAGAGAACAAGGGTTGGTGAGGATGTGGAGAAGAAGGAGCCCTCGTGCCCTGCGGGCGGGAACGCAGCTCGGTGCAGCCGATTTTACGTGGAGAACGGTAGGGAGGTTCCTCAAAAAGTTAAAAACGGAAATTCCGTATGATCCAACAATCCCACTCCTGGGAATACATCAGAAGGAAATTCACTCACCGTCTCAAAGAGATAAAGACATTATCTGTACTCCTATGTCCGTCACAGCGTTATTGACAATAACCAAGATGCGGAAGCAACTTAGGTGTCCACTGATGGATGGATGGATGGGTAAAGAAAACGCGTGCGCACACACACACACACACACACACACAGAGATATTATTCAGCTACAGAAAAAAGAAGGAAAACCTGCCATTTGTGATCATATGGATGAATCTCGAAGGCATTATCCTAAGTGAAATGAGTCAGACACAGGAAGACAAATACTGTATGATCTCACATGTATGTAGAATCTAAAAACCTAGAACTCCTACCACGTGAGGGGATGTGGGTGTCAGCTCGCCTTATCTTGGGGGTCATTTTGCAGTTTGCGCGTATATCAAGTCATCACGCTGTAGGTCTTGAACACAGGCAGTTATAAACTAATTATGTCTCAGTAAAAGTGGAGGGAAAAAATTGCTGCCTTGGCCGGGTCAGCCTCACACCCTCCCGGGAGGGACACCGCTGCCAGGTGGGCCTCCAGGCTGGTGCAGAGGACGGAAGACAGAAGGAGGGGGGCTTGACATGACGGTGAGTCTGTCCAGGTAGCATAGAGCTGGGGGGGGTGTGGTTGGCTAACGGGGGGCACTGAGTAGGAGTTGGAGAGAAGAGAAAAGGGCAAGTGAGGATTCTTTCTGGAGACTATGATCGATGAGCTTTGAGGTTGTTGAGAGATACATATTAAATGTGGTTATTACCTTTTCCCCCCCGTTTCACTTGCATTTCTTCAAATATGACTGGTTAACTGAGACCGAACCACCTGAGCGCAGGCTTATAAGGTCTAACAAGATGTTTGTTAAAAATGAGGTGTGGGAAGACTGTAGGGGGTGCTCACGAGAAGCAAGGATTTGCCTGAGGGAATCAGGGGAGGCTTCATGGAGGAGGTAACTTTTGAGCCAAGATTTGATGAGTGGGAAGAAGTTTTTGGCGCAGGCAGGTTGGGGGCGGCTCAGGGGACAGAAAGAGTATGGGTTTTGCGGCAGGCAGAATGGCCGCCCAAATATGCCCACATCCTAATTCATGGAACCCGTGAATCTGTTATGTTACATGGCAAGAGGACATTAAGGTTGCCAATCGGCGATGTAGAGAGGACGAGATCATTCTGGATTATCCAGGTGGGCCCAGTATGGTCACAAGGGTTTGCTTAAGAGTGGAAGAGGATGGTGGGAGGGGCAGGGGCAGAGGAGAGGTCATGGTCATGTGCTAACGGGCTTTAAGAGCAAACGAAGGGCCCAGCAGCCAAGGAACGCAGGTGGCTTCTAGAAGCTGGAAGGGCAAGGAACCGATTCTTCCTTGGAGCCTCCGGAAGGAACGTAGCCTTGCCAACACTTTTACTTTAACCGCCGCGTGACCCATTTTGGACTTCTGACCTCCAGCATTGTTAAGATAATAAATCCACGTTGTTTTACGCCACCGTGTTTGTGGTGGTTTGTTAGAGCAGCCATAGGGAACTAATTCAGGCTTCCATGAGGACAGGCGTGCTCCCGGACCGGAAGGAACTCGGTGTGGTTGGACACTGTGCACGTGTGCATGTGGGCGTGGGCGTGCTGTGTGCTGTGTGTGTTAAGGTGTGCCTGCACGTGTAATTGCTCTGTGTGCATACGTGTGTGCGTACAGGTGTGTGCACGTGTGCTCACGTGCACGCTGTGTGTGTGTGTGTGTGTGTGTGTGTGTGTGAGCGTGCTGTGTGTTGGGAAGTTGGAAGAGGGAAAACGTTGAGATGTGAGGCTGGAGAGGACAGAGAAGCAGATGTCTCTAGGCCAGGGTCCTCAGCCTTGGGATGATAGCCACTCTGGGGCAGATATCATTGTGGGGGCTTTCCTGTGCATTGTAGGAGGCTTAGGGGCCTCTCTGGCCTCTACTTACTAGATGCCAGGAGCACACCCCACTGTACCCGCAGGTGTGACAACCCAAAATGTCTCCAGACACTGCCAAGCGTCCCTGAGGGTGGAAGGAGGAGGTGGAGATTACCCTGGGTTAAGAACCACTGCCGTAGACTAAGGATTGTAGATTTTATTCTCAAGGATAAGGTATCCCTTGGGGCGCCTGGGCGGCTCAGTCGGTTAAGGGTCCGACTTCGGTTCAGGTCATGATCTCGCAGTTCACAAGTTCGAGCCCCGCGTCAGGCTCTGTGCTGACGGCTCAGAGCCTGGAGCCTGCTTCAGGTTCTGTGTCTCCCTGTCTCTCTGCCCTTCCCCCACTCACACACACACTCTCTCTTTCTCTCTCCCTCTCTCTCTCTCTCTCTCTCAAAAATAAATAAACATTAAAAAATTAAAAAAAAGAATAACGTATCCCCAAATTATCTGATCATAAATACGATTGGGGGAGGGGGCCTTGTTAAAAATGCAAACTTCTGGGACTTTCTCCCAGCAGTTTCGCTTCAGTACGTCTAGCATGGGCTCTGCAATCTATAATTTTAACAAGTCCCCATGGTGACTTCTATGAACAAGAACTTTGGAACACCCTGCTCCAAACTGGGGAGGAAGGGCTGGAGTTTGGTGGAGATGGCACTTGCTCAGAGCTGGCTGTGAATTCTGGGGGTGTGTGTAGCCTGGGGGCCATGTGGGGGGAGTTTCTGGGGGGCAAGGGCTGTGTCTGGCTGGGCTTCCAGCCCCTGGCCCAGTGCCCGACTCCCGGCCAGCACTCAGACAACATACGTAGACCACGGGGTGGTCGGACTGTTCACCATTACATGTTTGGGCCTTGAATGAACCTACCGGAGCTTGGGTGAGTGGCTCAATTCTTCTAGGTGTCATTTTGAACATTTGTAAGATGGTATCATTCTACTTTCCTAAGAGGACTGTGGTGACGACAGAGATTCACAGGTGAAAATGTGCTTTGTAAAATCCAAGATGTTGCCCAAGAATGCACCCTGGGTTTTGATGGCTCCTACTGTTCTTGGCAATGGGATGGGTGGGGCCGGGGGGGGGGGTACCTTTGAAGAAGATGTAGTTGACCAGGATGAGCGTGGCTGAACTATCCATCTTCGAGAACAAGTTCACAATTTTCCCATGGGTCTTATTTTCGATGTACTCATTGATTTGTCTGCTGGCTCCAGCCCAGTCCTCGAAATCCGTAGCCAAGACCTCCAACCCATAGTAGTGCTTGCTGTCTGCCGAGAACGACCCCAGCAGCTCCAGGCTGCGGTCAAGGAACAAGGCGTTACCCATAGCCATCTCCAGTGTGGCGTCTGACTCCTTGTGGATGTGGTGCAGGTGCTGAAAACCCTGGTGGATCTCAGCTTCGGATGTCTTGGTGAGGTTGAAGCCCAGGCCCTGGAGAAGCTGGGCCCGCGTGTAGCCACGGGCGCCCAGGGACAACATAGCTAAGGCCATGGAGATGCTCAAGGGAGAGATGAAGACATTCTCGCCAGGAGCTGAAGCCACTAGATGCCTATATAGGGTAAAGGCAAAGTCAACATTGTTTGGAGCCAAGTCCCGGTGAGGGCTCCTTGTGCTCACATCGGTGTCGGGGTCCTGAGCCTGGACGGTCCAGAGGTCACGGGTGGATAGCCAGAGGAAACAGGTGCACAGGGAAAGCAGCATCGTCCGGGATGGTCCAGCCCTGCCAAATCAGGAATGCTCATTAGACAATGTGGGGCCTCCAAGGCAGTGGGGCATGGCGAAAAGGTGGGCAGAAGACCCCATGGAAGGCCCCATTCAAGCCTCAGTTCCTTCCTCCCCATTGGCTGTGTGACCTGGGGCAAGTCAGGACTCTGGGCCTGGAAGTATGATTATACCTGCTATGATTTATCAAGTTCCTACCAGGCGCCCAACGCTGACCTATGTGTTTTGCCTATATTTCTCATTTTATCCTCACTGACAAACAAATCAAGTAGGTATTATTATTATGATTTGACGTAGGCAGAAAGGGAGGCCCAGGAAGGTTAAAAATCTGACCAAGTGATACATTCAAAGAATTGAAAGAAGAAAACTATCAACTAAGAATCCTGTACCTGGCAAAACAATCTTTTCCAAAAAAAATTTTTAGTGTTTATTTATTTTTGAGAGATAGAGCATGAGTGGGGCAGGGGCAGAGACAGAGAGAATCTGAAACAGGCTCCAGGCTCTAAGCTATCAGCGCAGAGCCCGATGCGGGGCTCGACCTTGGGAACGGTGAGATCATGACCTGAGCCGAAGTCGAATGCTTAACCGACTGAGCCACCCAGGTGCCTGGGTAAAACCATCCCTTAACAATGAGGGAGAAATCTAGACAGTCCCAGATGAACAAAAGCTGGGGGAGTTCATTGCCACTAGACCTCACCTGTAAGAAAGGCTGAAGGGAGCCCTTCTGGTTGAAATGAAAGGATAAATAAATACCATCTATAGGAAGAAATAAAATCTCTCGTGAAGGTAAATATATGAACAATTAGAAAAACTTGTATTATTGTAATTTTGCTTTCTAACTCCACTTTTTATTTTTGATATGATTTAAAAGACAAATCCATGAAAAGCAATTATTAGTCTATGTTTTTGGATACACAACGAATGAAGATGTGATTTGTGACTTAAGTACCTGAAAGGATGGGGGGTATGGAGCTGCATAGGAACAAGGTTTTTGTATGCTGTTGAAATTAAGCTGGCATAAATTCAAGTGAGAGTGTTATAATTTTAGGGGGTTAAACGTAATTTCCGTGGTAACCATACCAAATCCAGACAGAGAACCTATAAAGAAAGAAAACTACAGATAAATATTGCTTATGAGCATTGACGTACAAATCATCAGCAAAATCCTAGCAACTAGAATTCAGCAGTACATTAACAGGATTACACACTATGACCAGGTGGGATTTATTTCTGGAATGCAAGGATGGTTCCACATGTAAAAATCAACCAATGTGCTGTAGCACATTAACAGGACGAAGAAAAAAAAAAGACCACGATCGTCTCAGTTGATGCAGAAAAAGCATCAACTTTGGCATTATTCCACACAGCCTTTCAAGATAAAAGCATTTAACAAACTAGGACTAAAAGGAAAGCACTTCAATAAAATTAAAAAAAAAAAAAACATATATGAAAGGCCCACAGCTAATGTAATGGTGAAAGATTGAAAACTTTTCATCTAAGATTTGGAACGAGGCGTGATGCCTGCTTTTGCCTTTTCTACTTAACACAGTCCTGGAAGCTCTAGCCAGAGAAATGAGGCAAGAAAAAGAAATGAAAGGCATCCAAATTGGAAAGGAAGAAGTGAAATTATCTCTGCTCATAGGCAACCTGATCAACATCACAGAAACATGTGGAAAACACTAAAGATTCTACAAAAGCTCTGCTAGAACCAATAAATAAATTCAGCAAAGTGACAGGCTACAAAATCAACACACACACACACACACACACACACACACACACACTAATCAGTTCTGTTTCCATATACTAACAATGAACAAGCTGGAAAGGAAATTAACAAAACAATTCCATTTACAATAGTATCAAAAAGAATAAAATACTTAGGAGTTAACTAGGGAGGTATAAGACTTGTGCACTGAAAACTGCAAAACATGGCTGAAAGAAACTACAGAAGGAGATAAATAAATGAACAGACATGCTGTGTTCATGGATTGGAGGACTTAATATTCTTAAAGTTGTCAATATTACCCTAAGACATCTAGTGATTAGACGCAATCCTTATCAAAATCCCAATGATGCAATCTGCAGAAATAGGAAAATCCATTCTAGATTTACAAGAATTCGTAGAGAATCTCAGGGGAACTTGAATAGCCAAAAATAGTCTTGAGGAAGAAGAACAGAGTTGGAGATCTCATACTTCCTGATTTTTACATTTCATATAAAACTGCGAAATCAGGGGCACCTGGATGGTTCACTCGAGTGTCTGACTCTCAATTTCGGCTCTGGTCGGGATCCCAGAGTCATGGGATCAAGCTCCACGTCGGGCTCTGTGCTGAATGTGGAGTCCGCTTGGGATTCTCTCTCTCTCTCTCTCTCTCTCTCCCTCTGCCCCTCTCCCCCACTCGTGCTCTCTCTCAAAACACAAAACAAAATAAAAAGACAACAGTCAAAACAGGGTTGTACTGGCATGAAGGCAGACATAGGGACCAAATGGAATAGAATGGAGAACCCAGAAATAAACCCGTGCATATACAGTCAAATAATTTTTGATGAGGGTGCCAAGACCATTCAATGGAGAAAGGACGGTCTTTCCAACAAATGATGCTGGGGGAACTGGATTATACATATGCAAAAGAATGAAGCTGGACCCTTATCTTATATCATATACAAAAATGGACCAAAGACCTCAACGTAAGGGAGAAATAAAACTCAGAAGAAAACATAGAGAAAATACTTCGCGACACTGGATTTAGTGATGATTTCTTGGACATGACACTAAAGGTACAAGCAACAAAAGAAAAAATTAGACATACTGGATTCTTTAAAAATTCTTGTTCACTCAATAGAGTAGAAAGGCAACCCACAAAATGGGGGAAAATATTTGCAAATACCATATCCGATAAACGACGAACGTCCAGAGTAGAGAAAAACTCAAGTACAAAAAAATAATAAAACAATGCAATTCAAAAAATGGGCCAAGATGTTGAGCACACATCTCTTCAAAGAAGGCATACGGATGGCCAACAGGCACGTGAAGAGATGCTCACATTGACGTCATTGGGGAAATGCAAATCAAAACCACAATGAGATACAACTCAGACCCATTAGCGTGGCTATTTCAAAAATCAAACCGAACGCAACAGCCAAACAGAAAACAGGTGTTGGATATGGAGGACTTGGAGACCCTGTACCTTGCTGGTGGGGATGGTAAATGGTGTAGCCAGGTGGAAAAGACAACAGCAGTGCCTCAAAAAAGTTAACACAGAGTTACCATATGACCTAGCGATTCTTCTGAGCATATACACAAAAGAATTGGGAGCAGAGATTTGAGCAGATATTTGTACACCCCGATGTTCACAACGGCATTATTCACAATAACGACAACAAAAAATGGATACAATCCAAATGTCCATCAATGGGTGAAAGGATAAATAAAAGGTGGTTGTATAAAGAAGACACTCCTGTGTTTCTCCTTTCCTCTCGCCCGACTGCCACGCTTCCCTCTGACGCCAAGTATGAGGGTTTTCCACACCCCGATGCCCTACAGCGTAACTCAATTCTGACACTATCCACCCCTGCAGGTGAAGGGCTCTCAGTTCCCACAAGACTGCCCACCCCTGACTTCAGGTGCCAATCACAAGTCCCAGCTTGTCACCCTGTACTTCTGACTGGCTGTAAATCAAGGTTCCCATGACCATCTCACCGGGTTTGATGATTTGCTAGACCGGGCTCACAGAACTCAGGGAAACACTTACTTCCAGTTTATTATAAAGGACAGAATAAGGAGTATGAATCAACAGCCAGACAAAGAGATTTATAGGGCGAGGTCCAGAAGGGTCCCAAGCACAGGAGCTCCTGTCTCTGGGGAGCTGGCGTGGTCAGCACGCAGATGTCTTCACCGATCCAGAAGCTCTCTGACCCCCAGACTATGGGATTTTTATGGAAGCGTCATCACAGAGGCAGGATGGATGATTAACTCCATCTTCAACCCCTCGCCTCTTCCTAGAGAAAGGGGGGGGGGGGCGGTGAGACTGAAAATTCCAAGCTCCTGATCATGGCTTGCTCTTTCCTGGACCAGCCCCATCCTGAAGCTATCCAGGCACCTATCAAAAGTCACCTCATTAGAACAACAGACACTGCTACCGCCCAGGAAGTTCCAAGGCATTTAGGAACTCTGCATCAGGAACCAGGGGCAGAGACCAAATATTAGAACGTGAGTTGCTCCCGATGCTCTCATCACTTAGGAAATTACAAGGATTTTAGGAGCTCGGTGTCAGCAACCAGGGGGCAGGGACCGATATATATTCTTTCTTTTATTTCACAGTGTTATATGGATACTGGGAACGGCTGCACAACAGTTTGGAGGTACATAATGCCACTGAACTGTACATTTAAAAATAATTTAAAAGATCAATCTTTTGTATATTTTATCACTATAAGAAACTTAAGGAAGGGGCTCCTGGGTGGCTCAGTCGGTTAAGCGTCTGACTTCGGCTCCGGTCATGATCTCACTGCTCGTGAGTTCGAGCCCCACGTCGGGCTCCGTGCTTACGGTTCAGAGCCTGGAGCCTGCTTCGGATTCTGCGTCTCCCTCTCTCCCTCTCCCCCTCCCCGGTTCACACTCTGTTTCTCTGTCTCTCAAAAAATAATAAATAAATGCTAAAAAAAAAAAAAAAGAAAATTAAGGAGAAAAAGACATACAGACCGTTCAAAGATGTTCGGTAAGAGCAATTAAAAAAAAAAATGCAGCCAAGGTCAAAACCAGCATGTGAAACGTTCTACCTGCAGGGCTGCTGGTCCCCAGCTCCCCTGTGCTTTAGGGAGCTACCTGTATCCCAGTAAAGAAGAAGGAGCAGGACCCCCTGCACTGCCCCGCCTAGGGGACCCACCGTTCTGGAAGGGGGCCGGAGCCCACGGTGAAGACAGTACCCCCAGGAGAACGTGGTGCACTCTGATTTGGGGACCACTGGTCTGTTCTGGAACACCCCGAGGCCCTGGCATGCTCCAAAACCAGCACCTCGTGAGCGACAGATGCAACTCCCACCCCCACCCCTCTTCCAGGCCCCTCCACACTCCTGCGTGTCCCCCTCCGTGTGGTGGGACAAGTCCTGCTGAAGTTCCCTGCCCTGTGCTCCCTGCTTCTTTTCTGCTTTGACAACAGCCCTGTTGCCCTCCCCTCCCTTCTCGGCTGCCTGGCTTTCATTTTCCTGGTCTTGTGGGAGGCCACGCTGCATTCGGAGCCCAGCATTGCTATTTATGAACCAGGTGACATGCGTGGACTGTTTAAACTCTGCCTCAGTTTCCTCAGTATAATTATAGAGCTGGTAATAATACCCACCACTGGCCTTTCCGCCTTTGACCTTCTGATTTTCTGGTATTTGCTTCCTTGTTCTAGTCTCAGAGCACAGTCCACGTCTGGGGCCTGTCACCTCTTCCAGGATTAGCAGCCGCCCCTCCCTGGTGTCCTTGCCCCTGTTCCGCGGAGCCCTCCCTCCCCTCTGCAGCCAGAGGCAACTTTTCAAAATTCAAGCCATTGGCCATTCTCCTGCTGAGTGGCTCCCGGCTGTTTCCAGGAGGGGTTGGTCCCAGGGGGGGTGGTCATGACTCTGTGCCTGGTGACAGCCCTGCCTCAGCCTCAGATCTGGTCCCTTGAAGTCTGAGCCACAGCACTGCTGGGTATCTCGGCGGCCATCCTTCCAGCACATACCAGACCTTCAGCCCTCTGCCAGGGGACAGTTCCATTGTTTGTGGAGCCAGGGCTCTGGCCTGGGATCTAGGGACAAAGACGGACCCGCCCCAGTCCTGCCCCGTGTGGCTCCACTCTGCAGGCCTATCCTTCCCCTGCCTTGCCTGGCTCACCTCCTTTTGTCCCTGGGCACGTAGAGCCCAGCCCTCCTCCAGGAGACTTGCTCTCTATGCTTCCCTGTTGTGGCCCCATCACACTGCAGCGAAGTCTCTGCCTTAGCCCCGTCCCCTCCACACCCGCTTGGAGCCCTCCGGGGCAAGGACCTGGTGCGGGGCACAGCCGGGAGCGGGGCTGGCTTACCCCAGTTACGAGTTCTTGCTCCCCTCCTCTTCCTGTTGTTTCTGGGACTTCAGGCCTCATCCCCTCCTGGGTTAATCCTCCAAGGTAAGGATTAAAACGGTACCCACCTCGTGGGATTGTGAGATTGTCGTGAGCTGTTATTAGTCACAGCTGTTATTAGTGCCTTCGTATGTGGCCTCACTCAATGGGTCGTCCTGGGCCCACTTTACAGATGAGAGAATTGAGGCCCAGGGAGGTAGAGTAACCTGTTCAGAGCTGAGATTCTAAGCCCTGCAGCCTGGCCTCAGAGCCTGGGCCGAGCCCTTCTGCCCTTCTCTACAGGAAGCTAAGTGATGAGGGTAAAATAGATCTCCAAAAAGTGCCCGGCCGCGTCACAATGCAGTGTCCACAATCGTGGTGACTTTCATTTCATGTCTGTCCCCCTCGTCGCTCATGTTTGCAGTGATGCTCCAAGCACACACCCACCGCGTTCTTTATTTTCACAAACGCCCCTGTGGGCCAGGTGCCGTCTCGGGGCCCTCTGCATTTAACCCTCAGCACACGTGGTGTCGCGCACAGTCCTGTTCCATCTGCAGTGTCCCTGCCCCGGGTGAACCAGGGGTGGCAGGCCTGTGCGACCCTGCGGCACGCCCGGTGTCCCTGCCCGCATCCCCCGGCAGGGGGCGCTGCCTCGCACCCGTCCAGCCCAGCTGTCACAGCCTTGTGCTATTCGGCCGGGCTTAGGAGCCTCGGCCAAGGGACCGATGGGAATGACTCTTAGCTCGGCGTCAACCCCTGCGAGCCTGGAGGCCAGGGGAAATCACATCTGCATGGGTGACCCACAGACTCCGCCAAAGCCTCCCGGCGTCACTGCTCCTATAGCCTCGTATCACTGCTGGCTGCCCTAATGCTCAGTGCCCGTTAAAAAAAATCACAGAAGCAAGATGCAGTCCTGGCTTCGTTCTGGTGGCGGCGGGGCAGGAGCGGGAGGGACGGACGGTGTTCGGTGTTACTCACGGTCTGCAAAGGGCTGAGGCTGCAACCGCCGGCCTAGTCCCGGGCCCCAGGAGGCGTACAGTAAGCCGGCGGGACGCCACCGCTAAATCTTGTTTGCCAGTTTCCCCGCTGGTTAATGGTTAGAGGGGGGCCAGTGGCCTTCACCATTTGGTGGTCCCCTCCCCTCCTACATTAACCAATGGGAGGCTTTTCCAGGAAATTTGAGCAAACACAGCAACGCCGCAAGTTAACTTTCCTCTGCGGGCAGTTCCCTGAATTTTATTTTTAATATCAAAATGTGGCCGCGGTTGCGTCAGTGCCTGTGGTTGCCTGGCGGCAGCTGGCGCGGAAGCCGCAGGTGTCCTTAATTAGCACAATGGCACCCGACACCTGTGGAGAACCAGGTGCCAAGCTTGGGCTGGGGATGAGTCCTGCAAGGGTTCTGGCTTCCAGGGGACCTCCGTCCGGTGGGAGAGAGGCATGGAATAAAAGCAGCCGCGTGCTTCCCGCAGATTATCTCACTTGCTCTGCACAACGACTTTATGAAGTGGAGACAGATCTTACCACTTTTGTTCAGATGAGGCGACTGAGAGAGCTTCCCTTGGGATTCTGATCCAAGACCACTCAACTAGAAAGTCTAGCGCCTTCCCTCTTTCCCACATTTTTATTTGTTCTCTTTTGATTGGAAGTGACAGACAACAAACATTTTAAAAGCAAAAAAAAAAAAAAAAAAAAAAACCACCCCCCAAACCAATATATATTGGGTCTCATGAATGAGAGTTCTGAGGGGGTGGGGAGGGCTTCAGGCTTGGCTGGATCCAGGGCTTCCAGGTTGGGTATCATTTCTTGGTCTCTCTTTTTAAAAAAATTCTTTCTTGGCTCTTTTTTCCAGCTTTCCTGCTTTAGCCTGTACAGTGTGGGGGCACCGGTAGCCACTGCGGCTGCAGGTTATTTGGTTATCACTGGGTTATTTGATATCAGAAGGAGAGAGACACTTTTTTCTCACTGTTTATATTGGTTCCCCAAAGGATTCCAGAGTTGATTGCTCATCCTTGGCCTTATCACAGCACACAGAACAGGGCCTTGCGAAAGCCCAGCAGGTTCCTGTGCCCTCTGCTGGTTGATAACATTATTACTTCCCTTCAGGAATGAGGGGAGCCGTTTCCATGAGTAAAGAGGAAAAGTTGCACCCAGGCCGGGTTCTAGAGTTTTGGGGGTGCTTCAATTTTATTAATACTTTTTGGTCTTTTAAACTTTTTTTTTAATTTATTAAGTCAATTTTGGAATTTATATCTAGGAATTTATTATTTTAAAATGCCTGTCATACCAGTGGTTTTTTGTTTCTGTATTTTATTTACATATTTCCTTTCTTATTATTTTTTTTTTCCCCTTGATGAGTCTTGTTAGGGAGCTCTGTCTAGTTAATTAATCTTTCAAAGGACCGGCTTTTAGTTTTGTTAATTCTTCATTTTTTTTTTTGAAATCTATTTTTTATGGATTTCTGCCTTTCGTTTTACTTTTTACCATCTTTTCAAATTCCTTGGTTTTTTCCCCCTGTTGTTCTTTTTCTGATTTCTTGAATGAAATGCCTAGCCAGCTTTCTTACTTTTTAACATTTGCAGTCTCCATATAAATGTATTTAAAGTTAAAAGTTTTCATCTAAATTCTGACTTAGGGACGTCCAACAAAGCTTTGATATTTACTATTATCATTGTCATTTTTTGATGTGTTTCTTAATTCCCTTAATGGTTTCATTTTTAGCCCCAGGGTAACTTAGTAATATGCCATTTAGCATATTTAGAATCTCAGACTACTCCTTTGTTATTTGCTTTTATTTCACCATGGTCAAAAAATATCATCTGTAGGCATACCTAATAAATATTGTGGGTTTGGTTGCAGACCACCACACTAAAGTACATATCATGATAAAGTGAGTCAAATGAATTTTTGGCTTCCCAGTGCGTATAAAAGTTATGTTTATGTTACACCGTATGTCTAAAAAATGTATATACCTTAATTAAAAAATACTTTATTGCTGGGGCGCCTGGGTGGCTCAGTTGGTTAAGCGTCCAGCTTTGGCTCAGGTTCGTGAGTTTGAGCCCTGCATCGGGCTCTCTGCTCTCAGCATGGAGCCCGTTTTGGATCCTCTGTCCCTCTCTGTCTCTACCCCTTCCCTGCTCATGCTCCCACCCCCCAGATAAATAAACACTAAAAAAATGATGAAAAAATATAATTATCAAAAAATACTTTATTGCTAAAGATGCTAAACATCACCCAAGCTTTCTGCAGGTCATAATCACAGACCACAGATGACCATAGCAAATATAGTAGTAATGAAAAAGTTTGAAATACTGTGAGAATTACCAAAAGGTGACAGCGAGACATGAAATGAGCAGATTCTGTTGGAAAAATGGTGCCAACAGACTTGCTTAATGCACAGTTGCTGGAAACCTTGCATTTGAAGAAACACAATTATCTGTGAAGCTCAGTAAAGCGAAGCCCAAGGAAACGAGGTATGCCCGCATGTGATACCGAACGTGCGGAACTTAGGATTTTTTTTTGCAATCGTATGTGCTCTATTTTTATAAACACTCCACGCTTTCTTAAAAGATAATGGGTAATAGGGGTGCCTGGGCGGCTCGGTCAGTTAAGCGTCCGACTTTGGCTTAGGTCATGATCTCATAGCTTGTGAGTTCGAGCCCCACGTCGGGCTCTGTGCTGACAGCTCAGAGCCTGGAGCCTGCTTCCGATTCTGTGACTTCCCCTCCTCTGTGTATGCTCTCTCTCTGTCTCTCAAGATAAGGAAGGAAGGAAGGAAATAAATAAATAAACGCTGAACAAATTTAAAAGTGTCAGCGTCATAAACGACCGAATGTACTACCTCTCGGAGGAGATCGAAGAAGCATGGCATTGTAATGGTGTGATTTCAGACGAGGAGGTGGTGATTCCGGGAGGGCGTCAGCAAGAAAGCTTCTCCCCGGGCTTAAGGTGACCCCTCAAAGACCGGAAAATCATGCCTTGTGGCTTCCTCAATTCATCCTCCTTAACTGCGGAAATGTGTGCTACGAAGGACATCGTGGAGACAGTTGACAAAACTGGGGCGTGAACGGTACGTTAGAAGACACTGTTGTACCAGGGCCGGCTTTCTCGAAGCTGAGCGCTGTACTGAAAAATAACATCCCCAGTTCTTAGAAAATATACATGAAGGTATTTAAGAGGAAAAGGTCATGATGTGTAAAATGGAGTCTCAAAGGTTTCTGTAAATACGTACACATTTATGCACACACAGGCTGAAGACTGCAACCGTGGACTGAGCAGAGCATCGAGCCTGTGGTAAGGTCTCCATCGAGAGAACCAGAGCTAAAGCCGTTATTTTATCTCTTTAGCCACTAAGTACTACTTCGTACTAAGTACTGGCTACTTTAGTGCCTGACAAGAAGACTTTGTCTTTTTTTTTTTTAAGTTTTTATTTATTTTGAGAAAGATACAGAGAGCGAGCCGGGGTAGGGGCAGAGAGAGAAGGAGACAGAATCCCAAGCAGGTGCCACGCTCTCGGCACGGGGCCCGATGCGGGGGCTTGAACCCATGAACCGTGAGATCATGACCTGAACTGAAATCAAGAGTCTGACGCTTAACGGACTGAGCCGCCCAGACGCCCCGGAAGACCTTGTCTTTAACCATTAACCTTAGCCCCTTAACGTGGAAAACTAATTTTCTAAAATAAACACTTCCCTTAAGCACTTTTGAGTCAGATGTCGATTTATTAGCCACGTGTTCCCTGAACACTTGGTCTGTGCACACCGGACCCTGGCTCGTGGCCTCCTGGGGAGTGAGACCCGTTCCCGGCTTACTAGGAGGCCCAGTTCAGCATCGATGCATCTGGGTCTCATTCGGGAATGATCTACTGGTCTTTTAGGGCTCACCCAAAATGCTGGGAGGAGCTCCTGGCCTGAAGCCCACTAAGAATGACCACCACCTCCCCCTAACGAAATCACTCCAGCCCAGATGTGGGTTCCTCTGCCCCAACTCTGCCAACCACAGAAATGGGGACTGGCAGGGTTGCTCAGAACCTTCTGACTTCTGTAGCTCTGTGGAGAAGACAGCGCCGTCTGGAATCCCATCTCTGGGTAAACAGGGCCCGGGCCTCGCCTGGTGTGGGGACAGGACACGTCAAGCCAGGGACCTGCAGCGATCATCTGAATCGCCAGGCAGGAGTCTTGGCTGGCCTCTGCCGAGCCCTGGCTGGCTGTTTACCCTAGGAATCATGAGCTGTGCTGGCAAAGCAGGATGCCAGCCAGTGCTTATGGCCAGCGTGGGGGTGGCAGGGGCTAAATCTTGGACTTTGCGGGCTAACCTGAGATGGCCCTTGCTGGTCCCAGGGCCTGCCTTCTGGCTGTCGTGGGCCAGGGGAGCTGAGTCCCCCGCGTTGCTGGGGCTACCTATTCCCCCTGTGTGCTCATCCTCTGTGCAGTTCCTGGACTGAGTTCCTGTAGTTGAGCAGGACGCTAACCCTGTCTTGGGCCTCCCGCTCCTGGACAGGCAGGAAATCAGCCCAGGGGGGCCATTAACTCACTGGTAAGGTTCTGCATCGGTTGGCCCCCTTTTATTTTTTTTTTGTATACTTCCTACCTGCCAATTCATGCTCTGTTCTGGTTTCACAGCTATGCGGAAAGCACCGAGCATGGGGGCGGGGGCTGGCACCCAGTGAGGACTGCAGCGGGCATTTATCGAGCCCTCACTGGGTGCCAGCTCTGGTGGTTTATGTATTTTGATCTATTTGATCCTCACAAGAATCCACAGGGTAGGTATTCTTATCGCACAGGATTAGTGGGGCAGGTCAAGAGTGGGGACCTGGGTTCGAATCCGGCCCCTAGCCGTGCGATGTTGGGCGCCTTCCGTAAGCTCTCTGCACCTCAGCCGAGGAACCGAGACCCTGGTATCTGGAGTCTGTTAGGTTGTTGTAAAGAATGCCTCAGGTTATGTGTGGAGAGAGCACAGAGCCGTGCCTGAGGTATTCCCAGGCGTACGAAAGCTGCTGATGATGGAGATTCCCATTTGGCAGATGGGGTGACTGGCGGAGGGAGGTTGGAGGGCTGAAGTCACAAAGGCACGTAGACGAGTCAGAATTTGAACCCAGGTGCCTTAGCCAGAGTCCTCACCGCAGAGGTCAGGGGCCTCCGGCTTCGTGCGTTCCTTCCCTGCCCGCTCCCACGGCAGACCAGGGGCTGTGGGCCCTCCAGTCTCTAGCATAGGAATTCCGCAGGGCAGATTCCTGGGCCCAGGAGGTTGGTGGGGTGTGGGAGGTGATGTGAATGCCCCCTGGTGGTCCTCGTGTGGCCTGGTTCGCAGTCCCAGGAGCAGAGGATGGGGCAGGCCAATTCTGCAGGTCCTTCGCGGGGGCCTGGGGCACAGTCCCCGCCTGCCTCTTGCTCTCTCACTGGCTTGTTCTGGGACCTTGGACAAGTTGCCTGACTTCTCTGAGGCTCGGTTTCCTAACCTCCCACCTTCCCCGAGGTCAGCGGAGGCAGGAGATTAGAATGGAGACAGTAAGAGAGGGGGCGCCCGGGTGGCTCCGTTGGTTAAGCGTCCAACTTCAGCTCGGGTCATGACCCTGTGGCTCCGTGAGTTCCAGCAGGTTTCAGGCTCCGTGCTGACG